>NC_030678.2:132889468-133210228 GCF_000004195.4 Xenopus tropicalis | reverse complement strand
CAAAATACATGCGTTAATAGAGCTTCTCCAGCAGAATCCTGCATTGAAATACGTTTTGTAAAAAAGGAAACTGATTTTTTTCCCAGGGTGCCACAGACATGTGACCTGTGCTCTGACTTCAGTCACACTTTACTGCTGCACTGCAAACTGGAGTGATATCACCCCCTCCCTTTCCCCCCAGAAGCCAATCAGCAGAATAATGGACAGGTAATAAGATAGCAGCTCCCAGTATTGCTAAAAATGGTAGATATTAGAATAGCACTCAATAGTAAAAAAAAACAAGTCTGGATCATGACTCCTCCAGGTGTATAGAGTAGATTTTATTGTATAGCGCTGGCTCCTTCTAAGGGTGAAGACACGCAGAGCTACTAGTAGCAGCTACTTTTCACTGCTACAAAAAAGACAATGCTGATCATTTACTGATAGTTGTCTCTATGTGTGTTTTAGCAGAGGCAATTGTCAGTATTGTCTATGGCAGGGTTTTTTCTGGGGTTTAGTAGCCATGAAAAAGTAGCTGCTACTAGTTGCACCCTAAAAGCTCAGGCTCGCAATGCACAATGCACTGAGATGGCTGCCTATACACCAATATTACAACTAAAGAAATACATTTGTTGGTTCAAGAAAAAAAATTAAATGGTAGAGTGAATTATTTGCTATGTAAACAGTGTATTTTAGAAATAAAAAGTATACCATAATAATCGTGACAGAATCCCTGTAATGTTATTCCCCCAGCAGCCACTGGTCTCACTTTAAGGCTTTTTTCCCTATATATGCACTATTTATACATACAGAAGCTGAACGAATGAACATTTGATCTTCAACATGGGATTTAGCTTAATTAATATTAATCCATATCACTAATTGGTATAAACATATTATAGCATGAAGGTGAGTAAGTTTCCTTCCATGCATACTGTATCCATTTGATGCTAAGAAAAAGGAAGAAATCTGATCCGGGGCCATAAAGAAAGTATTCACGCAGGTTATTTTAAGATGTTTATGATCTGGGCAACGGGACACCAGCCACCTGCATGGGCATTTTGCTAGGACCTGTACATTTTCCAAGTGCAGAAGGAGGGTTTTATAAGGGCAGAAAAAGTTAGGAAAATGGGGGAACATTCTTGGAAAACGCAGAGGAGCCTTAAAGCTACTGTTTGTTTTTGGTTAATAGAAAAACATTCTTTACTCCGTTATGCCTGATTAAATGACAAATTGGAATGTATAAGCAGCAGCAGTCCCAATGTATATGTTTAGCCAAGGAGACTTAAAATGATTATCCATTCTTGTTTTACTTTCCATAACAGATGCACACTGTGTGTGACAGGGGGATTAAGCTAAAGTATTGCACTAGCAAATGTGCTCCAAGCTCTCACTTAGATATTCTAGCCATGCGTGGCCGCTCAGTTTAGCTGAGAAGGAGTTAACACTCACATTTCAATTACCTTTACACATTGGGTTATTACTGCCCCTGTGTCTCTACCCTTTTATTTTACTTCCCATTACATTGTTAAACAGGCACTCTGTGTATTGCTTGAATAACCTCCAATCACTTTGTCCACGATTTACAAATTAGCAGGAGACCGCCACCATCCTGCTGACTAAAATGCTTTGCAGTGCTGTGCCTGTCATGCAGCATCTTCTTTGTTTAGTGTGCCGGTTACCACCGTACTCTACTCTAGCTCCCTTGGCAAAAAAAGCCACAAACGGGATTGGAAGGGCTTCAATGAAATCTTAACCCTCCCAGCTCACAGGAGGCATGTGACTGAACTGATAAAAGCATCAGTTTTACCAAGCAAGGGTTAATGTGAAATTCCCCTCACTCTGTGAGACTCTGAGATCCATTACAAGATTGAAAACCCTGTGCCCAGTTGCTCACAAGAACCTTTTAGAAGAGTTGTAAAACTAGAACTGTGTAGCAGCTGGAATGATATATTAAAGAAGGTATTTTTGACAGGACCTGTTGAAAACCCTGAATTGGGCGGCACTGAAATTTAACCAAACTGTTATGATTACGTTGTTTAATAGAGTTTTAGAAGACTAGTGCATGCTGTGTGGCCACTTTAATGACTTCTCCACTAATGCACGATAGAGAATAGAATAATAAAACAATTGTAACATTAGTCTCCAACAAATAAGCTGCAAGGGAGTTGCAATGCTCATTTAAAAGGCTGCTATATCATCAGTTTTATTGTGTTTAGTACAGGGGAATGCCTCTGCTACTTATTGTGCCTCTCTGTACAGGGTGTGGCAAGTCCTAGGCAAGACAAAACCTAAAGAAAGTTACGTTTATAGCCCTGTTTAGATGGCTATGAACCACATCTTCCTGTAGGATGATTATTACACAATAAGGGAAATATGGGAGGTGATAAGAATTAATTTTGTTAGCCAACAAGCTTAGCCAGGAACACCCTTCTAGAAACTGCAGTTTAAAAGTATAATAGTCTTTTGAGTGATTCAGTAAAAACAAAAAACAGGAAACTTGCTATTATATACAGTGGTGAGCATTAGGGTTCAAAGGTAAAATACTTTTACTACATAGCACTCTATAGTAACAATTTACTACTACTTACATGTAATGCTTACTATAGTTTGTTACACCTGCCCAAGTATCCTCTCCTTCCATACTGTCCTGCTCTATGTATTCCCCCTCTATTCTCTGGCTCTTCTGCACTGGTGCTGCTCTTTATATTCCCCAGCTCTCTCACTCCTCATTTCTGCATTTCAATCTCTTCTCATTCTTTCACATTCAGTGTGCTCTCATCTGAGTTCTATTCCACACCTCAGCATTCTCTCTCTTTCTTATATTCACCGTTGCTCATCTCCCATATACATATTATACACCTACACTTTTATCACATTATCCAGCTTGATATGTATTTCTATCTTGTATTCCCCATCTCCTTGGTTCTCTCCCTTTTCCTTGTTTGTGTCCATTTGCTCCTTATCACCCAGCGTACACCATTCCTTCCTTTTTCTTGACTTAGATCCCTTCTTTCCCTATACTTCACCTTATAATTTATATTCAAGTCCCAGAGCTGCTCTATGTACTTCCTATACCCATCTCAACATAGCTTCCTCCCCCACCCATGTGTGCACTGTATGTATTAGGTTAAAGTAAAGAGATTAGAGGAATAGCTCTGGGTAGCATACAATCAGCCTTTGACTTAAAAGCAAATTGAATGTATTACCTGCAGAGGTGTTTTACTCTGTATGGTAATTCACATTATCCCACTTCTCTTTATCTGTAAGCCTGAGACAAAGGCAGCAATTAAAGAAGGGAGGACCACTTAATCTGGTGGAAAACAGAAGAGGTCAAAACGCCACTGTCACCATTCATAAGGTTATTGAAAAGCACCCTGTTTTACACACACAGAGCTGTGACAGATGGGCGCCCATATAAAAATAAAGAATACAGAGTTTTTTCTTTTTCAATTAGAATAGGCAGAACAAATGTTCAGTCCTAAGCACTGGCAATATACAAAGGCATAGTTCTGCTGGCAAAAAGGGGCTATAGTTTGTAGCCTCATGGAATAAATAAATATAGGGGACAGAATTGGGAATGTACTGAATATAGTGAATAACTGTCTAGGGACTTTGTTGAAGTGCCCCTGAGGCAAAACACATATTCTCAAGCCAACTTGATAGCAGGCTGGTAGCATTGACTGCCTGTACAATCCACAGGGAGGTTTCTGGTACCCAGCAGATTAGTTGTGTGACTTTTATTATGTTTATGTGACCCTTTCTAGTTGCATCTTATTATATCACTAAAACGCTGAGCCCCAGGGGATATACATTTCACCCGTTTTGCCTCATTAGCAACACTTTTGTTTAAAAAGTAACTCGGTTACCACTTGTGACCTTTCCAATACATATGTTAAGCAGTGATTTGCTACTGGTTTACACTGGCTACATTCTGTTTTGTCATATCTTGAGGGTATCTTTATTCTAACAAAGTGTATTAGCTGCCATTATCCACACAAAAATGTAAATGATTTACCCATGCATCTTAATGACACTTGACCGGTTTATGGCCGTCCCTCCTCCAGATTACTTAATTCCCAGGACTAGTTCTGCTCTGCTCGGTGAGCTGTGAGGTGACTCCACTCACGCAGCTCTGGACGCTCACATTTTGTGTTTTGTTTATTCCTTCTGCAGCCTGGACGTCATGAATGCCAGCCCTCTCCTTATTTTAGGTAAGGTACAGGGGTAATATGCATGCTATGAGTGAATAAAAACAATAGATCAGGGCAGACAGCTGCTGTGTATTTCCTCTCTGTGCATTAGGCAAGTGATCAAGCTGTGGGAAGAAGCCAGCATCTTGGTTAAAGTGATTGCTGTCTCAGTGCAAGGAAAGAGCTACTGTAGTTGTCAGCAAATGAATACTGATATTAAACAACAACTGGGTGCTGCTGGCATGGGGCAGCTTAGTAAGTTCCTGAGCTTTACCAGTCATCTGGCTTTGGGTATGGCAAATAACTCACGTGTGTTACTGCATGTAGAAACTATGAATTGTGATTGAACTGTTAACAACAAAAGGGATACATCTTCCTTGCCCCCTTCCTAATAAAAGGAATATCATAGTGATGCTAGTAGCATGGTTTGGTACAGGAATAACCAATGATTTTGGGTTCAGCATCACACAAAGTGAAGCTTGTAGTTGTTTTAACATGCAAGTGAGAGGTACACACCGTTTTGGGTTATCTGTTAACAAAACCTTAGCCCTCATGGTGTCATAGGTCCGTGACACAGAGATATCTCTTTGACACCTCTGGTAGATTGATATGTGTTATTGACAAGTGAACATGGAAACCCTCCTGCTTCTGTGTTATGATTTATCCCCTACCCTAATGGACAGTGCTCGAGAGAATGTGTTACATGCCACGTTTTACTATTTACTACTATTACCACTATTTACTTTTATTATTTGGGATATGTGTAAAAAATGTATTCTGTATGGCTTTAGAACTTGGATATTAACTTCTAAATGCTGCAACTTTCAGAATCCCCCTTTTACCAAAGAGAAAAGAATTAGCTTGCAGATTTCTTCTTTCTCAGTTAAAAATGAAATCTTACTTTATGTCCTTGAATTAATGCTTGTCCATAGTGGTGAATCCACCATACCAAACTGACTAGTTTGACTACTGAATGCAATCCCTATATGTGGTTATGTTGCTTGCTTAAAAGGTGCAAGGATAGAGCTCTGCTGGCCACTTCTGTCACAGTGAAAAGGTGCAGTTTACCAGTCTTTTATTTTTACGTGATATTAGCCTTCACTAGTTATTTGTAGGTAAGTGGTAATAGAGGTTGCAATCTATTAGATGACAGTGAGAATTGAATATTAGTTAGCAATTCTTAAAACATGCATTTAACTGAAGAGGTTCCCAGGCATTAATATCCTAAAGTAAAGACACAAGCACAGGGGTTGGTTTATCCTAGGGTCTCCTATTTATCATGCCATTATCCTATCACTCACGAGTGCAGATGCACCCAGATTGATGCAAAACACCATGCAGAATCAATGTGAGCCAACACAATGTGCCTAGAGGCTCAATGGAAGCTTTCAGCTGCTGTTCAGATTCACCAGCACTCTGAGAATGAAATCTAAATGTGAAAATATATTGTAATGTATTATTCAAAATTGTTTTCTTTGCAATAATTCCAAATTATGCAAAATAAACCGGGTACAACGATTCATAACCAGCCAGATATGGAGAGCAAACGCTTGGGAATAGTAAATATTTGATTCAAGCAGAATAGAGGCGTGCAGTGTACACAAGGAACAATAGCCACTAATGGAGCAGAAATAGGCATGGAGAGACTGGCTCAAGCAAGAATCAGTATAAATGTACTGATAAGGGAATTAGGACGTTCCAGAAAAAAAATTAAACAATCACCATTCCATTCCTTCTAATGTCTGGACACCATATGGCTCACTTATGATTGTGTGCACCCATTACAATACTATTCACAAAGGCAAATTGCCAGTTACATGTTGTACAGGTCTACAGGGTGCAGATGCAAGGGTGGTCTAGAATAAATGAGGGTGTCATAAATATACACACTGGTGTTGGTGCTGGTGGCCAACCAGAAAATATGTGACACTGGGCCCACCTCAATCTTTTTCTCTCTCTACATCAGCTCTACATCTTTCTGTTGTTTTGCTTTCTTTTCCTCGGATCTCTCAATTCTGGCCAATTATTTTATTCCTTTAGCACTTTCCTGTCTTATGACACCCTTTTAACCAGTTTTGTTTCAATCCTCCACTTTCTCACCCTCTTCAGCTGCTTTGTCCTCCTCAACATGTTGGTTTGCCTTTGGTCATTCTTCTCTCCTGTGTTTTCTGTTCACCCCATTATCACCCCTCCTATGTCTCCCGTAGTGTACTTCATACCCAAATCAGCTGCTGTAACTGGATAGGCACTATTTTAGACTCTTATTAAATAAGTGTTTTGTAAAACTCAAACAATGGCTGACCCCATATCACAGACTATTCTGTCTGCTCTAAATAGAAGACAGAGTCTATAGTACTGGCTAAACACACAGACCATTGTTTAAATTCTCTCTTCTTCCTTTTCATTACAGTCAAGTTGCAGCAGATCATAACCATGCTGTCTGTTTATAGAAAGCGAGATTGCAAAGTCGCATGGTGTATCTTACATTTTTTACATTGTTTCTTTGTTATTTGAGACATTGAAAGAGATATCAATCTGTTAACATCTTCTTGGGAATCCCCACTCTGCTAGAATCCTTCACCGGCTCAGATTTTTGCCAAGGTTCCAAGAGCAGAGTTGCTTGTAGTTTTGCACTATATGTTTAGGTTTCCATGCTTGTATCAGCAGCTTACACTTTAGATCTGCTTTAATACTAAGGCAGGCAGTGCAGTAAAGTAAATTATGTAAAGATTTCAAGATAGAATTAAATCTTACTTTTGAGGTTTGGCATTTTGCTGAACAATAACCAAAAGAGCAGCTTCAGAATAACATTTTCATTTCCATCTTGACCCAGTAAATGTAGATCAACTAAAGCTGATAAGAATAATCACTTATCTTAATATGTTTTCACTGAGAGGTGCAGGAGGCTTAACCAAAGCATCTGGCACACTCAACCACACCCTGGATTATAGTTTACATTGTGTGCCCTGGTTGCATCATAAAATCTGCTCCATCTGCCTCATAGAAACATACACTTTAATTGCAATGTAAAAAGCATATAGTCTGATGGCCACATGGGCTGATTTTCAGCCCCATGCTCTGAATAGCCTTTCCATGTGCATGTGTCCAGAGCTACTGCACTGGCCCTAGTGCCGGCACACAGAGCAGGTTTAAGCACCAAAATGCATTCTAGGTGTGTGGTTTTAAGGGATTCTATTTTGGAAAACAAAAATATATCAGTTAATAGAATCTCCAGCTGAGTCCTGCATTGAAATCTGGTTTTCAAAAGAGCAAACAGATTTTTTCATATATAATTTTGACATTGGGCTAGACATATTCTTAGTTTCCCAGGTGCCCACAGCCATGTGACTTGTACTCTGATAAACTTCAGTCACTTCACCCTCCTATTCACCCCCAGCAGCTGATCAGCAGAACAATGGGACGGTAGCAAGATAGCAACTCCCAGTAGATATCAGAATAGCACTCTGTCCGGCTTGAGACTCCTCCAGTTACATGGGAGTAGGAGAAACAATAGGTTACCTGAAAGTAGTTCTAATGTGTAACGCTGGCTCATTCTGAAAGCTCAGACTCAGGCACAATGCACTGAGATGGCGCCTACACACCAATATTACAGCTAAAAATACAAGTCAAGTAGGTTTTTTATATAACCATATACAGTACAGTACACAGTGAAATGAAACAGCGTTCCTCCAGGCCCAAGATGCTACATATATGCAACCCATGAAAAAAATTTACAGCACAACATAAATTAAAAATATAGTGCAAATTATTGCAAATTGCTAAGAGCAGTTCAGGTAGATCAGGTGGATCAGGTGATTTACCATAAGTGATTGTGATTGTCAGTTCAGGCCTGATGTTGTTTAGTTGGTCTGAATGATTTTTGTATGTGACCAGTCCATTGAGTTGAGAAGGCGGATGGCTTGTGGGTAAAAACTGTTACATAGTCTGGATGTGAGTGCCCGAATGCTTCGGTATCTTTTTCCAGATGGCAGGAGGGTGAAGAGTGAGTGTGAGGGGTGTGACTGATCAGCCACAATGCTGGTGGCTTTGCGGATACAGCGTATGGTGTATATGTCATCAATAGAGGGGAGAGAGACCCCGATGATCTTCTCAGCTGTCCTCACTATCCGTTGTAGAGACTTTCGGTCTGATATGGCACAATTCACAAACCAGACAGTGATGCAGCTGCACAGAATGCTCTCAATAGTTCCTCTGTAGAAGGTGGTGAGGATTGTAAATGGGAGCTGGGCCTTCCTCAACCTTCTCAGGAAGAAAAGGCGTTGTTGAGCTTTCTTGTGCAGAGAGCTGGAGTTGAGGGACCAGGTGAGGTTCTCCTCCAGATGGACACCCAGAAATGTTGTGCTCTTGACCATTTACACAGAAGATCCATCGATGCTGAGCGGAGAGTGAACACTCCGTGTCCTTCTGAAGTCAACAATCATCTCTTTTGTCTTGTCGACATTCAGTGACAGATTGTTGTCTATGCACCAGCTCGTTAGCCTCCTCACTTACTCTCTGTACGCTGACTCGTCGTTATTGCTGATGAGACCCACCACGGTCATGTCATCAGCAAACTTAATAATATGATTGGAGCTGTGTGTCGCTACACAATCATGAGTCAGCAGCATGAACAACAGGGGACTGAGCACACAGCCCTGGGGGGCCCCAGTGCTCAGTGTGGTCGTATTGGAGGTATGATTCCCGATCCTCACTGCCTGAGGTCTCTCAGTCAGAAAGTCTAGGATCCAGTTACATAGGGAAGTGTTCAAGCCCTATAGGCTTAGTTTCCCAATCAGGTGCTGGGGGATGATTGTACTGAATGCAGAACTGAAATGTTGGTTCAAAAATAACATTTTAAATGTTAGATTGAATTATTTGCAATGTGCAAAGTGTAATATTGTAATAAAAACTACACCATAAAAATCATGACAGAATCCCTTTAAGCACTGTTTATCCAGATTTCAGCCAATGGTGGCTGTATTTACAGCTTCAATAATTAGGAATAGATGTGTTTTTAAGCAAAAGCTATTTTTTAATAAATATTTGCTTTTGTCCCCTTATGGGAGTAGCGCCTATTTCAATATAAAGATGATTTATTTACTATTCCATCTCTATCTTCTGACAGTGATGGTAACCAACTGTAGAATATGAGCTTAAACATATTCTTAAAAAACCTAAGAACTGTCACCTAAAACTTACAGGATAAGTCACCGAGCCCTAATATAAGAGAATCTTGAGACAAATCTGCTTGTGGCAGTGTATTTACTGGGCCCTAATGATATGAAGAACAAGAAAGCAAAGTGTATGAGTGAAGATATGCAGTTGTGCTCAGTGGCTGCTAATGTTGGATGCGTGACAGTGCTCATGCTCAGGTTGTTAAGCAATCATAAAGCAAACAGCTACTTCAAAAAGAAAGGTATTATGCAACACTCTGAGAGTGACTGCTCCTCAAAATAGACATAACTCTTCTTTCTCTTGTGGTCTCTTCCTTTTTCATTTTGGGCCCACAAATGTCTGCCTCCAGATGGTCACCTTGTCAATGCTGGTATTTTTAGAATATTTGTCTATTTTGAAGGTTAATAATTTGATATCAGACTTGTCTATAATTATTACAAGGCCTTGGATACAACAGAGTTTGTGGGTTTAGCTTATGACCATTCAGCTGTTATTGAACTATAGTTGTAGTTACCCCAGACTTGGTACACACAGTAAAGTGTTACTTTCTCACCCTACTAAATTTGTTATCCCACAGCCACATATCCTACACACAGACTACTACCCCACTGCTACAGACACAATCTTAACTCTGGCAATTACCTCCTCTGATACTACAGGCATGTTCTCACACTACTATACCTGCTGTCCCACAGCCACAGTCCCTTCCCAGAGGCTATTATCCCCCCACTGTTACTATAGGCACCATCTCTCCCTACTATACCTTCTGTCCCACAGCCACAGTCCCTTCCCAGAGGCTATTATCCCCCTACTGCTACTATAGGCACCATCTCTCCCTACTATACCTTCTGTCCCACAGCCCCAGTCCCTTCCCAGTGGCTATTATCCCACTGCTACTATAGGCACCATCTCTCCCTACTATACCTGCTATCCCACAGCCACAGTCCCTTCCCAGAGGCTATTATCCCACTGCTACTATAGGCACCATCTCTCCCTACTATACCTGCTATCCCACAGCCCCAGTCCCTTCCCAGTGGCTATTATCCAACTGCTACTATAGGCACCATCTCTCCCTACTATACCTGCTATCACACAGCCACAGTTCCTTCCCAGAAGCTATTATCCCCCCACTGCTACTATAGGCACCATCTCTCCCTACTATACCTGCTATCCCACAGCCACAGTCCCTTCCCAGAGGCTATTATCCCACTGCTACTATAGGCACCATCTCTCCCTACTATACCTGCTATCCCACAGCCACAGTCCCTTCCCAGAGGCTATTATCCCACTGCTACTATAGGCACCGTCTCTCCCTACTATACCTGCTATCCCACAGCCCCAGTCCCTTCGAAGAGGCTATTACCCCCCCCACTGCTACTATAGGCACCATCTCTCCCTACTATACCTGCTATCCCACAGCCCCAGTATGTCAGGATCTTCATCGGGACATTTGGCCAGTGGACTGGGGGGGGTGAATTTTAGTTGTAACTTGTAATTCTGTTCTGTTAATTCTTTTTTGTGAAGTTTTTAATAAAACCACATAAAAACCCTTCCCAGAGGGTATTATCCCACTGCTACTATAGGCACCATCTCTCCCTACTATACCTGCTATCCCACAGCCCCAGTCCCTTCCCAGAGGCTATTATCCCACTGCTACTATAGGCACCATCTCTCCCTACTATACCTGCTATCCCACAGCCCCAGTCCCTTCCCAGAGGCTATTATCCCCCCACTGCTACTATAGGCACCATCTCTCCCTACTATACCTGCTATCCCACAGCCACAGTCCCTTCCCAGAGGCTATTATCCCCCCACTGCTACTATAGGCACCATATCTCCCTACTATACCTGCTATCCCACAGCCACAGTCCCTTCCCAGAAGCCATTATCCTACTGCTACTATAGGCACCATCACTGCTTACTATACCTGCTATCCCACAATCACTATCACCTATATGAAGTGTACTGTACAAAGTATATGTGGGTCAAGTCTAGCTGCTCTGTTAATGCTTGCCAAAATGTAGACAGCTTTTGACAATATTTCTAGATTGTCTTTCTAGAACTTATGTACTTGGTAAGTTAAAACAAATCTGTATTAAAGTGCATAACTAATAACATGGTAATGTCCAAAATACTGCCATTATTTGCCAAGTTTGCAAATTTTCACTCTTGTTCTTATTGTGGTTAGATAATGATGCAGATGATAAGGAACATAATAGCACATATGGTAGCTGGGTATGCATCACATGTGTAACAGAATGTTGTTCTCTTTGATGAATACAGTGGAGAACAAAATAATAAAGAACAAAATAATCATGCATATTTGTCATGCTTCCCAGCTTCTCAGCTTTAGTGATTCATGCCCTTCATTTTCTGTGGTTTTGAAGTGCCCTACAATCAGCAAGATGTTTTTCAGACTTATCAGTATCAGTATCATAATGTGATTGCACTTAACTACAAGTGGGAAGTAGCCATCAGATCCAAAATGGACTAAATAAGCTGTACTGCCTACTAGGATGATAACAGGAAAAAAATACAGAGTAATAAGGGGATCAGACACAGAGACAATATAAAAACACCAATGAAGGGGGAATGGGGCAATTAAAAGACAAAACCTGCAAGGAGGAGGCAGCAGCAATTATGGTTGATTGCAACAGGTCGTTTATGCCTACACCTAAAATGAAAATATTCTAAATATTCGTATCTACATGGTGACAGTTTCTAATGAGAAAATTTACTTTTTAACTTGCATATCTACTGGTGTACACAAATGAATTATGATGAGGATAAAGATGACCGAAAATGTAATCTGTGTGCTTTCTAAGTGCACAGAAATCTATATATCGATAAGAGGAAATGTGCCAAGCTTGCCAAGCAGTTCCCTTCTGTCTGTATGTTATTATCATTGAATAAGCTGATGATTAGGGCTGTGGCAAGGGGTACATTTTCTACTTTGTTTTTTTGAGAAGAATTGCACAAATACTGCCAGTAAATGTGCTAGGGAATGAGCAAAGGGAGGCCATTGTATTGTGATGGAATCATGTGGTATTGCTTATTGTATGAAAAAAATAGGGAAAATAGGGGCATTTCATTAAAAAATTGAATTATGCGAAAGTTAACTTTCCGTCATTTACCATGTTTGGTGTGCGTCTGGGGTTCATAAAAGTTAGGCAAAATGTTTTAATATGTGCTAAACATATGTTTTCAATATGTGTTAATATGATATTAAAATTCATGAAAAACCTCCTTCTCCCCTTGACACTACTTCCTACTTAAAGGAACACCAAAAAATGAAAGTGTATAAAAGTAATTACAATATAATGTACTGTTGCCCTGCATTGCTACAACTGGTGTGTTTGCCTCAGAAAGACTGCTATAGTTTATATAAGTAAGCTGCTGTGTAGCCATGGGGGCAGCCATTCAAAGGAGAAAAGGCACAGGTTACTTAGCAGGTAACAGATAAACCCCCATTATATGGGGCTT
This sequence comes from Xenopus tropicalis, assembly GCF_000004195.4. Lineage (NCBI taxonomy): Eukaryota > Metazoa > Chordata > Amphibia > Anura > Pipidae > Xenopus > Xenopus tropicalis. Next base: position 133,197,398 of record NC_030678.2, on the reverse strand, counting down.
ATCTACTAGTTATCTGCTATGTAACTTGTGCCTTTTCTCCTTTTTTCCAGCTTGAATGGCTGCCCCCATGGCTACACAGCAGCTTATTTATATAGTAGCTTTTCTGTAGCAAAAACACCAGTTTTTTGCAGAGCAACAGCACATTATATTTTAATTACTTTAAAACACTTTAATTTTTTGATGTTACTGTTCCTTTAATTAACATTAGTGTTATTGCATCTCGGTGTGTGAATAGAGTGGTGTCAACTCTGGCCGAAATGCATGTGACCCCCAGAGATCACCATAGCTTTGATTAGCTGGGGTTATTCCTTATTTTTCTATTACTAGTGCCCTGGTGTTTATTGATCTGATCAATGATAAGAAAAGCCTAGAACTATAAATTATAACGTCTCTCTTTTTTTCCTTTTAGAGCTGAATGACTTACTAGTGGACTCTACAATTAATAAAAAGGCTTTCATGTCTCAGAATGATAACCAAGCAATAAGGAACATATCCATAGTTGAAAGGACTGAAAGGCAACAAACAGAATCAGTAGAAACAATGGCTACAGGTAAGACTTGCCAACGAGTGACACTGTTTTCTATGGAAATATGAAAGCAAGCCTTTACAGTGCTGCCAGTTAATTGCCTGTAAACACAGGCCTGCTATGAACAGATAAGCACATCTGAGTTACAGCTTTACATATGCCTTACGTCTCTCCATTTATAGGCAGCATAGAAATCTGCTTAATTAATGTTGAATTACATTGTTTAATATACAAATTATGTAGCAAAATCTATCTTTGTATATGACTATTATGAACGTCTGATTCAAAGCCATGCTATAATAGTATGCACTGAGGGATTTATTTTCTGTAGCTGGCCATCTGTAGAATGAGTTTTACTCTCAAGATCCGAATAAGTATTGTATTGCTTATTTTATTTAATTGTTCAGCAGCGGATGCTCTTGGGAGTATAGCTATCGATGCTACACACCTCACTATGTCAGTCACAGACCCCACAGCTTGGGCCACAGCAATGAACAACCTTGGGATGGTGCCTGTAGGACTTGCTGGACAACAGCTTGTATCAGGTGAGTCTTTCCAGCTTGAATAAAGACATTAAAGTGTCTAAGGTCATAATATGTGCAACCTTATTCACTTGGATATAACAATAAACTCAACCCACTGAGGTATGAAAAGCAATGTACTGTATATCAGGGGGCTTGCTTGTTGAGAAAGGGGAGACCCTTAGCTGGTGAGAAGGGAGGATGTGGGGAAGGTGATTAGCCCTTTATAGCAGCATTTTCTTACTGCCTAGCAGAAAATAACACATGCATTGGCTGAAACCTCCTGCCAGGTTCTGGAGTGTGTAGCTGTGTGTGCTGGCGTGAAAGCACATACAGATAACAAGGGATTAAAATAAACCCAGTGCTTTGCAAAGGAAGGCGCGCATTTTTTCCCCTTAATTAACATTTATTTTGTGCTGCTAAACTACGCACATTAAATAGCTTTTCTCCCCTTCCCAGTGACTTACAAGATAAATTACATTAAAGAGCGCAGGAAAATAAATTGTGACCAAACATCCCCATTTTTCCAGAAGATACAACATAGACGGTTACATTATGCCCAGTGTATTCATTACAGAGTGCAGAGCTGCGTGCTATAAATTAATCTCAGTCTCTGGGGATGAAATGTTCTAAGCCAGAAAACAAAACAAATATCTATATATGTCTCTTACATGTTTGGTAATGGATGGCTAAAGCCTCTCTGCAGTACTTCCGAAGGTGAACTTTTGTTTTACATACTAGATTTTAAACTTTTTTATACCACATTATTCTGAAGGCACTTCAGTTTCTTGCAAAAACATGCCTGAGTACCTGTACTACAGCAGGACAAATCAGTGTTGGGTACAGCAGAAGAAAAGTGTTGGACTGAGTCTAGAGCCTGTAGTCTCCCTTGCTCTTTCCCTTGTGGTGTCCTTGGTGTTATTCCATTTGTTTTCTTGTGGATTTGAATGAAGCCAACAGCCAAACAGGTTGGTAAAGCACCGCTGGCAGGATTAGGAAGACATCAAAGCCCATATTTAAAACAGTGTTCTTAGTGGTATCAGAAAAAATAGATACCTGTGAAATTCACACTATGAAGAACTGAAAACTTATATAGGCAACAGCTACATGAAACCAGAACCATCAGAATGGGGAGCAGTTCTCTCTGGTCTTTAAGATTTTCTTTACTACCTGTACTTTACCTGTACTATTCACTGATTCTAATGTGGGTACTGCCAGATTTGTCCGCTCTTCCTGACCCCCATTTGGCCCTTGCCTGCACACTAATGTCACTGATAATAATTCATGGCTTGGATCCATATTTCTTATGAGGACACAGGAGACTCAAATAGTAGTGATGGAGGAAAGAGCCTACTGGGCTCACATCCCAGCCATAGAAACCCACAACTGAGCTTAAACTTATATTTACTTCTTAAATATATACAGCATATATATATAGCAAGAAGACAGGCACTCACGTATAAGTAGGTCCAAGGGAGCCTGGGTGCAGTCCCAAAATAATAGATGGAATAGCTGTAGAGAGAGTCCGCACTCACAGGTCTTAAGAAAATATAGAAGTTTTATTCAAATCAACATCTAACGTTTCGGCTGCATCCACAGCCTTTCTCAAAGAAAGGCTGTGGATGCAGCCGAAACGTTAGATGTTGATTTGAATAAAACTTCTATATTTTCTTAAGACCTGTGAGTGCGGACTCTCTCTACAGCTATTCCAGCATATTATATATATATATATATATATATATATAATTATAAAAATTCTAGTTCTTTGACTAAAGCATCTCCTAGGTGTGTAGCTCTAGACTGTATAGATCTGTAAGAAATGACAGTTACTGTACTTCTGTGTTGTGTAAGCAATTAGCACAGTTTCTGTAACTTTGACTTGAAATAATTACATCCTCAAAATTCTAAAAATAATGTGTAAAGTGGTCGGGAACATTCTTTAGCCACACGCTAAAGCAGCTTTTGCAAAGAAAGTAATTGTAGGTTTCATTTGTACAACTGTGTTAGTAGGTTAAAAATAGATGGCTGTTTGACTGGTGTGTAGGGAATGAAGTCTCAGTAAGCGCCCCCTCTCTTTATTCTCTTGCTTACAGAATGGTTTTGTACCAGTATACTGTACTATTATGCATCTCAGTCGTAGGAAACTGTTATTTTCTGTGGAAAATATAAGGAGTGTGAGAATAGATCTTAAAAACTCAGGCTGTACAATTTCACGCAGAAGTCAGATGACTATTTTTTTATGTGTTAAAGATTTAAATGAAAAAATAAAAAATACAAATAAGTCAAATTTGTTTTCTATTAAACTTACAACTTGGCTGAACTGGAAGACATTACATGATTCAGGACTACAGTTTGCTCTAGGAATGTGTCCTCCAGTAACCTCCCCATTTGTTCTTTCTCAGCATAACTTAGCAGCAACTACAAGTCATTTTCATATTTTTATCATTATTCATTTTAAGTAAATGGGGAATAGTGTAGTTACCTTCCACTTTATAGGATAAATCTTCCAGGCTTTTTACAGGGCTCATATTTCTGACCCACATTGCAGCAGTTTTCCCCTATTCAATCATTGTGGGCGAGTTGCAGCCACAGCAAAACAAATGCAATCACAGTTGCGCGCATCGACAAACTGGATGCAAGTGGAGATTGCATCATTCCGGTGCTTGATGTTATAATGACATTTGCATGTTATTCACTGTAGATCTGCTGTTCCTATTGCTGCAAGCCGCAAAGGGAACCCTGGTATTACTGCCAGCTAGACGGTGGCAGTAGTTCCAAGGTTCCCCTATATCAATAAGCACACAATTTAGCAGAGGAGGAGGGTTGGACACACTGGTGCCGAGTGTGAGTGCTATATGGAACCCCAAAAAGTGTCTTTGGACACAAAAACTTTTAATGAATGGCATCGGCATGCGTAACAATTGCATCTGTTTTTGCATAAGCGTTAATTAAGCTGCATTCATAAATAAGACCATACATGTTTTATGAGTAACCACCACACCAAATAGAATGGAGCAATATATTCGTTTAGTCTTAGGCGTTCCAAAATAATACAAAAAGCACCATTGCTATGTGGAGTCGGAAGAAGGAAAGGAGGACACCACAGGAAAAAGAATATGGAGGAAAGAAGAGAAAGTAATAGACAAAGGGAGATTAGTGGAGGAATAGGAAGATCAGTAAGAAAGAAAAAAGTTGAAAGAATGTGACAGGAAACTTAAGGGGATCTTAACCCAAAACATGAATTGGTGTAAATTTAATAAAGGTTTTTCTGTGAGGACTTTGCAATCTACGTTCATTTTCTATTGTTAATAGGGATGTAGCGAACCTCAAAAAAAAAGTTCGCGAATGCGTTCGCAAACTTACGCCAAAAAGTGTGAATATTCGCGAACCCCATAGACTTCAATGGGAAGGCGAACTTTAAAACCTAGAAAAGCCATTTCTGGCCAGAAAACTGATTTTAAAGTTGTTGAAAGGGTGCAACGACCAGGACAGTGGCATGCAGGAGGGGGATCAAGGGCAAAAATTTCTCTGAAAAATACTTTGTTGACACAGCGTTGCGCAAAACCGCAAAGGCAGCTTGCAGACCTAGCGGAAATACGCTGCGTTTTTTGCTATTTCGCACTATTAGCACCATGGAAACGGGATTTGCTGAAAAACGCCATGTGTGGCTTGTGCGGCATTTTTAGGCCGAGAAAAAACGCAGCGGAAAAACGCCACACGAACCCAAATTGCGAACATATGCGAAAACTTCCAAACTCGCGAACACCCGATGTTCGCGCGAATTAGTTCGCCGGCGAACAGTTCGCTGCATCTCTAATTGTTAACGGTTCCTAAGATATTACCACAGTAAGAGGATTTTGGCTTAACTGGGAGTCAGCAATGCTAGGGTTAACTTCATCCAGGAAGTGTATACAAAGTACTAAAGCAATTAGAGTCGCTGATACTCTGGGCCTTCAGAGAGAACTTTTGAGCCAAGCCTGTCTAGCAATGTAAAACTGTCTACAACTGTGAATATTTCGCAAACCACTTTAAAAAGAAAATAAATGTAATTACAAAGTTGCTCAGAGGACCAGTCTAAACTACAAACTAAGAAATGGTAGTAACCTAAACTTAGAAATGGCTCAATTAATTTAACCTAAATGTCTCAAATGTCAGGAAATCAAGTAAATAAAACGTACCAAATACAAAAGAGAGATCCGGGTGTATAAACCCCGGATCTGTCTCACAGTTGATCTAGGTCAAATTCCCAACACCATCATATCAGCTCTCACAATGTGAAATCCTAAATGCAAAGAACTCACCGTTGTTCAGAAGTGGTTCAGGTGCTCAGAGCCCTGAACCTGTAGCTGGGGAAGGCAAAATCACGCATATGCAAAAGGGCTCCAAATGCACCGGACACAGCGGCTTGCTTAAAACTCGATTTTTATTACTCCATTTAAAAACAATATGCCTGACGCGTTTCGTGTAAATATACACTTAATCATAGGCATAACAAACACAAGCAAGAAAACATTTAAATAGTGACATAACGATGATGAGCAGGACATCAGTACAGCCCATTTAACTCTTAAACAGTTGGAGAAAATTCGATACAATCAAGTTCAATGTAGCAAGCCACACAAAGTTACACAGTAAAATTGAATCAATAATAAATATATAAGCACATGAGATAAAAGTCATAATACCCCACAGCGATGACCTTAATAAAATCAAAGTGATTAAAGTAAGAAACAATGAATAAAGTCATTAAATTTCAGGTTAATTATGTCAAACATAGCAACTGATATCAAAAACAGAATTCAAACCAGTAGGATGCCGAGTGCCCAAAATAAAGATCCATTTCACCTCAAGACGCAACAGTCTATCATGCATATTTGAACCTCTTTCATCAGGGAAAACCCTGTCAATAACTTGAATCTGTAAAAAGGAAGGATCAGCCTCGCAACATTGTGTAAAGTGCCTTGCAATAGGACTGTTACTACTCTTTGAAACAATGTGTACTTTTTAAAGAACGGATTGTACAGCCAACATACTGAATTTTACAACTTAAGCAGGTTAACAGGTATACAACATACTGTGTATTGCAATTTGCATAAACACTTTATCAGATCTGCCCGTAACCGAACTCTGGAAAGTGGTGGACCGTTTCACATACGTACAAGTGATACATCTACGCGCGCCACAGATGTATGTACCTTTTGTAGCCAACCAAGTGGGTTTAGTAGGTTGTGATCTCCACAAAGTGGGAGAGAGAACATTGCCCAAAGTGGGAGCTTTTCGTGCCACAAACCTACAGCCCCCTTGTAAGATCTGTGCTAGTTGTGGATCATTATATAAAACAGGTATTAAATTGTCTATCACCTTTCTAATTCTATAAAACTGATTGCTGTAGGTAGTTACAAAAATAGGTGCAACATCGCTCTTATCCTTTTTATCACTATCAGTGACCTTTTTATCACTATCAGAGGACCAGTCTAAATAGATTTACACCAATTTGCTTTTAGGGTTTAGATACCCTTTTAAATAAGTTAAGTGGGAAGGAGCTCTGTATAGTGATAATGTCTGTAAGGCAGTGGTGTCCAACTGGCAGCCCCCCCCCCCCACCTGTCTGGCTGCTTTGATAGCTTATCTTTGTGTAATTTTAAATGGTATCAATATTGAGATTAACTGGCCCCCTGCATGAATCACACCTCAGATTCAGGCTGTAATCCCCCTGTATTGTTTAAACATGTAATCCCCTGTACTGCATGGCACACAGAGGCTGTCTGCCCTTAGCTGCCTGTGTGTGCCATGCTCTGTCTGCCCTATGCTGATTTTTGGAGGTGAACCTGGCCGAGGTTTGTTCTGGGAGTTTGTTAGTAGTTGGAAATAGCCATTAAATGGTCCCTAGGGTGTGTAATTATATGCTGGGGGTTGCTGTGCTTTCCACAGGGGAGGCAGTTAGCACTAACCATCTGAGTTTTTGCTGCGCTACCACCATTTATGTGGGCATGATCTTGTGATAACATGGGTGTGGTTTAAAGTGGGTGCAGTTTAAAAAAGGGGAGTGGTCAAATGGCTTCCATTAGCTGCCCTACACTATATATTCTAGAGAAATTCTGGCCCTCGGCACCAGAGAAGTTGGACAGCACTGCTGTTAAGTATCTTGTAGGAGACACATCCTGTATATATATATATATATTGCTTAAGTAGATAATCAGATCAGCTTGGTCTCTAATAGCTGTTTCCAGTAGTAATAGTGAGGTGTAGTAATTGGAGCAAGCCATCAAACACCAAGAAACTGTAATGGCAGGATTATGCTGTACCCTTTGCATACACTGCCTGATATTTTCTGTATTTTCAGCAGGGAAAATACTACATCACTTTAGTTAATATATGGAGGGAAAGAGAGAGAATCAGGCATAAAGTGAATCAGCTCAGAAATTGAATGTCAAAAATCACAGTGAGAACATCAGTATTGTGTACCATCAGTAGTGATTAATTCTCTTTTTGGGCCAAAGTCATACTGCAGATGCAGAAAGTAATCATATTCATGGGACTCTACAATGTTTTTATTGCTGGAGACAGTGAAGATGAATGATGTTGATAAACATTGTATCTGAGTCTCATATGTACCACTCGCAGAAAGTGTTTCTATTACCAAAAAATACTGTCAATTTGTATTATTCACACTTGATACAATCAGGTGCACCTTCCTTGTTAGGAAAGCTATCAGTAGTCCCTGTAAGAGATTAATGTGTCCTGTATAAACATGGCAAAGGTGGGGGTGAATTATTATTATGCTTTTTTATGTAGCTCTGTCATATTATACAACATGGTACAGAGATTTTATATGATTTCCACCAGTCCCTGCCCCTCTGGAGCTTACAATCTAAGTCATTCGACCGATATCGCAGGAAGCTGCCGATATCGGACGACTCGCCGATCGGACAAGTTTGAAAATTTTGATCGGGCGCCATAGAAGGCGCCTGACCAAAATTCTCCCTTCAGAGCTGAATCGGCAGAAGGAGGTAGAAATCCTATTGTTTCTACCTCCTTACCTGCCGATTCAGCCCTGAATGGTGTGTGGCGGATCTTACGATGTTTCGTGCGACCGATGGTCGTACGAAACATCGTCGGATCGCCACGTGTATGGCCACCTTAAGTCATGGACACATGGGGTACACCCTTAGCAAATTAACCTGCCTTTCATTACATTTCTGGATTGTGAGAGGAAACCGGAGCAGCTGTAGAAAAGCCACACAGACCCCGCAGTGCATGGTTTAATCCTCCCCCTGTCTCCAATACTTTCCTTTCAACTCTGCCTTCCTGCTGTTTCAGCCTGCAGATATCCTATTTATATCACCAGTAAGATATCAAGTGATATTATGTGACCCATTCTATAAAGATGCCAACTACACATTCAACCCCCCTATTGTTCTATTTTGATTTTTATAGTAAATGCATTTTTTAATCGATAACAGCAATATAAATGCAAAATACACTAAGAACAAGGGATAACAGTTAATAGACAGAATATCAATAGTGTTAGATTTTGTAATATAAAACTGTACACTATTAATCTTAATATGGCAAGTTAAAAGAGAGTTAAAGAAACCAAAATAAGGGGTGTATTTTGCCATGTAAATTTGTTTACATTGCCTCATCTGGTGCATAATTTATGTGCAGTTTATGTATGTGCAGAATTTGGGCATCGTTGGTATATTCTAAAACACCTACAATATTCATTTTTATTCATCCTGTTTATTGTTCAGTTATTTTTACTTACACAGCAGACTGTGTGTACACAAATATTTTTTCTATGCCAATCTGCAATACATATGAGTCGATGGCCCCCTCTATTATTCTGGTCTATTCTGAATTTTTTTAACTGTGGCTTTGCCTAAGGAATCAAGCAATATTGATTCCGAAACTGATTACTGGTTAATATGAAGGCTGATCAAAATGTCTATCTGTCAAAATAATATAATGCTTGATTTATGGGTAGAATACTTTATGAGATTAGTTGAGTCCTCCAAGAATAATTATATTATTATAGTGACCCTTCGGGTCTTGATTATAAGGCATAAAAGCCAAGTAACATGCATTTCTTTGGGCATTTGGCTGCATTGTATCTAAATTTTTATATTAAAAAAGTACAGGAATGGAATCTATTATCTGGAATGTTTGGGTCCTGGTGGTTTTCTGTAATTTAGGTCCCCAAGCCTCTTAAACATTATTTAAATATTACATAAACCCATTAGGATTGTTTTTCCACTTGTATGGATTTATGCAGCTTAATTAGCACTGAGTACAAGGTACTGATTAATTATTACAGATAAAAAGGGAAATCATTTTTAAAAATCTGAGCCTAAAGTTTGTATTTCATATAACCAAATATATTTTTCTGTCCTCCATAGTTTGTCTGAGATGTGCGCGGTTTCCAAATCAGCTGTCTGTTAGTATTACCCTGTGTCTACATGCTTAAAGGAACAGTAACACCAAAAAATGAAAGTGTATAAAAGTAACTAAAATATAATGTGCTGCTGCCCTGCACTGGTAAAAGCTGTATGTTTACTCCAGAAAGTCTACTATAATTTATATAAATAAGCTGCTATGTAGCCATGGAGGCAGCCATTCAAAGGAGAAAAGGCACAGGCACATAGCAGATAACAGATAAACACTATTGTATTCTACAGAATTTATCTGTTATCTGCTATGTAATCTGTGCCTTTTCTCATTTTTTCCAGCTTGATTTGCTGCCCCCATGGCTACACAGCAGCTTATTATATAAATTATAGTAGTGTTACTGTAGCAAACACACCAGTTTTACCAGTGCAGGGCAACAGTGCATTATATTTTTATTACTGTAAAGCTATTTAATTTTTTGGAGTTACTGTTCCTTTAATAATATTACAGATATTGTTCTGATGGTCGCAGATAGCCTGATAGGCATTTTATACAGGTAAAAATGTTGTTTTGGAAAAACATGAGGGTTATCCCTGTGGTTTTATCACATTCCTTGGGGTAAAAAATGAATTTAATCCCACCATTCAAAATGTAAAGTTTTATTACTCCCTTGGGTATGAAGTAAAGGAACACTGTAACAGCCAAACCAATAGTAAAGTAAGTTTGCCTTAAAGTTATTTAACTGATAAGTCTATACTAAGGGGCTGATTTACTAATCCACGAATCCGAATCCCGAATGGGAAAAAATCGGATTGGAAACGAACATTTTGTGACTTTTTCGTATTCTTTGCGATTTTTTCATCACCATTGCAACTATTTCATAGCCGTTACGACTTGCGCGAATTGTCGCGACTTTTCATAGCCATTATGACTTTCTTGAATTGTCGCGACTTTTGCATAGCCATTACGGCTTTCGTGAATTGTCGCGACTTTTGCATAGCCATTACGACTTTAGTGAATTGTCGCGACTTTTGCATAGCCATTACGACTTTCGCGAATTGTCGCGACTTTTTCGTATTGAGCGCTCGAAAAATTTGCGACAAATTTGCGAAAAAGTTACGAAAAAAGCGCATTCGGACGTTCGTGGATTAGTAAATAACCCCTAAGTATATAGTTAGTCTTAATAGTGTTTTTTGGAATGGTTTAAAGGGGACATTTGGTATAAAAAACATTGCAAGGGAGGTGAAAAGTTCAGCACCTGATAGGGAACTGCAGCAATTGTTGCCTGTCTGAAAACAGTGCTCTGATTGGCTACCCACTTCCTACTGTGCAAGGACCATTAGGACTCACCCACCAATTATTTAAAACACAGGAAGCGACCAGAGAGGATTTATGTTGAGCTCCAATACAGGAGTCATTTATAAAGATAATGATAATTTTAGCCCATATTTACACTAGTATTCTATAGTGTTCTTTATTGCCTACAACCTTATGAGTTATGTCATGTGCCCCCTTTAATATTTTCCTCATCACTGGCATTTACCATCCATTTTGGTCACTAATCCTATAAACCAGAAAGCTATCTGAATGATTGTTGAATGATGATTACTGCTACTGTTTCTATGATGTATTGCCCAGGCCAGTTCTTTCCTTTAAGATTTAAAGCTCGCTTTTCCTACACTGCTTGCCTAGTCATTTGGTAAATGTAATGCATTATTAAGCTTTTTCTCACACTCTTCATACCTACAACTGCTGCTCTCACTGTATGTAGGGATTAGGGCAGTTAACCCTTACTGAACCCCAATAGAAAACTTGGATTCATTTATTGTTATTAGAGGCAATGTATTATTACTAGCAAAAATAAAAATCACATTCAGATAACAATGGCATGAAATGGAAAAAAAACTATACACACAGTATCATTTAGTACCGTGTTGCTGTAATCCATTGTAAATATCATTTTTATCTAAAGTACTTGACATATTCGCTGATAACTGTTTTGAAGGCGACTGTGTGGCTCTTTGTACATTCCTGGAAAAGGACGTATATCCTGTTTGGAATTATTCTTACAGTAGCATACAAAATCTCACAGACTGAAAATGGAAACTTTTTTTATCTTTTGAAAAGCTGTTATTTGTATTGTGATAGTCTTTCAAGGAAAATAAATATATCTGGCTTAAATATATATGAAAAGGCTCCTCTAAACAGCATTTTCTTTTATAATATATATATTTGTTTTATGCACAGTGTTGCTTCTTTTCAATGAAAATGCAGTTCTCTAATGTTACATGATGCAACCTACGGATACAAAATATTATAATGCTTTGCACCTTGCACAGGTTATAAGACGTTTATGCTAACAAGCTATAAACATTACTTTCCATGTCTCTGTGTAATTATTTTAGTACATGTTATTCTGCCACAGTCTTTTTGTTTATTACTGTGTGCGAGTACCAATTTCTAGTTGCAATAGAAATTTATGCGATACAGGTAAATGGGTTCCACAGAGGTCACTGAGCAAAATGGGAGTTGCCTGGAAGTGTGAGATGGCGTTGTATACTATACATCAAGGCACCAAGGTGCTGGCGGAATCATGGCCCTTCATATGCTGCTCAATGAAGGGTAGTATTTGTTATCTTCTGCATATAACGGCTGCTCACACCCTGTTCTCTTGTTAGCCAAAATATGATATATAACCATATGAGAGAAAGATAGTTCTTCACAAATTAAAAATGCCTTCATAGTCATGGCTAAATTCATACATTGCAGTCTAGAGAAATAAGGGAATGAAAGCCCAATAGAATGTGGGAATGTATCCATTAATCTCTCTGACTCTCCAGTTCAACTGTATATAAAATATTACTTTATGTCTATTCAAAACTACCCACCATCTCCACAGATATTCATTCTAGTTTATGGCTACTTCCTTTTGGAACAGTGGTCACATCCCACAGATTTTTGCCTTAGGCGGCTAAAGAAAACTTCTCATTCACCAGTGCAGTCATTAGTAGCATTCTTATGTTTGGGCAGGAATTTTTGCCATCAAAATGATGTGTGCATAATTCTGCCTCCTGCAAGGGGGCAGTAGCTCCATGATTCCATATCGTCAACAGACACATTGCATGTGCTTTATATGAACATACTATTTGGTGCATAGGAGCCTACGTTCAAGAAGCAGCTGTAGATGCAAGTACTTTTAATGAATGGCTCCAATTTGCTTGCGGTCATATTTGTGTGACCAAAGCTGCACTTGTAGTTTGGTACTGAGCTCTTATATGTTATATGTAAAAGGAATTTGTGCCTTTAAAGTAATATGTTCCCAAAGAATATTTTTGCATTTCAAGCTCATCCCAGGGCATTCGTTGCCAGCACACAGTAAAATATACTTACAAGTGGGAGGTAATCGTTGAAAGTGCCAGTCTTAATTTGTCCCAAGTACAACAGTCAAGCAGTTTGGGCAGAATGATACTGTTAAGGACTAAAGCAAATGAAGTTATAATGCCCTGACAGTGGGTTCAACCCTCTACAATACCAAAAGATCATAAAGTTAGAATGCAGTGTTTAACATCAGCTGATGACATGGTGTTCAGAAAATGGCTGAAGACCATTTTATCAGATTACTTTTACTACCATAATGCATCTGAGATTATTTTTACAAAGCTGTAACAGATTCTAAGCTACACATTATGGTTCTATTACATTTGCTACCAAAAGCTACTAATAGAATTTCTATACACATTGCCTTGCAAAAGTATTTAGACACTTGAGCAGCCCTTCCATTTTACTGAATATCAAATCCTACACTAAAATTTTGTTCACTGTAATATTTTTATTTCAGAGCATTGAAGCTCAAAATTAGTTTTATAATGTGACATTGTTTTATGCTAGAAAATATTAAGAAAAATAAACCAAAATATGCTATTTGCATAAACATTCAGTCCCCAAACCTGATTTTTTTGTAAAGCCAGCTTGTGCTGCAATAACAGCTGTAAGTCTTTTGGGGGCTGGTATGTTCCAGCTTTGCACTGTGTTCAGGAGTGGTTTGGCTCCATTCTTCCAGGCAGAATTGACCTAGGTCGTTTAGAATAGTCAGATGTTTTACTGCAAGTTTCAATAGTGCCACAGATTTTAAGATGGACCGGATCTATGACCTGTGGGCCATTACAGCACATTCACCTTTGTCTTCTGGAGCCTCCCCAGTGTTACTTTGCCTTGTGTTTGAGATCACTGTCCTCCAGGAAGATGAACGTTCTCCCAAGAGTTTTTTTAGCAGCCTGAAACTGTTCCTTCTAGCATCTCTCTCTATTTTACACCATCTGTTTTTACTTTTATTTTAACCAGAAGCCCAGTCTGTAATGATTAAAGGCAGCCCCACAGCGCAATGCCTCCATGAATGCATGGGTGTTATTCAAGTTTATTAGCAAAGCTGGTTTCTATGCAAATTTACTAGACCCTGGGTACTGTATATTAAATATGCTATGGCTATGTAAAACGTGGTGCACAATACTGTATATCTGTGTTGCTTTTTTACACAGCTGTATAAATGTGATATGCTCTTACTGTACACTCTGTAAATTGGAAAATGAGATAAGCTTTAGATAGAAAATGGTGTATGAAAGCCTTGTTAGATCCCCAGGCCTCCTACAGAGGCCTCCATCCAGAACAACACCACTGGGGACGCCTAATACTGCCCCATTTATTTTACCTGGTCACAAAAACCAGAGTAACACAGCCAGTTCTCTTCTCTGTATTTGCTGAACAGAAACATGCACAGTTAAAGCATGATCTGAATTGGCTTCAGCTGCTCATGGTCACGGTACAAGATCATTGGGAAGAGGACATCAAGGAGCACAAGAAAGCACCCACCAGGCCCACTGTGCTAAGACAAAACTTAGACAAAACTTAACTTAGACAAACTTACACTGAGACAAAGTTACACTAAACAGTAATGTTGGGTTAACATAGTCAGGATATATATGTTAAACCAATTTTAAAAGCAAAGCTTTTTATATATGCCAGGTGTCCTTTAACATAAATTTAAAGGTGACACAATCTATTTCATTGTTATTTGTTCCTGTCTAAATGTAAAATAGACTTGTACCCAAACAGCTATAGTTCTGTTCCATGCAATGTGATCTGACTGATAGTTATGGCAATTAGTCTAACTTCATTTGGTACAGCATTAACTCTTACTATTGCTTCTCTGTTACCATATTTATAGGATGATATCGTCATAGTGGGACATAAAAGCTATTTCATTTTTAAATGCAAATGCAGTAATAATAAATATGCAATGCAGTGTGCATATCCAGTCATGCGCCATAAAATTAATGGGTGCTATAGAAAAACGAATTAAACACATACTTTAGAAACAAAACCTGAGAACTCTATGAAACCATCATAGTATCAATGACAATGTTTTGCATTAAATTCCTGACCCTTGGGCTCTTCATCATAGTCTGAAAATCTCTAGAGTTAAATCCTGTTAGACATTGTTTTATGGTATTTCTCTGTACTGGCTGTTCCTCCTTTGTCTGGTCATTGCCTTTTTAATTTCCTGCTAGTCAGCTCTACAATATTCATGGGCTTCCTCCCATAGGTCATACCCCAATAATGTCTGAGAATATTAAACAGAAACCTTTGAAAGAAGATAAGGAAGCTTAAAGGAAGAAGGCAAAACATGGTAATCAAAGGGAAAGCCAAAAATTTATAGCAGAAAAAAATATATAATTATATTTTGCCTTTTAATATTTCCATTGACCAAGTACAACAAAAAAACTAGATTAGTGTCCCCATAGGCGGAGGGTGATTTTTATTTCAAGTATTCATAATTATGTGAAAGTGTGATCCAGTCACAATTGTACCATTTTCACATCTTTATGAGTTTCAGCAAACATCAACTGAATAAGTTCAGAAGAACCATTGTGACTGGATTTTGGTGACTTTATAAGAGGCAACGCTGATGGCAACTATTACAAGAGCTTCAGTCATACTGCACGCTACACCCCTTTAGCACACACTGCCTTATACAGGAACTCCCAGGTACGCAGTCTGCTGCTGCTGCACTGTTTTACATGAGGGACCCCTAGTATTTATTGTATGTGCCAATAACTCCTTGCAACCCAAAAGCAACTATCCAGGATGAGTTCAGATATAATGTAAATATCCAACAATCCCCACACACAATGCAAAGCAAATGGAGGATCAGCGACTGTTTTGTCTTTTTACCTGAATGCCAGTACAATCAGCCTGGTTAAACATCAATCACACCTACTCCCTAACAGTGCCTAGTGCACAGACCCCATCTCAAGCTTTCCCATCCAAAATCTTTTTTTTTTTTAGACAAACAGGTCTGGGGAGGCTTAGCCTCCTGAAGCCTTATTAAAAATCCTTCTCTGACTGTCCCTTTAAATAACAGAATGGAACAAACCAATGCTGGTACTGGTTGCCTTGACAACCATTCTCTCTTCTTACAGTGATAGAATGGACATATATGGCTATAATATTAATTAATATTAGACTAAAGTGAAACATTGTCTAAAATAATTAAATATCCAGCTATATATTGTATGCAAAGTATTATGAGCCTAAACAAACAACTAAAAAGACCATTAAAAACACTAGAACACTCGTTTACATGAACTGTATATGTTGAATTAGGTTCACTTAGCTCTCCCTAGATTAAAGTGATACTGACACTAAAAAACTACTCTTCAAAATATTAATGTACATTAAAAGTTATCCATAGGTCATGTTGATCATTTTTCACTGACAGTTTTTCTTTTGTAAGTAATTGTTACTTGAAGTCCCTAAACCTGACTGTTTTGCCAACCTGACTGTCCCTTCTCAGCCTGTCAGTTACAGCTTCTAATGCTAACAGACTCCTGCTGCACAAATATGGCAGCCCCCTCACAGAGGGACATGGGGGATCTGATAGGGAATGTAAAAGCTTCAGGCAAATACTTTTACAGCAAAATTATAAATAGCATGCAAAGACAATGTTATGATAGATGTGAAAAAGGTTTAGTTTCTGGTGTCAGTATATCTTTAAGAGGGCTCCAGGTGCCATGTTTTTAGAGTATATGCCATTTTCCCATCCCTGTCAGGAAGTTGTAAAGTAGAACAGGGGGAGCATGTATATTGTTCAGTTGTTCACCTCTACTTTAATGCAGATTTTGTGCATGGCCATGCAAGACATTAGCTTCATAACAGGAATGGTTTTAAAATTTAAACCTTAGGAATATTTAGTCTGCCAACAAGTGCCTTGGGATTATAAAAACATTACCATGTAACAGATCCTTTCCTTAGCAGCCGGAGACTTGTGACATGAATGTGAAAAAATTCCAGAAGGCTTCAAAGTAAGCCAGTGTGGAGGGAACCTCATTGAAGTGTAAAGGAAGTAGAAAAGAAAGTTTGAATGACAGAGAACATATTTCTGACAAAGCATTTGACTCTGAATAGTAATTGTTCCTTCCAGGTTAAGTGAACTGAAACCACATACAGGGTATTGATTGAATTCTGCTGCGATGCAATAAGATTCAGAGCTTAAAGCTGTATCAGCCTTGGGAATTCAAACTTTTGCATTTTGATAAGTCCTTACTGCATATTAAAGTTTACTTGTCTTGTTATATAAACTAGAAACATTAAGATAGATTAAGCAAAATGTTGGGAGGGTTGATTTGTGTGGAAGTCATTTAAGTTTCTTGTTGTTATAAGAAAAAAAGTCAGTTGGATGGAAAACAGAAATAAGCCTAAAGCAGCTATACATCTGTTACATGGCTAATACATAAGCTTTTTGAACATTTGTGATCAAGGTTCCCCCAGGGCAAGCAGGGAAGGTATGAGAGGCAGGGCTATAGAAGGCAAACTGTGTGACACCTGGGGCAAGATATAAAAAGATGGCGAATAAAGGGAGAAGTTAGGCAGTTGCTGCATACATAAACTTCTTCATTCTGCAAGCACAAAGGGTTGCACCTCTAGGTGGCATGTACAAATCTCAGGGGCAAAGTCCATCGTGCATCTTGCACGATGGTTGTAAATGAATCTGCTGATGTTTAAAATATGAGCATATCAAGAAAGCCCTGTTTTCTGATGTGCACACATAGGATAAATATGGGGCTACTTGTGTATATTTAGCATTTAAATAGAAACACTTGAAAGATATGCAAGGTCAGCTAATGTGTTGCATGTTGTTTTGCTATGAACACATTGATGCCTTTGCTTTCCATGCATGAATACCTGTAGTAAGTATCAAATAAAATAGAGCAGTGGTAACAAAAACAGTGGAAAATCATGTCATATTATTTTATATCTTAAAGAGATACTGACACCAGAAATTAACACTTTTTTACATCTATCATAATACTGTTTTTGCATGTTATTTATAATTTTACCTTAAAAATATTTGACTAATGTTTGTATATTGCCTGTCTGATCCCCCGTGTCCCTCTATGAGGGGGCTGCCATGTTTGTGCAGCAGTAGGCCGTTAGCATTAGAAGCTGTAACTAACAGGCCGAGAAGGGACAGTCAGGTTGGCAGAACAGTCAGGTTTGGGAACTTCAAGTAACAATTATTTACAAAATCACCCCTATCAGCAAAACACGATCAGCATGACCTATAGGGAACTTTTAATATACATTCATATTTTGAAGAGTAGTTTTTTGGTGTGAGTATCACTTTAAGGTCCTGGGGCCCTTTAATATGACTAGGCGCCAAGTTATCTGTGATACCTTATGCCCTGTGTTCCTCTATGAGGGAGCTGCCATATTTGTGCAGCAGTAGGCAGTTAGCATTAGAAGCTATAACTGACAGACTGAGAAGGGACAGTCAGATTGGCAAAATAGTCAGGTTTAGGAACTTCAAGTAACAATTACTTACAAAAGCAGCCCTATCAGCGAAAAATTATCAACATGAGCTATAGGTAACTTTTAATGTACATTAATATTTGAAGAGTAGTCTTATAGTGTAACTTCTGGAGCTCTAAAACATTACTTTTTGTTGCCAATGCCAATACCTTGTGCACTCTTGCCTTCCTATTTGTACCTGTATGTTATCCAACCACTTATATTGTAAGCTTTACAGGGCAGGGACCTCCTTCCTACTGTGTATTATACCACTTGGCGGTATACTTATTTATTGTATTTATTATAATACTTGTACTTTCTGTGTGTAATTTTGTGTATTGTAAGATTGTACAGCGCTGCATATCTTTGTAGCGCTTTATAAATATAGTTATACATATATACATACAAATGTTGAACTGCCAAATGGGCTCCAGTACAGCCTTGTCAAATACTCTATACATTAGCTTATCCAACCCCAGCCTTGGTTGTTACCAATTTAGAATAAGAAATTCCAAAATTCCAAGTAGATTAAGTATATGCAGTTTTGTGAAACATAAATACCTTTAGTAGCAGAATCCATCAGAAAAATAATTTAGTGGAAAAATGGAAATACTAAATGGAAAAATGGAAATACTAAAAGTAGCAATTTGACTGGATGGTAGTATTCTTTAAATGAAAAAGAATGTCTTCAGAAAATCTGAGTCTCAGAACATTTCTGTTGCTCCAGCTGAGCTTTCTAGTTAATTAATGTTATTCTCCAGTACCCTGCTAAAATAGTTATGTTTTCTTTTATAGCTAAACAAATCAAGAAGAGTCTTAATCAATATCTCACAATTTAATGTTTATATTACCCAGGTCATTGGAGTAAAAACAAAACAAAAAAAACCCCAACAACTTAATTGTCTCATTGCAAAAGAAAGGGATAGTTAAAAGAATTGCAGGACTATACAAGCAATAAAACTAGAACTGTGACTGCATCCCAAATATAAATCTACATTTCCATTGCTTGAGACTATCATTAGTTAGGTAGCTCAGCACAAACCCAGACATCAAGCAGTATTTGCATAACCTTTCGGGTTCTGTGACTTTCTGCAGCAGTTATTCAGTTTTACCTGAAAACAGACTGACAAAACAGCAATTACCATCCATAGGCCAAAGAATAGTCGAGCCAAGGGGTCAGGGAAGGCTTAAAGTTTCAGAATCTATATTCCAAGCACAATAAGGGGACTGGCACCTTCAAGTTCCAAGTCTGACGAAAGGGCTTGCCCCGAAACTTTACATGGCTTGCACTTAATAAACGCGCAGGGCTTACCAGGCTTATAACTGCCTTGTTGTGCCAGTGTTACATTATATACATTTCACTCAAGTTCCAGCGTGGCCACATTTATCTTTCTGTAAAAAAAAATTCCCTTCACCCCCTGCCCACCAGTGCTTACTGGAGTCAACACTCCCATATAGCTTTAGGCTTCTGCCTGCAGAGAGCTGGTTGTGTCTGTCACATGGGTCTGAAGGCGACTTGGTTATATAATAGGTCAGTGTACTGTATAGATTTGTACTCCAGTATATGAAAGGATGATACCTCTTTCAGCCTAGTGTCATCATGTTACTGAACATGAACATGTCAATACTGAACATGCTAATAATAATGTTAATAATAATAATAATACAGAATAAATTGACAGCTCATAATGGCAATCCAAGAAGCCTTACAAATTTTGGATTATAGAAGGCCAATTTATTTTTATGGGGGGGGGGGGGGGCAACATAGACCAAATATTACTTGAGAAAGAAAGTGAGTGGATATCTCAAGGATTAAATGAGAGCAGTGCCCTCAATGTATTTATCTGATTTATTTTATGAGATATGTATCACCCTTTCTGTTTTCTATACAGTAATTGGGAAGCCCAGTTGTGATATGGCACATCATCAGGGATTATGGTCTGTTCTACACATATTCATTTTTCTTTAACATAACTTTTAATAAATACATAGCCTAATTAAATACTTGTATGTGGATGGATATTTCGAACTATGATCTGCAACCTGATCAATATATGCAGCATTATATGCAGCATCATTGTAGATAACTGTCATAGCTTTGTTGTGAATTTTCTACACTACCTTACTGATAGCAAATTAGGAAAGAAGGGGAGGTCACTTCTCCCTGCACACAAAGTGCAGGTTAGTCTGTTATTTAAGTTACTGACTATCCATTGGCCCGTCATTTTAAACTAAGCTATTTGTGACTCCGATTGGCAGTCTCCAGCAGAAAAGGTGTGGCTGTATGCATTTAAAGCCATAATGATAGCCACTTGGTGCCTTTTTTTATGAGGGAAATGTGCGTCAGGAGTTTCCCTCTGAGGGTGGTACTTTTGTTGTAACTTTGTTACTGCTGAATAGTGATTGAATGGTACTTAGTGGCAGCAGATGTGACTGAGGTGTGAGCAACTGCACAATACAGAGCCAGCAATACACTTGAGGGCTAGAAGAACACCAGGGGAGAATAGTGTTTTACTGTTCTAGTGATGTACTTTTCCTTAGTGAGGCAGGGATAGAGGTGAGGCTGAGCCCACCTTGCCCTAGATTAGTTTAGTTGCTCACCTAATGACTCTGCAGTAATACAGTGGATATCAAAAGTCTACACACATAGGTCACATTAAAGGTGGAAAAAGTTCTGAAATTATTTATCTTTGTCTCATTTTTGTACAGCACAGGAACCTGACATTTTACCAGGAGTGTGTAGACTTTTTATATCCACTGTAGGTCCACACATGACTAAACTAATGTCTCAGAGCAGGGTTTTTAACCTTATGGGATTTCTGTTTGGTGTCTGGTCTATTTTACAGGACCTAATTCTGCTTTCTCAAGTAGGTGCAAGCATGGGTTTTTTTGTTTCCTTTTGATTTTGTTTGCAAATTACTAATTTATCTACCCGACATTAGTGTCTAGTAGTTGCACTGCAAATTACAGCATATGTGGGTGGTGCACTCAAACTTCGTCTGTGCATAGTGTGAGAAAAGGAACCAAAGCTGCTCCTGCTGCTCTCTCTGGGTATCCCGATTGCAGGTAACAATGGGCTGGGAAATCTTAGGGGTTATTTTTCTACAGAAAGAAGATTGTGCCTTTACTTTGCCAGTAATATTGACACATTTCCTTAGATTAGTCATATAAGCCTTATTTATGAAATACATTACATATGTGTTCATATAGTTTAGCAAACTCAGTAGGGTTTTGGGGGGCAATCAATTTACTTCAACTGCCTTATTCAGTTGCTTATCATATGTATATCTTGGTCAGTTATCCTTCAGGATGAAAACCCAGCACTGGTTTGCCTTCTGTCTGTATATGAATTTTCCATTTCCCCTAGATTGTATATTCAAGTATTTTGAGACTGCCAGGAGCTAGCACAATGTTAGATACATTTTGTAGTTAGAAATAGGAAGAGAAGTTCTCCAAAAATAAGTTTTGCCAAAATCCATACTGTACAGATTTTAAACTAAAAAAAACTGGCACCTGATCAAATTTTTAGCTGCTTTTATATTAGCCTGCTGACTCTCTAAATTATATTATTGTTATTCTAAATTATATTATCAATACTTAATTGTATATTATTTTATTACCAATTTATATTCATAATACACAATTAATTATTTTATTATCAATTCTAATCAACTATATTATCAATAATACATTATATTATTTTTGTCACATTTTATTGGCCATAACTAGGATAACGTGACTGTAGCTTGAAATAATGGGAGTATATATAAGAAGAACCATAGAGGAGCACTCCCTAAACTAATGTAGCAACTTGCCTGGGTGCTGGTAAATATGTTAAATGGAAAAGCATAGTACCACACTCAACCGGAATACTTTATTGAAAAAAATTAGATGTTTCGAACACCAACTGTGCTCTTTCTCAAGGATAACAAACCAGACTGTGACCAACACAAATGTGCTAAATACCCTCCACCAAGTGTGGTGCCAAAAAACCCTGGTTGTCATAGCAACCACTGTAAACAAACATGTGTATTAGGCTAGAAAAAAGCAAACACCAGTGTAAGACATAAACAAAAAACTACATACATACATATAAACAGTTGCAAATAGAGTAGCTAACTCCCACATATTCTTTAGACAGCCAAGCACATAAGGTTTTCGAACATTTATGAAGCCAAATTTGTGCATGCACCATTGTTTGTAAGCATCCCAGAGAGAATATATTAATGCACTCTAAAGCGCACCAAGTGTGGCAGGTTCTGCCGTCTGGATCTGGAACAGTTCACTGAAGAGTAGAATAGCATACCAGAGTCATTAGACCCTATAGAGGAAAAGTATCCTACCTCCCAATCAGTCCCAATGTGCAACAAAAGTTTTTGCTGAACTATAACTGTCAGAATAGTGTGTACAAAGTGATAAAACTAGCCGCATTTTCACCAGCAAGTTCAGAGGCAAAAAAATGAAGGTTTATTGAGAAGTCATTGACAGGCCTGTCAAGCCATTCAAGTAATATCTTACGCCATTGTGGCCCCATCATCATATATATATATATATATATATATATATATATATATAGTAATGATTATTATTATGTGGTTATAACTTCAGGTTGATTCATAGTTGTAAACACCTGAGCAAACGCTATACATGGTCTATTATGATTTAAAACATCTTCCATTCAAGTAATATGTTTTCAATGAATTTATTCTAAAGCTAAAGATCTTTAAACCGATAAATATGGTCTTTGGAGCTCTTTTGTTATCTGTATATAATGTACACAATACGCCATATATCAAAAAGCATCCATAAAATGTTTGGATGTCTTTATATCTGCATTATTGTAAGACTTAGCTCTATTGAACATAAGCAGTAGCTGTGCTTGTTACGCATTCAGTTCACAAAATGAAGGAGAACTCAGCTGAAATTCAACAGACCCTGGGGAAAGAATTTCAGAGAAGTAAAATTCAGATGCATATAATGGCTAAAAGCAAGGAGGCTTTATATTACTTTGGCCTGTCTTTGGAGAATTGCATTAGGCAATGCTAATATATGAATCCCAAATAACAATGCTCCTTTGTTTTATGTGGGTTCAGAAATTGTGTTTTATAAAATAAAGGAAAAATAATTAAGATGCATGAAGGGCTGAAATGTAACAAGTTCTGAAGCTTAAATCAAAAAGCACTATTTCATTTCTTCAGTTTCTTGCATTTTTGATCTGTTAATCCACTTTTTTATGTCAGTGTGTTGGAAGGTGAAGGGGGATTCAGAATTCAATTGGTAGATGATATCAGAAGTGAAAACTTTTATTATTTCAATTAGAAAACCTATTAAAGCAGAAAAAATGGCATTCTGATTAAATGATCCAGTCATGTAATTATTTATTGGAACATCTGGATCTTAAAGATAAGATTGTATAAAACAAATCAAAATATTATATTATTAGTTTACCTATGCTGCTTCTTAAATCACCCTCAAAGCTCACATTTAGAATAGGCCCAGACAATAGAAAGGCTAAATTATAGCAAGGGAGGGGGGCTGCAAATGCCAGGCCCCCTAAAAGCTTCTTTTT
This sequence comes from Xenopus tropicalis, assembly GCF_000004195.4. Lineage (NCBI taxonomy): Eukaryota > Metazoa > Chordata > Amphibia > Anura > Pipidae > Xenopus > Xenopus tropicalis. The sequence goes on along the minus strand of NC_030678.2, from coordinate 133,173,550 downwards.
ATGGAGTGGGCTGAAATCAGAAACACAATATAGTATACAGATATAGTATTTATAGATACATTTAGTATAGACAAATTAGACAAGTATAGCATTCAAATAAGTGATTGCAATACTTGGGTTAAGGGTGCTGTAAAGATGAATACAGCATGTCATCTCCTTAATTACAGGCCCCTATTTTGCCTCTAATGGGAATGGCATATATGAAGACCTGAGCCACAGCAATTAAGCCACCTAACATACCAGTATATAATAGAGTATTCTTGCTCAACAAGACCTTATTTATATAGCTGTAATAGGTCAGAGCATTCTGCCTCACATCCTGCCTAAGCACATTGCAATATGCTGTAACTGCAACTATGTTGGTAACCAGCACTTCTTACTGTAGCAACAATTTAGCTACCCTTATTTAGGTAGCTGCAGATGCCCCTGCTACGGTATGCATTTTTTGGCAACTTTCTCACTTGCCTGATCCCAGCCTTAAAAGGATGATACTGGCTGGTAAGAATAACTAAGAAGCCCATGATGCTCTGCCCAGCTTATAGTCATTCAAATAATTAGATGTTAATGATGTGAATGGAGATTATTCGTTTGATTCATTTATAATCAAAAATCTCTCCGTAATGTAGCAATGTCATCAATGAGCCTTAAGCTCAAATTAGTTTTACTGCCATTAAAAACGTTTAAGTTTGAAACTCCCTCTTTTTATAACCAATACCCCTCCAAATGCAAACTATATCTAAATGGATCTTTTTGTGTTATCATTGAGAGTTTTAAATCCCTCCATTGTGATCCTAGGTGGGGTTACATTTTTTTGGTAAACAAATGTGTCTCTGCTCAGGGGTTGGTGACAGTCTGAAGGCCATTTAGGGTGAAGTTGGCAATTATGTCTATTTTCTTTCCTAAAGCCCTTCTCTAAAGGAAGCTTGAATAAAAAAAGGGGCAACAACTAATATATTGAGAACATCTCACTGCTGAACTGCATATAATATATTAACCTTATATAAAATATATATAATAAATATACTCTGAAATTCATATACATTTTAGCAGGCTGGGAGAAGCAACTCTTCCAATTGACGACACCCCCTTATGTATCAAAACAAAAGAGCACCAGAATGATTTACAAGTAGGGATGCACAGAGCCCACTTTTTTGGGTTCGGCCGAACCTCTGAACCCACCCAGCAGGATGCGGCTGAATCCCGAACCGAATCCTAATTAGCATATGCTGATTAGGATTGGAAGGGGTTAAAAAGTGCACGTCGGGAAAAAATTTTCACTGTCCATTTAACCCTTTCCGAATTCTAATTAGTATATGCTAATTTATGCTAATTAGAATTGGGTTCAGCCAGGACCGCAGATCTGGCCAAAACCGAATCCTTGAAAAAACGCCAGGATTCGGTGCATCCCTATTTACAAGTGTACTGAAAGATCTCTGAATGGGCCCTGCCATTTTCTCTTTCCACTTTAGTGCTACTGACAATGGAATATACTTTCTTTTTGGTTGGCACAAGGGATCCTTTCACTTTATATACCAAAGTGTTAAGGAATAATTATATTTAATTTGCCATGTTGTAAGAGTTTTATAAATGTGCTTCACAGCATTTGCCCTGCTAGGGATATCAGTTTATCAATACCGACTGTAAAACAAATCCACTATGTTGTAACATTACTATCTGTACTATCAAGACTAACATCATTCATTAATCCACCAATCCATCCATCCATCAATTTTCTTGATCACTTAACATCCCATTGATAAAAAAAATATTCTCTCATATATAGTACCCCTAGATTAGTAGACATTTATCTTATACATTTGTGCTTCCATCATTCTGTATGATATGTTCCTGTAAGCCAAGAGCCATCTTTATTTCAGTGCATTCTATTTACTTACCCTCTGGCACTTTCTTTTGTTTCTGAACTAAGGGATTCCTGTCAGTGAAAAGAGATGTCATTGTGATCACCTGGCAGTCCCTGAAGCAAAATATATATATATTGTGAAGTTACATGTGTTAACTTTTTTACCCCATCCTTTATGCGGTTTTAGTCTTTTTACAAGGGATGTAATTCTTCCCCTGCAGTGACAGATATAAAGAACTGGGGGAACTCCTTCTCTAAAAAAGATGAAACTCAACAACATCAAAGACTGGGATTCTGGAAAAAATGAGTTAATATGCACTATTTCATTTTTCTGTACTTAAAAGCAAGCTGTCTGTCTGCAAGTAATTCAAAGCAATCAAGCAGGTTTAAACTAGCATATGTAATATATAGTGTATTAAAAGAAGAAGTCTGGCCATTTCTAATGTAAGTGCTTGCCACTGTGTTTCATGCCGTCCGCCTTAAAATAAAGGTACTGATAAAAAACTGATTTATTTGTTCACGTTGAAGGCAACTGTGTGTTTGCACTCTTAAAAATACATTGTGTCAGAATGATGATAATGTCTAATTTTGCCATAGTTCATAAGGCTAATGCTACATGGGGGATAAACCCCGGCCCAGGAATCAGCCCCTACTCACTGATCAGCTTTCAGATGTGCCTGCACATGGAGCCACTGCATAAAGCCGAGTGCAGGTACACAGAAGTATGTAATTAAGTGGCAAAATCTGCTCATTGGAGCAACTGCATTGGACTGGGTGCAGGAACATGGAAAGACTGTTCAAAGCACAGGGGTTTATTCCCGGCCTGCATTTATCCGCAGCCACACAAGTTCAGGTATCTCTTGGCTTATGCAAGTCACAGCCAGATATTGCAAAACCTCTGAAAAAAATCCCACTGGGCAAAGACCCTGTCCAGATCTTTTGCTGCAGTCTTTTACTGTTTTACCTCCTTTGCTAATTGATCCAATTGTGTTTACAACCAAAACCAAGCCTTTCTTTTACCTATCAAGGTGTGTTTTTCCAATTTTGGCAGTAAACATAAATTTGTGAATAAACATATCACGCCATAAATGGAAACCTGGCTCTCTGGCATTTTTGTGCTTAGAGAACGCTAAGGTTATTTTTTACTCAGTCTGCTATTGACCAAGCACTAAACAAAAATGAATTTTTAAAAAAGAATTCCGAACATTCTAACAGTTGAAATGTTACTTATCCTATTACAATGCTAAAGCCAAAGAAACAAAACTGCAGCAGGAACCAATTTATGGATGTGCTACTAATGAGCACTGACCAGAGAGTGCAATTAGTAAGGCAGGTCCCTGTCTTGATGTGTCCCTGACTGCCCTACTCCTCTGGATTCATAAAAAAAATATTTCAAGCTGTTTGGAAGAGGAAATAGCTTGGCTAGGGACACAAGATCTGTCTGCCCTATTATTTATATTGTAATTACATTATCCAATCTATTTCCTACTTTTTTGTATTTCAGGCTCCAGTATGTCTTGCTGCTGTCATATGAGTACTATAAAGCCTTAGTGTTTTCAGTACTCATTTGTCATTGCTTAGAGTCTCAGTGATTCTAATATGTATTATGGTCTTACTAGCTGCAAACCTAAAGCAATATTGGCTTTATTGTGCTGAGAATGTGCAGCCGATTTATAAATACAGAAAGCAAGAAAGTCAGCAGGAATCCTTAAAGGCCATTAGAATCTCACATGGCTTCCACAGGATAATGATTTGTTTATACAGTACGCAACATACTCCTTAGCACAGGCATGTCAAACACTTTGCCCCTCAGCTGTTGTTGACTTCAACTCCCAGCATCCCCCACTAACAGATGGGCTATGTTGGGAGCTGGCACTTACATTAGCTGGGGTTGCGCAAATTAAATGTCTCTGTTGTAGCTCTCCACAACTGTGGGAAAATCCTGTAAATGACATACAGCTTGGAACAAATTTGAGTCATTCTCTAGCACCCAGTGTGCTCAGAAATATAAGCTCTAATTGGTTCAGTCCCTACAAGCCTTCTCATTTCTAGCAGAGCAGGAGGTACCTTTCAGCTATCAGCCTGTTTCATTCTATATGCCATAATACCCCTGTTATTGCTAGAGGCTAAAATAAAGTCACAGCTGAACCCTTGATCTCCTTCTTGAGATGAATTTGACATTGGTTCTTGGTAGCATGCTTAAGTACCCAACAAATTGTGCACTAGCTGTTAGACGTCTAGTTATGGCACTCCTGCTGTTCTCCACAATCTTTCCTGCATAATTCGTTAAAGACAAAATGGCACACAGAGAAGAGCCTCCAGTGGAAAAGAAAATGCCAGAGATAATTTATGTTTTTTACTGTTTTACACTTATGGGTTACCATATTCTTACTGAAAAATGTGAAACCAATTACATTTACAGGCAAAATGAGCTTAGTTTTAAGCTTATATTAAAGAACAGTGATGATTTCTAATAGGAACCATAACCACATAAATAGTTATGAAAATATTGATACATACACTTGAAAGATCACAACCCAAATGCCCACAAGTGTCAAACTGGGAACCCAGGGGCCCACCAGAAAACCTTAGACCCTAGGCCCGCTTTCCAAACTATTTTTCCTTCTTTCCTTACCCAACCTCTTTATTCTCCTAGGGGCTGATTTACTAACCCACGAATCCGACCCGAATTGGAAAAGTTCCGACTTGAAAACGAACATTTTGCGACTTTTTCGTATGTTTTGCGATTTTTTCGGCGTCTTTACGAATTTTTTGTTACCAATACGATTTTTGCGTAAAAACGCGAGATTTTCGTAGCCTTTACGAAAGTTGCGTAAAATCTTGCGATTTTTCCGTAGCGTTAAAACTTACGCGAAAAGTTGTGCCTTTTTCGTAGCGTTAAAACTTAAAAGGTGCGAAGTTTCGCGTAAGTTTTAACGCTACGAAAAAAACGCAACTTTTTGCGCAAGTTTTAACGCTACGAAAAATCGCAAGATTTTACGCAGCTTTCGTAATGGCTATGAAAATCTTGCGTTTTTACGCAAAAATCGTATTGGTAACGAAAAATTCGTAAAGACGCCGAAAAAATCGCAAAAAATACGAAAAAATCGCAAAATACCGATCTTTACGAAAAAAACGCAATCGGACTCATTTCGACCCGTTCGTGGGTTAGTAAATCAGCCCCCTAGTCTTGCTTATTTACATGCTAGCATCTATTCTTCCATTTATTTCTCCTCTTTCTTTCCATTCAGAAATAAGGAATGACCATGAAACAGGCCAAATGGTCAGGAGCAGGGGGCCCACTTACACCTGGGCCCACCTGGAGTTTTCCTGGTATTCTGGTGGGCCCAAAATATATTTGTACAATTGTAATAAAGGTATTGGATCAGTTATCCTGAAACCCCTTATCTAGGAAGCGCTGAATTACGAGAAGACCCCCATCCCATAGATTTCATTTTAATCAAACAATTTAAATTTTTTAAACATATTTACTTTTTCTATGTAGCCTTAGCCACCACTGTGGCTTTTCTGAGAAATGTGTTTGTTAAAAATACAATATCATATTCAAAAGTAGTGCCACATACATGTTGGCAAAAGCATCCTAGTGATTAGTTGGTTGCCTTGCATTAGCTTTTCTGACTTTCTATGTAGTTAATCAGTCTCTTGAACCAGTAAATCCTGTCACTGGACAGTTGGCAAATTATTTACTTAAAAAGAAAGCTATTGATTTTCTCAAGAATGCATGGCTGTGTCACCGGGATGCAATATTGATGAATTAATGGTACTACTGGTCCTGCCTGTAGAAGTGATGGACAGCTGTTCATTAGCAAACTCCTGCCACTTCATTCAGTTCTCACAATAACCCTTATTTACCACCTTACCCATAATGCTTTTCTCTAACACAAATTAGCCCCTGTGCACTTTGGGAAGTTACATTTTCATCTTTCTTTCCCCATCAAATAACATTAGTATGAAGATCATTATATTAGGCAGGCAGCTATAATAGCAATTCATTTACTTTTAGGTATAAAAATCCCATTCTTGAGACGTGCTACAGTCTAAACTAATTTTCTGAGAACAGAATTTATCAAACTTATTAAGGTCATCATTAATTAATAATAGACCTACAAGCAAGGCTCCTCATACGTTAATAGTTTTTACTTTGCATTTCTCTCTAGAGACAGGCGCTTTCTGTAAGCAGCCCTCGGCAGTTACTGCCTTTTGATGGCCTATAATGAAGGTGAAGCGGGTTTGCGTTCTCATGTGGAAACATTCAGAGAAGGAGACACGACACACACAAAAGAGAAAGCTGTGTAACAATCACTCAAGCCCCTAAGGCTCCGCCCCGCATACGCCAATACCCCGCCCCTACACTCTTTTTTTTCTCCCAGACTCTTCCCCGGCACAGCGTAATATGCGTCATTAAAGCCCGCCCCCTTGCCGTCAATTGTAGTGGAGGGTTCGCTCTCCGGGTCTCTGGAGCACCAATGTTCCCAGGTATGTTAGAATGCCTAGGAGAATGCGCACCCTTTCCAGCTGTTATTGAATGATATTTGCCAGCGTCCAACTACAGGCGAGCCTAGCTGGGCAGTGCTGGGAGATGTAGTTCGGTCACAGCTGCGAAGTCTCTGGCAGCAGTTCCTTGTTCTCAGACAAAAGCTAACACCCAGGGCAGTTACTGTTTCCCGGCATGCGTACTCTGTGTAGCTTCCTTGGCAATGGGGTTAAATACAAGCACTATTAAAGTATGGAATAGGCGTCCAGCAGGCTCAGGGAATGAGGCTTCCAATAAAGGTGGCAGTGATAGGTCATAGAATGGCTGAACTCATGTAGGGTGCCAGTAAATGCAAACAAGAAATAATGAAGCCGAAAATACCATTTATTCTGAGAACAGTGCATCCCTGTGCTGCTTCCCTCTGGCTGTTACTCACTGTGGGACAGACAGGCTCTCCGGAAACTGGCAGCCCTGAAATGCCTGGCACAGACACAGTGACACTTTGAAGTGACACTTATTATATATAGTCCATTTGCTAACGCTGCTGTGTGAGAGAATGCTATTGGCCTAGACAGTATGTAACATTTTCCCTTGGAAAGTACTCTGCTTTCAGAAAGAACACAGCAGGACTGCAGAGAATTGTAACAGGGCACAACATTTTACATTTTAATTAGGATGTCTTACTTACCTGTTGAGATGTATGTGGTTATTGTCTTTGTGCATGGGGGCATAGTGCTTAGCATTGGTCCTTTACAGTACTGGGGTCCTAGGATGCATTTGGGCCAGGAGATAATTCTCTTTCTGATCATCTCTATTCTAGGAGCTTTCAGTTTACATTATATCTCCTTTTTATGCCATTTCATTTTGTTTTGTGCATGCTCATATAGTCCTGTGCCATATGCGTGAGAGGAGGGTTTTTAATCAACAATCAGGAATAATATTGCAATATAGCTGTCTTCCAGTATCCTTAAAGTAACCATACGCGTTCAGATGTTAGTCTTCTTCCAACCAACATTTGAATATCGATCGTACGTTTAAATGCAACAATCTAACACTAACATTCAGACTGAAATTGTAGGCTAAAGTCCCTGGAAAATATTGTCAGATACACGATACATGCGCAGATTTTATCGTTATCTGTCTGTAAATTCCTAACCTGTTCGATCGTCTAAATGACCGATCGCCATGGTACGAAAAATATTGCAACTATAATGAAAATCGTATGAAACGTAGTTTTGTAAAATTACATCTGTGTGTGTGTAGGGGCAGCGTTATTCACTTAAAGGAGAAGGAAAGTCATTTTGGCATTTTACTGCCAATAGATTTGCCACATTGTTGCCACCTAGAACAATATATTTATTCTGCAGAAACCATTAACATACCTGAGTAAACAGCTTTAGTAGTTTTCTCCCTTTGCTTAGGATAGCACCTGCCATTTTAGGTAGCTTCCTTCCTGCAGTCTCTACCCTTAAAAACTGAGAGCACACATTCCTAAGGAAGGGGGGCGGGAGTTATTAGCATTGTAGTGGATGGGGGGAGCAAGAGAGAGGAGAGAACTGAGCAGACTCTGGCCACGGGAATTAAGGATGTTTCTGAGAGAGGAAATCAGACACCGAAACATCATGTTTACAAAAAAAGAGACAAGAAATCCTGTTTTTCTTTTGATAATGTGAGTGCTTATGGCTGTATTTACATAGACCTTTCTGATAAAGCTTACTTAGTTTTTACCTTTCCTTCTCCTTTAAATGAATGCTCCCTATACATTGACAAGTGACCAGGGTCTGCTAATCCTTGTGGTTGAGTGTATTTGGCGAGAATTGTATTCCTTAAGGATCCAGTTATTATAAAGTGGCAGGTAAGCCTATGGTTGGGTTGACATGTCTGTCGGGGTTCTCTAATCTTTCTACTGATGATATGCATCTAGTGCCGCTTGTTTAATAGTCCCTCTGCCATCAAAATCTCTAGGATATTCTGCACTTAAGGCAGGGGTCTCAAACTCGCGGCCCGCGGGCCATTTGCGGCCCTCAGTACAATATTTTGTGGCCCGCACCAACGCCTTCTCAAAAGCAATGAATGGATCGCGATTTTTATTGCGATTCAAGGGATAATGCAAGTTATTATGGGAAGACGTTCTGTGTGCAAAATTAGCTGCTAAGGAGCTAATTGTGCACACAGAACGTCTTCCCATAATAACTGTTATGATGGCATAACGTCATTTCCGCAATCAGCAGCTCCCGCCCGCCGTGCCTTGCATTATCCCTTGAAAGCCAATTTTTTGTAAAATCCCTTATGCGGCCCAGCCTCATCCTGACTTTGCCTCCTGCGGCCCCCAGGTAAATTGAGTTTGAGCCCCCTGACTTAAGGTGTGTAGCCGTGTAACTTTGAGCATTGCTCTGTAAATTGCATCATGGCTGTTTGAGGGATTCTGGTAGCTTTTGTTGAGCAACATTTTGAACACTGTTTCTGTGGTAGGCTTTTGCAGTTTAGCCCAAGACCCTGGTTTAAAAAAGTTGATAAAGCAGTGTGAAGCTTTAGCCATATATAAAATGGGGGCTGCTTGAGTTGTGAGTAGTGCCAGAATCCAGTATACATTTGATGTTTGCCTGGCTTCTCTTCTTGTACAGGATCACCCACCAATTGCTTCTGTGAACATGGTAGTCTGTAAATTTGAGATTTTTTGAAAAAAAAGACACAGGATGGACAATTTATTAAAAATGACATTTTCTACTTTTTTTTAGTTCCAACAAATTTAAAAATCTCAAATGGGTGCCTATTTATATGTGCTTATTTATTTAAAAAATGTTAGTGTGAAAGAACAACACAGTGAAATCACATTCTACCCATCATTTTCAATGAGTCTCAACATTTTTAATAGATCCCAAAAACTTGAATTGAAATATAGCTTGAATTTTGCTGCCACAGCTTCCATTGACTACTGCTGAAATATATATTGAAAATTCAAGTTTTGAAAATTCCAGTTTTTGTAAATTTGTCTTGTAAATTCTTATAGCAAATAAAAAGTATCAGTGACAGCCCTGTATGAGAGAGCTTTCCATCCTATATGAATAATTTTTGGCATTTGCTATTGTATTTGCTATTTTAGTATATGTAGTAAAGCTCACTGTGCTTTAAATAATGATGGAAGATCTGTCATTTTTAATGGTCACTAGCTGACACTGTAGAACAAGGTTCCCTAACATTTTTACTCACGAGACACATGCAGATGTAAAAAGTGTTGGTAAGCCAGCAAGCACAAGCCAAAAAAAGTTCTTTGGGGGTGCTAAAGGCTATTTGGTAGCCCCATGTGGACTGCCAGTCTGTAAGAGGCTCCACTTCTAGTAAAAAATTCTTCCAAAACTTGCCTCCATTCCAGAAATTTAAAAATGGGAACCTACTTTGAGGCCACTGGGAGCAACATCAAATGGGGTGGTGAGCAACATGTTGCTTATGAGCCACTGGTTGGGGATCACTGCTGTAGTACCAATCCTTAGGCTTAGGACAATGGTTTACAGTGATTCTAGTCCTTCTGAGTGTTTAATGGCTCCATTAGCAGGTGGCAAAAGGCCCAAGATTACTTACCTTCTTGGACCCAGGCATTGAAATTCCAGGTCAGGCGATTGTCGCTCAAGGTCAGGTTTTGTGAGCCTGACCTGTTTGGTCAACATGTGGGTCCATATGTTTACCACTGAGATGAATGTGAAAGGATTTGAGGAGCTATTTGCCATTGAAGTGATAAAATGGTCAGAATCACTCAGTATGTCACTACCTTTAATGTTAGTACAGATCCTTTAACCATTGAATAAAAACCCAGTAGGAATCTTTTGTCACCAACATGATTTTATGTTTAGTTATGTATCTTATTCAAATAACCTCATTTGTTGTAGGGTGCAGCACTCTATTTAACAATGAATGGCGGCCACGGTAGCTAGCTTGTATGAATTGTTTATGAATGTATATGATTCTTTTTAATATTTGGTGCCTTGTTCTTTGAGAGTTTTTTAGGTAGTGGGTGGCATTCCACACAGGCAGTTTCTTTATATTCTTGTGAATGTCCTTCCCTACTTCACATAGTAGAGGCAGGAAATTCAGATAGCTATAGAGTTAACAATGTATTATTTAGAAAGAGTTAAATAGTTTCACCTGCTCCCAGATAGCGTTGCAGATTGTGTAAGCTACCTTTTTGTACATATGGACCTATAAAGGGTTACCGGCTTAGTGTCAGAATTCAGTTCTCTGCTTGTCAGCCTAGTAATTTTTATGGCCCTGTGCTCCAGGACTGGAACCCTCCAGCTGCATTCAATCACAGCACATTCAGTTTATTATCTCCATCTCCCCAATGGCACCGACAAGAGGGCCGTTGTTTTTTTGCTGCCATTTCTGTACTGCACCTGCCAGCATCCAGAAATGGAACAAAGCAGGCATAGAAATTTATGATCTTAGTTCCTCTTGTGCCCTGGATTAATTTTGTGGTGCCCTCACGTTTTATCCTTACCTTTCTGCCTGCAGTCACATTAACTGTTGACATTTTATTATATGTGCAGCCATCAGCTCAATTTCTGCTTCTTCATCTCCCCTTTGCAACCTTCTCACTCACCTGTCAGGTTATTATTACTGCTCACCCTCTGCAAAAGAATGTTACTCATCAACACTTTAAATTGTTGTCTGGTCTCCAGTTTGATACTCTGTAGAAGGTGTCCTGGTACTACTGCATACAATAAAGCAGAAAATAGTGTGAGAAAGTAAGGATAAAATATATGGTAAAAGGAATGGTTTTATTAACTTACCTTAAAAGGTCACTGTCTCTAGGGGTCACCTGTAGCAGCAGGTTGATCTGGGGTACTTGAATAACTTTGTGCCCAATTACGGCATAAGAAGAGAGCCTAAACAGACCCACTTTTAACTGTACAGCAGGGGGCTCAAACTCAATTTACCTGGGGGCCGCAGGAGGCAAAGTCAGGATGAGGCTGGGCCGCATAAGGGATTTTACAAAAAATTGGCTTTCAAGGGATAATGCAAGGCACGGCGGGCGGGAGCTGCTGATTGCGGAAATGACGTTATGCCATCATAACAGTTATTATGGGAAGACGTTCTGTGTGCACAATTAGCTCCTTAGCAGCTAATTTTGCACACAGAACGTCTTCCCATAATAACTTGCATTATCCCTTGAATCGCAATAAAAATCGCGATCCATTCATTGCTTTTGAGAAGGCGTTGGTGCGGGCCACAAAATATTGTACTGAGGGCCGCAAATGGCCCGCGGGCCGCGAGTTTGAGACCCCTGCTGTACAGTGACATATAGCAAAACAGCCAGTGGCTGTTAGCTTTTAGCAATGGCATATTTACTTCCCCAACTTCCAGAGTCGCACAGTGTCATTACAGATCCAGCTATGTGTGTGTTGTAGGGAACTAAATGTACATGAATCTGTGGTTATGTGGTGATGCAAAGCTGATTAGTTAATTAATTTCATTAGTAAGAATATCATGAAAGAATCTCTGTTTTGGCACTGACCTTTAGATGAATAGATGAGAATGGTTCATATTGTAAAAACAAACACCATATTACACTCTGTATCACTTGTAACTCACTAAATGTAAGCCAGTCCAATCCCTATATTCATATCACTAAAAAGACTAAACAGCCCCTAAAATGACTGAGTAATTTCATTATCGAGTGTAAAGCATTGCCCATTTAGTATACTGAGTGTTCCTTCTCTTTGAATAGAAAGCAAGTGAAAGAGCTTTCTACAACCCATGTTTGCTCCTGCTCTAATGGAAATCACCCAAGCATGCGCAGTAGGCAGCCCTTTGACCAACTTCCTATTCAAACAAGCCTATGTCGTAAATATGATCCAGCATATTATTGCAGTGGCAATTAAGTGCCTATTTTCCCTTAACCTTTAACTCCATTTAATCCTGTTGGCAATAATTCTTGTCATTCATACTTCTACCTACTTAAAGGAAAACAATACTACAGTATTTACAGTGTATTAATTTTAAGTGACTGATTAAAAATTGTATTTTAATAGTGAAGTTACCCTTTTTTAACCTTATATAAAGAGCCAACCTATCGGGATTGCTTCATTTTTTTCACCTCTTAGGGGAACCAGCTGAGATATTTAAAATGAATCCTTCTAAGAAAGACTTGGTATAGCTCATGTGTCACTTCTAAATAGGATGTCTGGAGTCCTCTAAGAATGAAAGGAAACCTATTTCACAGGGTGGAATGGGATAAGGCCTTTGCCTGAAAAATGAGAGCTTGTATGTGAGATGTGGTATATCTCCCTGTGCTATGTAAAACAATTTATAAACTTTGTTTTGAAACATAATCTCTTCTGCTCTATAAGCATCCAGTATGCGTCTGCAGGTCTGAATAACTCTGCTCTCCAGTTAGATTTAATAGCAGGATGAAACTAGATCCCTGGAATGTTTATATAACGATGCTACACACACACACACACACATATATATATATATATATATATATATATATATATATATATATATATATATATATATATAAAGGGACCAGCACACCAGGTCACAATAATATCTTTTCTTTATTCACCGTGCAATCAAACGTTTCGCTCCCTCTTGGGACCTTTATTAAGGACATTGTGTAAATGAAAAGCACAAAGGAGAAGGAAAGTCATTTTGGCATTTTACTGACAATAGATTTGCCACATTAATGCCACCTAGAACACTATATTTATTCTGCAGAAAGCTTTACCATACCTACGTAAACAGCTCTAGCCGCTTTCTTGTTTGCTTAAGATAGCAGCTGCCATTTTAAGTAGCTTCCTGCTGCAGCTCTAGCTGTTATAGCTCAGATAACACATGCCTAAGGGTGGAGAGAGTGAGTTTTATTAATTTTTATGGGAGGGGGGAGCAGTAGAGAGCTGTGCAGACTCTGGACCAGGGAATTAACGATTTTCCTGAGAGAGGAAGTCAGACATCCGAACATCATGTTTACAAAGAAGGAGACAAGAAATCCTGTATTTCTTTTGATAGAGGACTCAGTGCAGTGTTTCTGTGAGTGCTTATGGCTGTATTTACATAGACCTTTCTGATAAAGCTTACTTAGTTTTTACCTTTCCATCTCCTTTAAATAGCAAAAATTGAAAATAATACTCAATTGACATCACAATTTTCATAGACTCATCCAATGCCATCACAGTCCAAGTCAATTATAATTAACCAATAAAATTTACCCAAAGTGTTTATATATATATATATATATATATATATATATTTTTTTTTTTTTTTTTTTTTTTTTTTTCTTGGACCTTCATTATTCTCACCCTAGACCAGGGGTAGGGAACCTATGGCTCAGGAGCCAGATGTGGCTCTTTTGATGGCTGCATCTGGCTCGCTGCCAAATCTTTAATAAAAAAAATAATGGGGTGCGTGACCTGCTCTTAGTGGATAGAAGACGTGTTCTAAGCCTTAGAACACGTCTTCTATCCACCAAGCGCAGGCCACACCCTCCTCTGCATCCGCCATCCTTGGGACCCACCCTACCTTACCCCGCAGCATCCGCAGCCAAACATATTGTATGGCTCTCACGGAATTACTTTTTAAAATATGTGGTGTTTATGGCTCTCTCAGCCAAAAAGGTTCCCGACCCCTGCCCTAGACTGCTGGTGTATAGAAGAACCAAAACATAAAAATGAGATAAAACATATATATTAGACCTGTTTTATCTCATTTTTATGTTTTGGTTCTTCTATACACCAGCAGTCTAGGGTGAGGATAATGAAGGTCCAAGAAAAAATATTTTTGTAAACATGAACTAGCTAGACTGAAAGACAGAACACTGCAATATATTTAGTACTAGTAGTGAAAAGTCTGTCTCTATAATTTCTACCTACTTAGTGCCTTTCTTTGGTAAACTTCATCTCCCGCTATTTTCACAGTGCATGTGTGTGTCAGAAAATATGCAGTTTCCTACAGTTAGGGCAATGTGCAATATATAAACAAGGAAAAGGAATTATATACCTAGTATATGGATGCAACTCCTTTAGCAGCTCTTGGCTTTGCTGTGATATTTAATTACATGGCATCTCCTTTGTTTTCTCTGCATGCAGTGTTTCCAATCTGTTACTTTCCAGCCCGGACTATTCAGGAGACCTGCAGTTTCTATGCAGTCGTTTTCTGTGCTGAAGAGAAAAATGATCTGTCTTTGTTTTCCTTTTTTCTTTTGTAATGTATATTTATAAGGTATGTTGCGGCTTTGTATATTTGCAGATTCAATCTGTGTGCCGGGCTTTGATCCAAGCCTAAGCATGATGACTGGTATAACTCAGATCAATCCAATGATGGCAGGAATGGGCCTTTTACCGCCACCACCAACCCAGTTGCCTATTGTCAAAGAGATTATCCACTGCAAAAGCTGCACCCTCTTCCCTCCCAACCCCAGTAAGTACTTGTTTCTTCTTTTACTGCTCATGTTGAAGTTTTTTAACTTATTTGAGTAAAACATTTTTGCAGTAGATCATATTTAATTATCATAAAGTATAAACATGTTCCAACCTTTACGCACTGACCTGCACTACTGATTGTGACTATGGTTACTAAAGAAATAGTGTAGCAGAAATTGGCTGTACACTTGTACGGATTCCAAATCTGACAACATATTGTATGTATTCACTGGTGTTTTAATTCCAGATGTTAGCTTTGACTGGCAAAGAGCCAACTTGCTGCATTATTTCAATACTACATGCAGTCATGACCTGCAGTGCTTAAAACAACTAAGGACAGGTAGATGCTGCTTTCAATAGCAATTACAAATCATTTTCTCATCACTGAAAATCAGTATGTAAGGTATACATTGCAAGATTGCAATGTACATCTATGTATGTATGTACAGTCCACAGTCCACGGTGAAAATTTTTTTTTTTTTTTTTATGTATGCATTGTGACACAGAGATTCTGTAGTTATCCATACGTAAACAAAAACTTTTTGGTGGAATGCATGACACAAATCCATAATTAACTTGAGTGCCAGTTTAGCCTTATTTTGCTCCAAAAAAAAAGTCAAGGAGTCGTAGACCAAAATATAGGTTCGCCATTTACAGAGTTAAAAACCTTCAAGACAAGTTGAGATATATATAAATCCACACAACAGCACCACACTCCGAAAGTTGCTACAATGTTGCTGCCCCTGTGCACGGAATACCAAATAGATATCAAATCAAACACAACCAGCACCAAGGGTCTTGTGGTTCAAACAAATATTAGTGTATTATAATTGCATGTACAACCGACGTTTCGGTCCCTCAAGACCTTGAAAAAGGTCCCAAAAGGGACCGAAACGTCAGTTGTACATGCAATTATAATACACTAATATTTGTTTGAACCACAAGACCCTTGGTGCTGGTTGATTTGGTATATCTATATATATATATATATATATATATATATATATATATATATATAATAAATCCAAAAATATAAAACATTACTTTTATTAAATCATACTGATAAAACAGGCCAACGTTTCGGTCTCCACCTAACGTTGGCCTGTTTTATCAGTATGATTTAATAAAAGTAATGTTTTATTTGTAAAAGATCCTGGTGTGCAGGGTGAACTGATGTTTCGGCTGACCCTCAGACTTTCTCAAAGCCTTTGAGAAAGGCTGAGGGTCAGCCGAAACGTCAGTTCACCGATCCAATAAAACAAACTTTTATTTTTTTCACATAAGTCCTGTGTGAGCAGCTTCTTCATCCCCTCCTTCTGTTCCTGTTTGGAAGACTGCACCCAGGCATATTTGTGTACTAAACGTGAGTGCCAGTGGTTTCCTTTTTGCTATATATATATATATATATATATATATATATATATATATATATAGCGAACCCAGGGTGGCACTCTGCTTCAGCTCTTAGCTCGGGTGCAAGGTAAATGATTTAAATATCCAAAAAAGACCAGCAACACCGAGTTATATTCCAAAAACAATCAATTGTGTATTAAAAACGCATGAACAGCCAACGTTACGTTTCGGTCCCCATCGGGACCTTTCTCAAGGCAACCATGCTAACCAACCCCATGTTCTATTTATCCATAGTGAACCAGCAAATAGGAAGTGACATCAGTGCACACATGCCATAAAGTGACTATTGCAGTAAAGCATGTAACCAATGCTGCAAAGTGATCCGTGCCATAGATTATCATTAGATAATTAGTGCTCACATAAAGTGTCTATTGCACACATGCCATAAAGTGACTATTGCAGTAAAGCATGTAGCTAGTGCTGCAAAGTGATCCGTGCCATAAATTGTCATTAAAACATCACATGCCATAAAGTGACCACTGCAGTAAAATGTGCAGCGAATGCTATATAGTGATCGGTGCCATAAATTATCATTAAAATATTCCAAGTGCAAATCTGGTGCTATTAAAATTAATACCCCTTTAAAACAATCATTAAAGTACAGTGAAGTGATTCGGCAAAGCAATCATTAAAGCCAATCAATTCAAACCAAACACTATCCTAATTAGTGGGGGCCCCCAATCTAATTCAAGATCTGCCTATTATTACATTCACATGCATATGCACATATCAGTTCCACAACAAGATATACCAACTTGAGGATCCCATTTACCTATATCATATAATAAATTGTAATAACAATACCAGCACAATCCCAATGTGAAATTGGACAGAAGAACTCACAGAAAACAGTTCAGCGATAAGGAACTATTTAAGCCCCTAGGAGCCACGCAATCCAGTTCAAATGTCCAAAATGCTTCTCTTTGGAGTAAAATACGATCAATGTCGCCACCCCTTTGCACACCTGAAATACAATCAATAGGCATGCATTTAAACGATGAAGCTGGATGCTTAGCATGCAGCCAGTGTTGTGCCACAGGTTGTTTGGATATATCCTGTTTTCCCTCCTGAATGTAATAATAGGCAGATCTTGAATTAGATTGGGGGCCCCCACTAATTAGGATAGTGTTTGGTTTGAATTGATTGGCGCAGCGTACATACAATGTTATGATGTTTTTAATCTTATATCGATATAAGTTTAATTGTATTTATTCACTTTTTTGTGTACACACTATAAAATCATGACACTGTAATGTGTATATTTTTAACATGATGTATTGTACGGTTTCACGGATTTTTAATGATTGCTTTGCCGAATCACTTCACTGTACTTTAATGATTGTTTTAAAGGGGTATTAATTTTAATAGCACCAGATTTGCACTTGGAATATTTTAATGATAATTTATGGCACCGATCACTATATAGCATTCGCTGCACATTTTACTGCAGTGGTCACTTTATGGCATGTGATGTTTTAATGACAATTTATGGCACGGATCACTTTGCAGCACTAGCTACATGCTTTACTGCAATAGTCACTTTATGGCATGTGTGCAATAGACACTTTATGTGAGCACTAATTATCTAATGATAATCTATGGCACGGATCACTTTGCAGCATTGGTTACATGCTTTACTGCAATAGTCACTTTATGGCATGTGTGCACTGATGTCACTTCCTATTTGCTGGTTCACTATGGATAAATAGAACATGGGGTTGGTTAGCATGGTTGCCTTGAGAAAGGTCCCGATGGGGACCGAAACGTAACGTTGGCTGTTCATGCGTTTTTAATACACAATTGATTGTTTTTGGAATATAACTCGGTGTTGCTGGTCTTTTTTGGATATATATATATATATATGCACGACGTGTATGTTTAGTGAGTGCATTCTTGCACAGTGAATTAAAATAGCTTCTAAATGGAAACATTTTTAGTAGAAGTCCGTTACATAGGTAATAAAATAACTGTATTTCCCGCTGGGGTTTCTTCTGTGATTGAAAATATCAGGCTGAGCGGGCACTGTTTTCTATCACCTGTCAAGTAGCATTGCTGTATCATTTCTCTTTTAAACTGGATAACCATGTCATTTCCAGACTGTGGGACTGGTGAGTTGTTTTTACAGTTAATCAGCCACCACTAAAGTATACATTTTGGTACAAAAAAAGGTAAAAACATATCTGGATTACAAGTTTTATGTAATTAGGCTTGTCTTCTCATCTTGTAATGGAGAAGGAAAGGCTAAATAACTAGGAAGTGCCAAATGTTAGGCACCCCCAATCATTGAAATTGCTTACCTGAAATCTCCATCTGGAGAAACTGCACTGGCCCAGGGTAAATGCAGGTAAGCGATCCTCTTCCTCCCTTTGCATTTGAGTGAAAAAGACCGTTTTTTTGTTAAAGTTTGGCTTTCACTCTACTGCGCATGTGCAAAGACCGGTTGGTGCAGTTTTCTCCTAACAAGAGCACCAGCCAGTGGGTTTCTGGTAAGAGATTACAATCACTGTTGGGTGTCTTTCTTTACTGTGCAAAAGCAGAGTTCTATGAGGGCAATACATCTGTTGCAAGATTCTTGTTATTTTTTTCACTACAGATCGGTTCTTATGACTTTGGCCGTGTGTTTAGGTAATTGTCATGTTACAAAATGAATGTTGACCTGATCAGACGCCTCACTGATGGCATTGAATGATGGATCAGCTTGTAAAATAATCTGTTTGAATAGCTACCTATAGTTATACAGCAGCTTTGTTTATGTAAGATACAGTTTTGTTTCTAAAGCAAAGACACCAGTTTTACCAGTGCAGGGCAGCACTACCTAATACTTTAATTACTTTTATAAACTTTGATTTTTTTTTGGTGTTACTGTTCCTTTAACAGGATTCAGCGTCTTAGTGGTACAATGTACAGTGGTGTGAAAAACTATTTGCCCCCTTCCTGATTTCTTATTCTTTTGCATGTTTGTCACACTTAAATGTTTCTGCTCATCAAAAACCGTTAACTATTAGTCAAAGATAACATAATTGAACACAAAATGCAGTTTTTAAATGAAGGTTTACGTTATTAAGGGAGAAAAAAAACTCCAAATCTACATGGCCCTGTGTGAAAAAGTGATTGCCCCCCTTGTTAAAAAATAACTTAACTGTGGTTTATCAATTTCAATTTTCAATTTCAATATCAATTTCTGTAGTCACCCCCAGGCCTGATTACTGCCACCCCTGTTTCAATCAAGAAATCACTTAAATAGGAGCTACCTGACACAGAGAAGTAGCCCAAAAGCACCTCAAAAGCTAGACATCATGCCAAGATCCAAAGAAATTCAGGAACAAATGAGAACAAAAGTAATTGAGATCTATCAGTCTGGTAAAGGTTATAAAGCCATTTCTAAAGCTTTGGGACTCCAGCGAACCACAGTGAGAGCCATTATCCACAAATGGCAAAAACATGGAACAGTGGTGAACCTTCCCAGGAGTGGCCGGCCGACCAAAATTACCCCAAGAGCGCAGAGACAACTCATCCGAGAGGCCACAAAAGACCCCAGGACAACATCTAAAGAACTGCAGGCCTCACTTGCCTCAATTAAGGTCAGTGTTCACGACTCCACCATAAGAAAGAGACTGGGCAAAAACGGCCTGCATGGCAGATTTCCAAGGCGCAAACCACTTTTAAGCAAAAAGAACATTAAGGCTCGTCTTAATTTTGCTAAAAAACATCTCAATGATTGCCAAGACTTTTGGGAAAATACCTTGTGGACCGACGAGACAAAAGTTGCACTTTTTGGAAGGTGCGTGTCCCATTACATCTGGCGTAAAAGTAACACAGCATTTCAGAAAAAGAACATCATACCAACAGTAAAATATGGTGGTGGTAGTGTGATGGTCTGGGGTTGTTTTGCTGCTTCAGGACCTGGAAGGCTTGCTGTGATAGATGGAACCATGAATTCTATTGTCTACCAAAAAATCCTGAAGGAGAATGTCCGGCCATCTGTTCGTCAACTCAAGCTGAAGCGATCTTGGGTGCTGCAGCAGGACAATGACCCAAAACACACCAGCAAATCCACCTCTGAATGGCTGAAGAAAAACAAAATGAAGACTTTGGAGTGGCCTAGTCAAAGTCCTGACCTGAATCCTATTGAGATGTTGTGGCATGACCTTAAAAAGGCGGTTCATGCTAGAAAACCCTCAAATAAAGCTGAATTACAACAATTCTGCAAAGATGAGTGGGCCAAAATTCCTCCAGAGCGCTGTAAAAGACTCGTTGCAAGTTATCGCAAACGCTTGATTGCAGTTATTGCTGCTAAGGGTGGCCCAACCAGTTATTAGGTTCAGGGGGCAATTACTTTTTCACACAGGGCCATGTAGGTTTGGATTTTTTTCTCCCTAAATAATAAAAACCCTCATTTAAAAACTGCATTTTGTGTTTACTTGTGTTATCTTTGACTAATAGTTAAATGTGTTTGATGAGCAGAAACATTATGTGTGACAAACATGCAAAAGAATAAGAAATCAGGAAGGGGGCAAATAGTTTTTCACACCACTGTATCTTGATCAAAATACCTAGTACCTGCTACAGATAACTGGTTATAAATAGCAAACAGTGTAGCTTACACTGCATGTTAAAATTAAATCCCATAAAAGCACAGTCAGTGGGATCTGATCTGAATTGGGGTTCAGGCTTTTTGACAACTGCCAAAAGGCATTTTGATACACCTACTGCTGCTGGTAGTGGAAACTGAAATGCCTTATTCTTTTGAGGATCGGCCCCCATTGACTTCAATTGAAAAACTTGTTTTTTGCCATGTTGAGGTAGTTACTGCCTTAAAATGCATCAGTGTCAGTGGGAAGTGATCCATAATTGGTTGCTGGCATTTAGACTTGGCAGTAATCAGAATGTCCTGTGTATATGTAGATTTGCTATAAGCCACACACAAAAAAAAAATAAAACTAAGAAGTTTTATTTAGGATATACAGAAAGCATTTCTCATGTTGTTCAGTTCTCACATAGTGTTATCTCCATCTGCATACAGATATTTATGTATGGAATCAAATACAGACAAAGACTTGATGTTTACTGTGCAGGAAGTAATCCAACGGGATAAGTGTTGTTATGGCTCAGTCCCTGTGATAAAGTCTATGGCTAATTTAATTTTACTCATTTTCTCATTGCAAAAGTAATTAAAAAAACATGTTGCAATAGTTGCCATAGAGACAGTGTGAGCCACTACTTGTTTGGCATGTATTTTTTTTTTTTAGGTGTCTCGAGACAATGACAATGGCTTTAGGTTGTTAAGAAAAGTTAATCAGAATATTATAGAATAGCATTTTTACTCGCAGAAACCATTTTAATAGGTCTCTCATTTAAATGTAAATAATACTGCATGCTTTGAGCTTCCCAGCCAAGTACACACATGCATGCTGTTAGGTTACGCTTCCTCTGTTCTGGCATTCTGTTGTTTAATCTGGAACAAGACAGAGTAGATAACCAGCAAGTATTTTTCATCATAATGTCAAAGCGCTGTGTTTTCTGCTTTCCTGCATTTTCTTTTTTTCTATTTATTCTTTTCAGCACAATTAAATTGGAATAAGTATTCACCTGGCCTGTGTTCATTTAACTGTTCTTTGCAGACAGAGAATGATCAGTATTTGCCTCGAGTGGATGAATTGTGTGAATTTATCATGTTTGTCACAATTAGCACAAGCAGTTCTTAATGGCTCTGTGCTTTTCTGTGCAGTTTTTAGCTTATTTCATCTTGGAAAAAAATATATTAACTGTGGTAGCAATGATAACAAATGCCAAATAAACTGGCCTCAGTGGCACTTAAAGGATATTGCCCCGGGCCCTGTGAGGGGGAAAGCATAGGTAAAAGTATGAGAATAATAATATGTTTTACAACAGCTAGTAGATATATTTTGTATGTACATCAGTGATGGCTAAGGCTGAAGCCCACCAGCCACTGCAGTTAAGAATGCTGGGGTGGGAGATGTAACCTAACAACAGCTGAAGGGCCACATGCTGAACATTAATAAATGATGTAGCTTTCTTATTTTGTATAGAGGTTTAACGCAAGCCCATATGGCATTAACCTAGCAAAATTTAAACTTTGCCTAAAATATTTACAAGGATGGGACCTGTTTTTTTTTTTTATTTCCTGTTATTTATGTAGGGCCAACATATTTCCACAGCACTTTACAGAGATTATTTATATTTACATCAGTCCCTACCCCAGAGGAGCTTGCAACTAAGGTCCCTACCCCAGAGGAGCTTGCAACTAAGGTCCCTATCACATTGACACACACTATGGTCAATTGAGTCAGAAGCCAGTCAACCTGCCTCTGTTTTTGGAGTGTGGGATGAAACTAGAGTACCAGAAGGAAACCCAAGCAGACATAGGGAAGAACATAAAAACTCCTTGCAGATAGTGCCCTTGCTAGGATTCAACTCAGGTCCCCAGCACAGCAAGCAAGGTATCTCCATATCTTAAGTCTTCTAAAAAACATTTAAACATTAAATACACCCAAAAGCATTTGTTTGACTCAAATATATCTAGGCTGAGATCAAGTACAGGTATCGGACCCCTTATCCGGAAACCCGTTATCCAGAAAGCTCCGAATTACGGAATGCCCGTCTCCCATAGACTCCATTTTAATCAAATAATTCAGAATTTTAAAACTGATTTCCTTTTTCTATGTAGAAATAAAACAGAACCTTGTAATTGATTCCAACTAAGATATAATTAATCCCTATTAGATACAAAACAATCCTATTGGGTTTAATTAATGTTTTATTGATTTTTTAGTAGACTTAGGGTATGGAGATCCAAATTACGGAAAGACCCCTTATCCGGAATACCCTTGGTCCCGAGCATTCTGGATAATGGGTCCTATACCTGTACAAGGAAAACTTTGCTTATTAAAGAATAAAAGGAAAACTTTGTAAACTTGGAATTATTTGATTAAAATGTATTCTATGAAAGATTGCCTTTCTGTAATTTGGTGCTTTCTTGATAACGGGTTTCCGGATAAAGGATCCCATACCTGTAGTGTTTATAATATTCAGCAAGCAGAAGCTTCTAAAGGTTTTTTTTTCTCAGTTTTTAATGATTGTGTTGCCTTTTACTTAGTTAATTTAGTTATTAAGGAATATGCTTTGTCTTTAATATCCTGAATTTTGGCTTCTTTAGATTTGCCTCCACCTTCTACAAGAGAGAGGCCCCCGGGCTGTAAAACTGTGTTTGTTGGAGGCCTCCCCGAAAATGCAACAGAGGAGATTATTCAAGAATTGTTTGAGCAATGCGGTGATATTACAGCTATTCGCAAAAGCAAGAAGAATTTTTGTCATATTCGATTTGCCGAGGAATTCATGGTTGATAAAGCCATTTACCTCTCTGGTACAGTACATTCTAGTTCTAGTCACTTTGTTTGCTTAATTTGTAATTTTTTCATGGTTTGTTTTTGACTGTCTCTTGTGAATGACCTTCTCTAAAACTGAAAATATAAAATTATGAGATGGCATGTTTAGAATAAAAACATTTTAGAAGATTTTTCTTGATCGAGATCAGGGCTGTCACTTATTCCCCCTCTTTCCCCGTTTGTTACTTTGCCTTGTGTTTGGGATCATTGTCTGAAAGGTGAACTTTCTTGAAACATTTTTATAGAAGCTTGAAACAGGTTCTCTTGCAGTATTTTTATCTGTATTGTGCACCAACCATTCTTCCTTCTGAACAAAATACCCAGACCCTGCTAATGAAAAGCAGTCTTATGGCATGATTTTGCCACCACCATGCTTCATTTTAGGTATGTATATTTTTGGGAGAGCAGTGGTAAATTTGCATATTACTTTGATCACAACACATTTTTACTCTTTAATTTTTTGGCAAACCTCAGATGTGCTTTGACATGGTAATGGCTTCTTTTGTGCCACACTAATTTACAGACCAGCGTTAGGCAGAGTTCATAATATGGATGAACCTACAGAGAAGTATGGCAAAGGTAGCATGATGTTCTTGTGCAGTGCACCATAGTATGAAGTATGGTGAAAGTAACCCGATACTGTTGGGCACTTGTAATTGCCTTCAAATAAAATCAAACCAGATCCTTTGGCTGGTAAGCCACACTTCTTACATGTTACAGTAGCTGATTCCATTGTCTGTGTCCTCAAGCTACTACTGCTTAAGAAGTAAACTTTCCATTTACACCGCATTATAATAATCTGAATATGCATAAATATATAACTAAGCTATTAATTATAAAAAAAGATGTACTAGAATTCAAGAACTTACGATTTCAGTAGAATTCACATCAATTTTTTTGCGATTTGTCACTTTGCTCTTCTTTTTGCCATACAAAAGTGCCTGAGCTCTACTTTATTTACCGTAGTTATTAGAACTCAGATAAATCATATTACATGTGACACATCTGATGTAATTTGGGATTTGAAATCTATATTCCTTATTTGCAGAAGAAAAACAAAATCAGACATAAAACCAAACATAACAGCGAGAGTTTTATTGGAATCGAACTGAAAGCATAATGGCTTTCTTCATAAATTTCTTGAGAGGCTGTACAAACGGTAAAGCAAACTCTAGCCAGAACAGAGCCTGCTAGAAAGAAATGCTGAATACTTTAGGTTACTACACAGGGAATGTTATAATATTCTTCTTTAACTCAAAGCAGAATCTAAAATATGAGAATAGAGAAAATAGCATGGCAGTGGGCCAATCCATCTCCAGAAAATACTGCATGAATAGGCACCCAACTGGCTGTAATAGATGATATATTTGATAAAGATAAATATGATAGCAGGATGATGTTCCTTCAAAATGCTCATAGCAACTTTAGAGAGAGTTCTAGAATGAAAATCAATGTAGTTTTACTCTATTATAAGAATAGAAAGAAATAGCTGATTTTTTTGCTACTGTTTTGTTATTTTTTAAATGAAAAGCTAATTATATTATAGGCATTGCATCTATTATATGGGGTTTTATATATATATATATATATATATATAATATACCAGCCCTTCTGTTGACCCTGTTTATATATTATCACATATATTATTAAAATGGGGAACTACAGATAAAGGGCATTCCATCCAAAAACTGTCTTTCTGTGTAGTGTGCCATCCTTTCACTTCTGCTTCCATTCTCTTTTCTGTTCCAACTTCTCACTTGATTCTTGGTGTAAGGATACCTTGTGTGATAATCAGCATATGGCTTTTTAGTCCAGCATTGAAGATTTCTCCCTTGCAGTTATAATGTTCTATTTTCAACACGTAGGAAGGTAATTTTTGAAGTCAGATTTCAGTGATGAAATTTCAGAATGCAATTTCTCACATTTCTGCCAATTTGCGTGTCACTACACTTTTATAAATAGTTTTAAAATGGAAAACATGTCCATGGTTTGACTTGCCATTTTCCACTGTCACAGTTCCATTATTTTAATAAATGGTTTTAGTTTGTCACTGAGCAGAAGAATATGGCTGTCACCTTCCTGCAGTCTGGTTTTAACATAGATCCGAGTTACATTACTGAAATAGAACAATTTTACAACAATACTCTTGTTAATAGAAGAAACGTATGATTTTCCTTAATTAAGCACAGCTATAATATCCTTTATTTTCTAGAATCTATTTCTAGACCTCAGTCTCCTCAATCTCTCAGTTCCTATCTCAAAATTCTTCTGAACTTCAAATCCCAGTAGCCTCTCTTTTATGCAACGATTTATGCATAGTCATAATGCAGATCCGAATGGCCATTGTGTATTTTGGTGTATGTAAGCATTCACCAACTGGCATCTTAAAGGAGGAACTAAGCTTATAATGATAAAAGCACTAGTAAAACTACATGAAAATGTATCAGATGGGTATAAAGTTTAGGATCAGGGTTGTTACTGGCTGGTGTTTGACCGGCCTGGCCTTGCCAGTAAATGACCAGCTAGGTCCGGCACCGGTGTTACAGATTAACTGGCAATGTACTAAAATTGGCAATGGTCTAAAAATCCCTTCCTTCCCTGAACCTCTCTTCCTGATCGCCCCTTTATTACTGTGCACCTGCCACAGGAAAAGGTAAGAACTTTATTTAGGACCTTATATTTTGTTTCAAAGACTGAAATGATTTTATAACCATGATGTTAGTAGGGTCGCAAGAAATTATGGTATTTTACTTAAGCACAGTTTTTGTTGCTGTAAAATGATTGCTATTCATCTAGGCACATCATTAAAATGAAGTCTAGCAAGTTGTATCTGCCCTACCATTTTGTAAAGATTGTTGATAGCATTCCCTTGAGAGTTAAAAAATAGATTAAATATAGAAAGCTATATTCTGTACCTGTAGGTACTGGTACTGTCAATTCTGGAATGTATGATGCCCATACAAAAACACAATAGTGGCGCATGTATAGATTCTGTTGTAGTTTCTGGTGGGCAGTTTGCTCTATGCCACTCATTTATTTAAATGGCAGCATGCAGTATAGTGCCTGTCAATACACAAAGGGATAAAACAAGTATGTATATGACGAAACCATTTGTATGGCAGGTCATATTTTTTTTTTTTTTTAATTAAACTGTTTTTTTCACATTCCACTTTAGTAAATGAGCCCTCCTATCTCTAAAAAATGACATTTATTAATCACGTTTAATCTCTTATGTTACTGACCACCTACTACTCAACACGTTTATACATTACTTCCCATGTACACACTAGACTTCTTTTAGAGCTACACAACTGGAATATTTTTAAGAGACCAAAAATTATGCTTTGTGAGACAAATAATTGTTTTACACTGATATATAATATTTGTAGCAAAACATGGAGACCAATCCTAAAACACACAGTCATAAGTTAGGAATCACTGCTCTGTCTTAGTGAGGTGGTTCACATAGAGTTGAATGCAGCTGTCAGGCAAGTGGTTAATAGCAACCACTATAAGAAGCAAAACACAGTAACAATGTTATCTGTCTGTAGGCTATCGAATGAGGCTGGGATCCAGCACAGACAAAAAGGACTCTGGCCGCCTTCACGTTGATTTTGCTCAAGCAAGAGATGACTTTTATGAGTGGGAATGCAAGCAGAGAATGCTTGCCAGAGAAGAACGACATAGACGCAAGCTAGAGGTAGACAAGCTGAGACCTCCATCACCTCCAGCTATTATGCATTATTCAGAACATGAAGCCACAATGCTTGCTGAGAAACTTAAAGGTAAGCTTTATATGCTGTGTAACATCTTTTGCCAACATCTTTGGTCAAAATGCACTGGAAAATGTGTAGTGGCTTTAGTCACAATGGGTATTATTTACAAACTGCAGCTTGGGATAATTATGTTTTGTAAACAATGTATTCTTCATCGTTCCAAGTTGGAGGCTTTATAGTATGTATGCAACAGTGCAAAATGTTTTGTGTATAGTTCTTTGAAAAGGGCTGTGATGAACAGGACCTACTTTGCGGCACTGGCCTGCACGAAATAAGTTTTTTTTTTTTTTCTTATCTTTTTTGGCCATCAAAATATAAATGCATACATGTATGTATAATACATATATATGGTATTATTTGTTGAAGGAGACCAATTTTTAACATATCTGGCTGTCCTCACTGAAAAGTTGATCTGCTGTTACACTTTCTTACTGGGTGAATAGTGTGCATTGTCAGATGAGAAATTGAGTAGCCAATGACCTGCTCAAACAGATTGTTACTGCTCCATCACCCTGTACCTATCTATTTGGCCTGTGAACTGGTCAGTTGGTTACCTGGAATAATGGCCAATGTATGGGCCCCTTTAAAACAATAAACACAAACTAGATCAGTAAACTATATTTTGAAATTAGTTTCCTTCAGGGTACAAACTGCAATAAATGGGACTAAATATCTTGTACGGTGCTGTTTGGTTGACCCTTTAGGAATGCACTGAAATTTAAAGCGGCTGGGAATCCCCATGGGTTTATACTCTGAAAGGCAGCCTAAAGAACACTCCTTTTATGGTAATAAATTGATTAAATAGAATCCCAACAGACATTTTGGGGTCTTATACAGAATTTAGATGCTTTAAAGAATTAACATCTTGTAGTCAAAGAAACCATTCTTTAGCACTGTAGAGACTGTTTAGTGTAGAGGAAATGGCCCCTAAGCCTTTCTTAAAGGAAAACTATACCCCCTAACAATAAAGGTCTCTATAATAATATATTGCATAAACAAGCTCGTATGTAAAACCTTGCTTCATCTAAATAAACCATTTTCATAAAAATATGCTTTTCTAGTAGTATGTGCTATTGGGTAATCTTACATGGAAAATTGCCTATTTAAGAACTGAGGGCAGCCTCCTGGGATCATAGGATTCACAGTGCACACATACATGTTAGGTCATATTATCCAATTAATGGACAGAGTTCTGCCTTTTGCTCCCACACTTCTTCCTGTTACAGTCAGAGCTGCATTATTTCCTGTCAGCTGATCTCTGAGGGAGCACACAGCCCATCACTAAATGGCGGCTCAAGGGTAAGGGTGTAAAAGGGCAATATTTACTGATATATATATTCCAGCTTGGCAAGATTTTTTGATACGCCACTTAATATAAACTATCTGTTGGTAAAGTATTCATTACGGGGGTATAGTTTTCCTTTAAGGTTTTTATGGGATAGGGATGTTTTTAATAATTTTGAATGATGCCTTTAAGAATAAAATGTATATGTTTAAGATTTAGCAATTATATCATTTAGGGGTGAAATTTGCAAGTCTCAACTGTTTATAGTTTAAACATTTGTTTGGTGTTATTTAAATTAGATGACATCTTACTTGTTTGAGTCTCATATCCTGTCATAATTATCCCTGTGAAAACATTAAAAAACACCTTAAGGCTATGATATTTTGATACAGAATGCATAAAGTGCCATTAATATTATTAAAACCGTTATAAAATATTTAATTTAAATTACTACATTTCAAAGCTTATGTCTATTAATGGCATTAAAATGTAGCAAGAAAAAGACTTTTGACCAAAGGCAATTGTTCATACATCAGAAGAATGAAGTGGTCCTTGCCTTTTCTCTCTGTCTAATTAGAACAGGAGTATAGAATATGTTTTGATCATCAAAGAGAATGTGCAAGCTGTGAAGAACTCTTTGTAGAAGTACTAATAGTGTACATCTTCATTTGTATGGCACAATGGTTTAATCCATGAATTTTTATGAAGTAATCCTTTTAAGCGCTCTTATATCCCACTGGCAGGGTGATTTTTTGGGAAATGCCTCCAACATTTTTCTTGCCTGTTTCATTCAATATTTTTTTAAATTTAAAACTTATTTTTACACATTAAAGAGACTTAAAATCTTAAAACCTTGGTAAGTGGTGTTTGTTATTACAAGATATTTTACGGATACAAAGTATTGATACAAGATATTTTACATTTATTGAAAAAATTATAACTTAAGTAGTCTAAACAATAGGGCAATAGTTTTTTTTTTTTAAAGAGTATAGCTGTATACATGAACATCACGTCTCTATCTTCCCGACCTATGTGCTTTGTATATGTTCTTCCTGTTCTGACCCTCTGCATTCGTGAAAGCAGTCTGACTGGCAACCTCTCGCTGCCACTGACATCTAAGTACTATTTGTCTGATAATATATTCATCTTTAAAAAAAATCGAGCCAAAGCATTATATTAGAAAGATTAACAAAGCATTTTCTCTTTTTTCCCCCTCACTCTTCTCCTTGGCAATGCCTACATATAAAGTTAATTACTTAATCTGCATCCTCTGCAGCAACATTTGTCAAAGCTATGCAATTACCGAGGTCCTACATTTTAATTAAATCTAGTGCCAATATTATGCAAGCAATTCTACATATCCTTATGACATTGCCAGGGCAACAAAACTTCGTCTTTGCAATTTTTGTCATTGTTGCCAAGAGTAAAATATGAGCATGAGTGTATTTTTTTATTCTAGTTTTGTAGAGTTAAAATGATTACTACTTATATAAATAGTAGAAATGGTTACCACATAGATACCTTAAGAAATCGACGGAAAGTGATGAAGAATTCAGTAATTTTGTAAATTGTTCAGTCTTATCACAACTAAGATTAATAATTAAAATGTTGTTGTCGTATATATGCAATTTTTTCTCTAAAATATTATGACATTATTTATGTGCTCTGTGTGATCAGTAGTAATCTTGTTGCACCTTAAAACCTTCACTCAATAATTGCTGCCTAACCTTTCTTTTATCTTTTTAACACTCATCATAAACTGGCTAAATATTAGTCGGTAGCTTTTCATCCAATGCTTAGAGGCAAACAGCCTGCCTGAACAACCTCTCAGGCAGGTTTGAAAATCATACTAATGTCACCCTCTAAATGGGTCTTCTTAGGCCCTTATTATGATCGTTGCCCTTTATACCTAATGATTGGATCAAAACAATTTGGGAAAAAGCTGTAGCCCTCTTCAGCTGCTTACCTTTAACTTGGATGATTTGTGCCATACCATAGAGTCTGTGGTGATAATGCATGTACCAGGAGCACCATGGTGCCAATAGGAAATAACTGGCAGGCTGTTTTTGAGTTTACCTTTTAGTATGCAATAGTAGGCCTAAGCAAGTTTGCATTTGGTTTCAATTTCTTTATATAGTTGTTTTTAATGTAATAGCTTTCAAGGTTTTCTTTCCAGCAACTGAATTAAGCTATTTACTTGATTGGGTCACTAAACCCAGCCACCAAAAAATATTGACTTTATTATGCAAAGAACCAGTTTGATGTGACATCCAACACTGCTGGACACAACTGTCTACATCATAGTAAAAGTTAATTTGCAGGGTGAACTTCCTCTTTAAATATTACACAGTGTTATTGTATATGTTCATGACTAGTTATCCATAGTATAGTATGGTCAGTCACTGTTATCCAATTTATTGGTAAAGAATGCTTTTTAGAAAGAGGCCTAATGTGTTTCACATTAAATGCCATGCTACGGGAAAAGACCTTTTTTTCTAGTTCAGACAACGGTCTCCTAATAACCACATTAAATTAATAGTGTTCCTTCCCACGGAGACTATTAAAAAAAGTATGCAGGCAGGCTAGAGGGACCTAAGGTCATCCCTTGTGTGTGGAGTCATGATGTCTAAACAACAGTAGATAGCAGATTAAATAGCACTGTTTTTTGTCCAGAAAATGTAAAAATCTATTTTCTATGGGTGACAGAGACTATGGCCTTTATGAAGGCCTTTAAATTTTAAACCATTTAAGGGCCACCTATCACCCTAAATTTGCTTCCCCCACCAGAGGGAGCTCCCGGTGCGGGCGACCATGCTATTTTGTGCGTATAGTGAGCTCACCACATGTGAGCACCACAGCATACACAGAGCAATTTTGGGGCAATAGGTGCCCTTTAACACCTGCTGTACGTGGTTTCATGATACTTTAGTGACTGGATCATGTTTAAGCTTATTAACATTCCCACACCTATTAACGTTTTATATAAAGTGTCTATTAAAAAAAAAAAAAAATTACTGCTCCTCTTCTAGATGATAACAAATTCTGTGAAGCCATCACTGTGCTTCTCACCTGGATTGAACGAGGTGAAGTAAATCGAAGATCTGCAAATCAATTCTATTCCATGATCCAGTCTGCAAACAGTCATGTACGGCGACTTATGAATGAGAAGGCAGCTGATGAAGAAATAATGGAACAAGCCAAGGAGACCTTTAAAACAGCACTTTTTGGGATTCTCACTCAATGTAAGTACCACTGTTTGCTCCAACACCCTAAGTTTGGGGTAAGTAGCACAAGTAGTGGGGCCCTGTGCAAGAAGAACAACTTAACAAAGGTGAGCTGTGAATGTCAAAAGATTGCTTTGTATGAATAAACTATCTAGATCAGTGGAAATTTCTTTTTCGGTCACTGTCACAGAATAGTTTAGATTGAAAGAGGCAAATTCTTTAAAACACATGAGTATAAACAAATACTTCTTGAATAGTAAAATTAATTGTATTCAATTTGAAATGGAACGTATAGTTTTGCGTTAGACTTACTTGTATTTTTGATTGGATTGTCTAATAACTACCATATTTTTATAAATACTTGCAAGTGAGAAACTTTAACTGCAGACATCTGTTTCTACAAACTAAAGTGGTCTTGAATATACAGTTTCAGGACTTTTTATAGTTGTTTCACTGAAAGTCATTTCCTTTAGTCTGTCTTTCAACTTTTTAAGAATTCTTTTTAATAAATATAACAGTAGTTCTTTTTATTTAAAAAAAAAAAAAGAAAAAAACCCTTACATAAAGGGTCCTATAAGGCTTTAGTCTGTTCATTATGTATTTAGATATCCAGTCAGTTGCTTTATTTGTGAGGAACTGGAAAGATTTGCATAACGGGTACCTAGAGGCATGGTCATCTATAGATGTCACAGCCAGCTTTAGTTTATAACTAGTACAAACATCTCCCTTTTAAGCATCAGTACCAATAAAAGATGAATATTCCATCTAAAATTATATCCTTATAAATAATGTAAAGTTATGTTAACAAAGGTTTGCTTTGAGTGTTTTAATCCATAGGGATACACATATGTTCCAAATGGCAAACTAAGGAATATTTCCTGCTAAGTGGTGTTTTAGTACAGCTAGAACAAATAAACGCTATCAAAAGATACAGAATACCATATATTTTATAGAATTGTGGTCATAGAGCATCACCTCCAGGCTTCAAAACTGTGTAGATTATCACACATAACACAGCAGCACAGGTTGGGCATGAAAGACTGATTTTCTCTGTCTAGTGCATATTTAGAAATATGGCAGCAGGTGAGACCTGAGAACAAGTTTAAGAATATCAGAGATTAAATCCATACTTTTTTCCTGAGGAATAGATAGAAAATTGTGCACAAGCAAATAACTTTGCCATACATTATTTACAATAGATAAGAAACAAGTCATTTATAATATGCTTCTTATATTTTGGGTTTGGTCTGACAATCATATAATATTTCATAAGAGGATGCAAAAATGCTTTAACTTAATAGTTTATATAAAGCACCCTATTATGCAACCAATACTGTATTTCTTCCAGCAGAAAAATAGTGCTAGACAACCTTGAGATATTGAACATAAAAAATGCTTCATTCTCCTGCTTTTCTTTTTACACTTATATTATTTGCTTTTTTTCTGGGGGGGATTTTAAGTGAAGTAATTGCTTTTTGTTTTTTTTAATTATCCAGAATACATTAAAATCTGTTAATCTAATTGTCTCTGGGATTTTTAACCACAACCTTGTATATTTTACACATGCCTATGCAGACATTATAGAGAATATTTTGTGTTCATTTGATCTGTTTTCTGCCCTGATGAGGTGAAACATGAAGAATCAGAGCAGAAGAAATTAAAATTTGAAAGTTAACATGATACACACCCAGAAAATAAAATTTCTCTGATAATGTTTTCCAAGCTTTCTGCCTACCATTTACAGTCAAATAGAAATAGTGTGGATCTAACAACATTTGCACCTTCAGAACTGTCAAATTAAGAGACTCTGTAAGATATCTTCGTTGTAAGCAAATTACAAAACTTACTGAGATCTGCAAATTCCCTTTGTATTCTAAAGAAAGCATTATATTTATGTATTAACTATCAGTGTATTATGATTTAAGCCTCTAAGCAATGGGCAACATCGATGGAGATTTATATTTCTATATCATCATCAGAATTAACCTCTGATATTCAAGGATTTATGTCTAACCATTTTAAGTGCAAAACTTTATTTCCATAGTCAACTGGAACATATGGTTTATAGTCATGTAGCTATACCAAGCAAGAGAGGCATTGGAGCAAAGTGCCTGGGCAGTTTTTTAATTTTTTTTTAAAATACAGCCATTTTTAGCTGGGAAACTGTGTAAAATATAAATACAAAAAATTGTGTGTTTTTCAAATCATTTAAACCCTATATTTAATTGAAAATAGTAAAATACGACATATTAAATAAAAAGTCTGGGATAGGGGCATGTTTGGGGTCTCTCATCATATTTTTGTATTTTAGCATCCGGGCACTCTTTCTATGAAGCCATACTGTTGTAATGTGTGCAGAATGTTGTTTGGCATTGTATTGCTGAAATAGGCAAGGCCTTCCCTTTAAAATGTCTGGATGGCAGCATACGTTTCATTTAGGCTTAATGTCCTATATATGCAAGCTGCTTATGCAGTATGCACTAATGCACCTTCATACCATCACTGACACTGGCTTTTAAACTGTGTACTGATTAAAAAGTCAGATGGGCCTTCACCTCTTTAGCCCAGGGGACTTGACCTGTCTCCATGATTTCCAAAAAGAATTTCAAATTTTGATTGAAGTTTTCCCACTTTGCCTCAGT
Organism: Xenopus tropicalis; assembly: GCF_000004195.4. NCBI lineage: Eukaryota > Metazoa > Chordata > Amphibia > Anura > Pipidae > Xenopus > Xenopus tropicalis. The sequence goes on along the minus strand of NC_030678.2, from coordinate 133,139,031 downwards.
TCATCTTAAATGAGTTTGGGCCCAAAACAGCATCGGTTTTCTCGATCACTTTATATATTGTTTACCCTGCATTTGTGGTGAACTGTTTTCACAGACATTGGTTTTTAGAAATATTCTTGAACCCATACAGTAATTTCCACTACAGAATGGCATCTCTTTTTCATTCAGTGCCACCTAAAAAGATCCAAAGATCACATGCAACCGATATTGGCTTTTGGCCTTGTCCCTTGCATACAGAGATTTCTCTGGATTCTTTGAATCTTTTAATGTTATTGTCTACTGTAGATGATGAAATCTCCAAATACTCCACAATACTGTTCTTTATATTGTTACAATAATTGCCCATGCAGTGTATCAAAGAGTGGTGTTCCCCTCCCCATCTTTACTTCTGAGACACCCAGCCTCTCTGGGATGAAGTCTTTTTAGCATTACACAACTCTTTCAGTCTTTTGTTGCCCCCTGTCCCAACTTTTTTTTAAATGTGTTGCTAGCATCAAATTCATAACAAGCATATATTTTTTTTTAGAAAAAAAATTCTCACTTGAGTTGTCTTTATAATATTTGCTATTAAATATGGGGGTTTAATGAGTTGCATATCATCCGTTTCTTTTTTTTTATATACATTTTACACAATGTCCCAATTTGTTTTGCAAACAGGGTTCTACAACAAAATATACTATACAGCCAAATGTATCTGGACACCTGCCTGTCCAACATCTAATTCTCAATCCAAGAGTATTAATATAAAGTTGGCCCTCCCTTTGCTGCTGTATTGGCTTCTACTCTTCTTGGATGGCTTTCCACTGTATTTTAGAACATCATTAAGAAAATTTGCTTCTATTCAGCTAGAAGAGCATTAGTGAGGTTGGGCAATGGTGTTTAGGATTAAGCCTGACTTAGTCAGCTTTCCAATTCATCCCACAGTTGATACTTTGACAGGGTACAGGCCAGTCAAATTCCTCCATTTCTATCTCAAGCAGGGTCGGCTGGGAGGAGCAGGGCCCCCACCCCAGGAGCTCTGCACCCCCTCCAAGGGACTGCAGCCTTATGACGCTAGAGATCCAAGTCTGTGAATTTGTTCCCCATAGTTTCATGAACTTATGATCTTTGCTGTGTCTGATCCTGGTGTTGCAGTGAAGCACATGCTCATCGTGCTCTGTGTTTCTGTAGATGCATACTGTATGCTGATGAACACATTGTATATGCCAGTGATGTCACGTGGCAGGGAAAGGCCTTCATGGCATAAAGGAACTGTGGTGGACAACATTGTAGGCATTGATCCTCGCTGCCATAAGGCTCCTGCAACTTCTGGCTGATACAGCAGGCACCAGCATGTGGTGCATAATTTTTAGTCATATCTTTTGTGACTTAATCTTTAAGGAAAGTAGCGTATTCGTCATAGTCAAGTCAAGTTGTCAAGTTAAAAATTAAAATTGAATTTGTGATATTGCTGAGGAAATAAGGCAGTGTCATTTATCTGAGGAGGGATCTTTTTTTCTTTTTTCCAATAACTGTATATATCTTTGAGGGGGGGATTAATGCATTTAAAATATATCATAACTGAGTTTTATAGTACTTGGCAGACCTAAGTGTTAGGTCTTTATCTAAACTTCAGTATTGGAGAGACGATTGGGGGACACATCTCCAACACTAAAACCATGTAAGTACAAAAGGCACAACTGGGTGGCTATCGATGATGTCTTCGGACATTATCCATAGGAACCAGGTGTCTTTATTTTGCTTTTTCTGGAATGACCACAACATAAATTGCTTGTCTTGTTTGACTTCCTTGTTCACCAAAGTTGAGCAGATTGTGGCCGTTTTCAACGCTTCCACCAGACAAAAAGCATGGGACCATTTCTCGAAAGCTCAGCGCAAGAATATTGACATTTGGCGAAAGCACTGTGAGGTGGGTGTGCTTGTTTTTCTTTCCATCACTCTCATTAATTAAAAAAAAAAAGAAAACTTATTTCTGGGCTAAATTTTAGTATATTATTAACTGGCAGTTCAAGGTGGGTTTAAAGGCGATTTTTTGCATAAGACAGATTTGTTTTCCCTGGTGGATAACCAAGAAGAGGCCGTACAGTTAATAGCAGTCTCTCAACAGGTTTGTGAGAAACTATCTAATTGTCTTTACAGATCTCTTAATATAGACATTTTAGGCTGAATACTTCTTCACTGACTGATGTTATGCTAAAGGGACAGTAATGGTAATGCTGGATATATCCAAAAGACAGAAGCTCATTTGTTTTTTTTTCTGGGTAAAAGGGGTAACGGTTTAGCAGTCACGTACTGTCTCTTTAAAGAGTATAACATTTTATAACAAGATGTATGCAGTGTGTTTAAAGCTGCAGTCTCATCCAACCTCAGATTTCCTACGCATTCTGTTTTTTCCTTCACTGTCCAACAAATATGAAATAAGCAAATACTGGAAGATGAGTTGACAGATGTCCATATCATTCACAATAAGCTGAATTTTCAGAAAGATACTAGTTACATATATTTATATAGTGTATATGTAATGTAAGCAATTCACTTACTGGGTAGAAGAAATATTATTATGGTACCCTTTGGGTGAGAGTGCACCTTTTAAGCTTGAGCATGTTACTGTGTGCTTTCATTTTCTTACACCTGTAAATGCATGTCCTTTATTTAAAATATAATCTTTAAATGATTAAATTCAGGATCCTTCTCTGGCCTTTTTAATTTTTACTATGGTCACTCAGCTTCCATTTCTTGTTCAGAAATTGCATTTTCTGTGAACCTGTATTTGAACAAGTAAGTAATCCGTCTTTTCATTTAACTTTTTATTATGTATTAAATTTAATGTTCTAGGGCCTTTTTATCAAGCTCTTTTCTTATATTACATATATGCATATTCAGTGGGTAAATAGTATGAAATAATATGATACTATACGGTGGTACAGTATAGTATGAAACTTCAATGGTACCGTATGTTAATAAACATCAGGTATAATGGTAAACTTTTGTATTCTTAGCTAAATTAAACAGTTAAGTAAGTAAGGAGCCTAAAATTGATTTTAAATTCTTGTGTAAATTCGGTATCACGGGCATGCAATATTTAAACAAAAAAAAAAATAGAAATATATTAGAATCCTCCTGTTTTACTAGTGCTAAACCATTCTTCAGCTGCTTGGACTGGACCTTCACACTTCTTGATTATATGGGAATGGGAATCCAGCTTGTACTGAGCAGTCCCATAACTCACCTCTGTTTGTGATTGATTGCTACTCTGAATTCTGACTTCTGCTGCATACAACCAATAAAACGTGCTGTTGTTGAAAGTATAATAATGAGAATGAATAAAACTGTGATGTTTTAACTGTTTTCTTATGCTTTAGATTATATTATAGCTGGCAAGAGTGTTATAGAGGTTATATATAATATCTGTTACAAAATATATGTGTATTAAATGCAAAATTGGCCCATTAGCTGTGATCCTGTTATAATGGAAATAATATCTGTTATAGCACTCCCAATTGTGTGTTGATTTTACATTGCCGCACAAAAGAAGCCTAACTGAATTTGTATTTTCCCTAAATTTACTATTACATTTTAAATAGTACCCTGAGGCCTAAGGGTCATATTACAAGTGGACATTTTCAGTTTCTGTTTGTAGCTGTCTACAAAAAAAAGTTTTATTGTTTTTGTGGGGGTTTAATAAACCATGTTTCTTGCCATCTAGAAGTAGCAACTATAACCAGTTTTCCTACTAAAGCAATGGGAATTCCAGTACAAAATCTGCCAACCTCTGGATTTTTTATGAGCATTATAAACCTCTTTCTGCCGCAATAAGTCCTGGTTGTATTGACCTTATTTTCAGACAACACAGTGTCTTTATGTTATCTTTGGTTTATACATTATGGCCCAAGCCAATGATGAGGCAACAAAAATTCATTTTGAGTCTTTAGTAGCAGTGGCCAGATTTAAAAAGTTACCAGCATATTAAGCTCATAATTGAGTTCATCCAAAGTTTAAAGCTTCTGCCAGAATTTTTTTTATATGAAACTGAAATTTGTTCATGTTTAATAGGAGCAATGAGAAAATTAGAAAATAGAAATTTTTCGTTGAGTACATTTGTCCTGAGCTAAAGATCTCTGATAAAATGCAGTCCACTAGCAAGTATGTAACAGGTTTGTAAATGCAAATAACCTTCTCATCAAAAACTGAGCTTGATAACTAGGCCTCTGTTTTCTCATTCTTCAGTTCGCTTTGTTTTTAGACAAAGGAAGGTAAGCAATTATTCTGTTAAAGTAAGCCATTATGTGTTACAGGATAATACTCTACCAGTTCACAACATGATTTATATTATGGTTACAATCATTGTCTTCATAACGTAATGATTTATATATGGCACTTATGTGCAGTAAATATAGGTATGGTAAGTAGCAAAATTAGAATTTTGTTTGAAGAGGTTAGTCCTTTTTATATGAAGACTTAGGCATTGTTATCGATTATAAGTAATGCACATAAATTCTAATGGAAAATAAACCCTATTTCTGTGTAGCAGTTTTCTTAAATGTGTCCCTTCCTATTATTCAGCAAAGGGCGAGGTAGGGTAGGATAATTTTAACCAAAATTGCAAAGCTTGGTACCACTTTTGTGCCCATAACCCCTAACAAAAGGTTGCATTTACTGGTCAGATGTTTAAAAGTAAACACCTGGTTGGTTACTATAGGTTACTAGAGGGTTTGCACTTTTTATTACATTACCCCAAAAGAATGTGTTGTGGTTTAGTAGAACAGGTATGGGACCCCATATCCGCATTAACCCATTATCCAAAATTACAGATAGGCCATCTCCCATAGATTCCATTTTAATCAAAGAATTCACATTTTTAAAAATGGTTTCCTTTTTTTCTCTGTAATAATAAAACAGTACCTTGTACTTGATCCCAATTAAAAAAATAATAAATTCTTATTGGAGCCAAAACAATCCTATTGGGTTTAATTACTGTTTAAATATTTTTTTTTTAGGAGACTTAAAGTAGGAGATCCCTTATCCGGAAAACCCCAGGTCCCAAGCATTCTGGATAACGGGTCCCATACCTGTAGTATCACTTGGACTACGAGCTGTATGTGTAAAGAACCTTTCAGAGAACATTTATTTTTCTTCAGTATTGTTTTTAAATATTTAGGATGTGGATAAATCAACCAAAAAAATCTAGCACACCTTTTACCTTCAGAGCAGCCTTTATACATCTTATGAATTGCGTCTAGTGGGACACTGGTCTGTATTTTGAAGGAGGCAAAAATCTATTCAACAGTTTTAACAGTGTACTGCTAAATGTCTGTCTGCCCCTTCTCATAGCCTTTGACTTGTGACCACTGTGCTTGGCACAATTTTTATTTCTTGACACCGTTCTGCTGCACGTGTTAAACAATTTTTTAGCGTTGGTGACTGATGCACCTGCAGTTCAGGAACTGAATGTTAGTTGGCTATCTGACTCCCACATTACACTGATTGACAAACCTTTTTATAGGTTGCACATACTGCTAATTGGCAACCAGCTTAATTACTTGTGTACCTTGTTTTTATTTGTGATTTTGTTTCTTCTAAATCACCTTTCTTTTTTCATGTTGTTTAATATCTTATCACATGTTTTGTACACTACTATCCAATGTTCCAACAGCTAGTGCTAGTGAAATTCTCTTTTTCATCTAAGCCTATTGCTTCGGCCACTGGAAAGCTTCCTTTATACCGGTATCATTTATTGATGAGGACAGGATGTTGTCCTGTTGAACATAGTTCATAGTAGGGTTTGTTGAACTTTACTTTTAGAACTTTACTTTATTTTTCAATTTAAAAAAAAAAAGAATTTACATTAACAAAGTAAGAAAAAGAAAGGAAAAAAGAGAATGGGAGAGGTGAGGGAAGAATGAGGCAAGGGCACAAATCATACTATGGCTAGGAAGGACTCAGGTATTATGCAGTTCCACCCAGGTCCCCCGTATGGCCTTAGATTTCTCCAGGCAACCTCTTGTTAAATATGTGAGTCTTTGACTTGGAAGTGAATTGTTCTCTAGTTTTTGACAAAATTGTAGGGGGAGGGGGTGCACAAGTAATTTCCGGCGCAATAAAATTGCCTTCTTAGCATAGTACAGGTATGGAAACTATTATCCAGAATGCTCAGAACCTGGAGTTTTCCAGATAAGGGATCTTTCTGTAATTTGGATCTCCATACCATAACCCTGCTAAAAAATTATTTATTAAATAAACCCAGTAGGATTGTTTTACCACCAATATGGATTAATGATATTTTAGTTGCGATCATGTACTAGGTATTGTTTAATCATTACAAAAAAAATGAAATATTTTTTAAAAATGTGAATTATTTCTATAAAATGAAGTCTATAGAAGATAGGCTTTCCGTAATATGAAACTTTCTGGATAACTGCATTACGGATAACGGGTCCTATGCCTGTATAACAATTGCAAATAACACATTCTGGAATAGGACAGGAGCTATAGGTCCCTCATAGAGATAGATAGCTCTGGGACCAGCGTCATTCCACATGTTCTCATCTAACCCAGAACCCAGGGATATCTCTAAATAGCCATTTAATCCTGCGTTTCTCTAAGGGCGAAGGGTCCATTGTAGAGCGTATGATGTATAACCAGGACAATGGCTTAATCAAGTCTTGTCTATGCAAATAGATTCCCAGTGTTGTTTCAGTTAAGTTTACACTCTGTGTAGGGAATTGTACCAAGAAGGCATGCTGAAACTGTAAATATCGGAACCTCTCTGGAGGGGTATGAACCTCTTGCCTTATTACAACATAACTTTCGCATTCTCCACCTGACATTATATCCCCCTGAGTTTTAATTCTAATCTGGACCCATCTAGCAAAATCTGGTATGGAGGTAAAGTGAGAGTGAGAGTCATAAATGTTGCCCCACAGGGGGGGTGGGGGGCTGTGTGTCCAGGCATCAGAGGAGCCCTGGACTAGTTTTGAAGTTAAGAGGTGGTTCTTTCTCAGAACTGCATAGTTTGGAGAATTTGCAGTAGGAAATGCATACCAGGGGCCTGCAATAGTTTATATTGGATAATATAAGGGATTGGATAAAGAACTTAGTGGCAGTTTGGGGAGTAGAGCATGCAATTTGTAATTAAAACCAAGAAAGTAGGACAGTGTTTGTCCACAAGTAAACAATAAAAAATTGTAACTTAGTAACCGGTAGCCTTCCAGCTGTTTAACTGATATTTCCTGCATTTGTAAACATCCATTGTTAGGATGCTGTGTTTGTTGTTCAGCAACAGTTGTGCATTCATACTGATGATTTGTTAAGCACAGAACACATACAAATTTGCAGTGTGCATATTCCATCATCAGGTTATGATGTATTATCTACCTTACACATAGATTTAAGTTAATGCTTTTCTAGTTTTATTTTCTGTTTTTCTTTTTTTGTTTAGAATAAAACAGTGATAACTCGTACAATTTATACAAATTTTTTTTTTAACTGATAAAGTAATACATCTAAGAGAGTAATTTCAGACCATATACAAGATAAAGTGGGCCTGATAGCTGCTTTTGTAAAGAGCACCATTCATTATTTGCCTTGAGATGCCATTTTAATAGGAGTCTGAACATTCATTACAGTCCTCTCTTGCAATGTGCTCTGTTGAACAGAAGGAACTCCCGTGGGAGCATCTGCTGCATTTTTCATGGGAATTGCTGTGACATTTGTCAGATAATGAAAGCTATATATGGAGCGCATTCTGGATTCTTTTCACGTGACTGTAAAGATTCCAAAATGCAGGCTTCCTTTGGGATTGAACCCTTTGTCAGTAGAAAAATTAGATGTCAACCAGGTGAAAAGCTGCAGGTTGCATTCCTACATTAAACTTGGCAGCATTATTAGGACCAAATGAGACACTATCAACTTTCTGTTTCTCTGCACCAAAAAAGATAGAGGCACTACATTATCTCTGCCCGGTTGCATTAGCTGTTGGACAGCTTGAATCGTGTCATACCAGTTTCCGTACAAAACAGTGGTGCTTTAGGAAAACAAAAGCCTTATAATGAATTTTTCAAATAGTTTTGCTTTTTATAGTGCCATTTATTTTAAAGTAATTAGGAATAGCAAACATTACTTATCCAGTGAAATGCATCCTTTTAGCTTCTTCTTTGGTTTCACTTCCTGTGTAGAGTGTAAACCACCTATATTGCTCTTAATCTAGCATATCCACATACTGAATTGGGTTCATGTGAATGTCTGTATTAAATGATAATTTTTGTCACAAGGTTGCCTGTTTGGTTGTAAGTTCATCGATTTGTTTTATTTTTTAGGATCTACGAAATGCACAAAGTGAGCAACTTATGGGGATCCGGCGGGAAGAGGAAATGGAAATGTCTGATGATGACAGCAGTGACATCCCAAATAAAAAAGCACGACTGGATGATTCTGGTAAGAACAGTTAGGCACAGTGTATTCTATAGCTTCAATAAGTACTGTATGTTTGACGCAAGACTATCTGCTTGTTTGTGAACTGCAATTCTAGGCACACAGATGCTAAATTTGATTTTTTAACTGTATTAAAATAGGTTAATTAATTAGATATAACCATTCATATTACACAATTACTACTTCCTCTTAAATCTGTTAGGCTGTAAGTTAACCAGCAGGGCTCTTTAACTCTCTAACTGTATTTGTCAGTAATTATACGTAATCAGTATGTTTGATGTATACGCCCTTTGTATAGCACCGTGGAATATTGATATGCGGGTTAACTCGCTACCTGGAAGACACACGGGTTTACCCATAGGTCAGACATGTTAGGGTTGATATTTGGGCGACCATTGCAGGTTTGGGTTGGGTGCTGTTCAGACTGGGGAAGTACGCTCTTCCTCTGCTCCCGAAGTTTCCATGTGTTGGAACCTAGGGTGCATGCAAAAGTAGCTTACAGAGCAGAAAGACACAGATTGGGTGTGTGTCCTACATTGGCAACATTTTGTGGGATAGGGTCAGGTGCGGGTTGAGTTTTTCCTGACCCACACATCGTTACCATGGGATATGTTGATGCTTAAATTCTGCATTGTAATGTCAAGTTCCTTCTAGTGGTTTAAAGCATTTTTATTTGCAGAGTTATTCTTCAGTGCATATAATTGCACTACAGTGTATGGTTTCAATGGATGCCAGGTATTGTCATACATTGGACCTATACACTGTAGTGCAATAATACATACTGTCCGGTACTGACTGTGCACAGTGATTACCTCTAGAAGAAGAATTTCATCCTTCTGTTATGCAGACTGAGCCATTTGGCTCTCTTTAAACACAAGTGCACTGCTTCAGTAAAGGTCAGTAAGGCCACAGATTGCTTTATTTTCTCTTTTTAATAACTATGCTAATTTGCTGAAATCACAGTGCAACCTGAGTACAGGCGATCAGACGATGAATCATTCATTTTATGACTGGTAAAACAGTTCAAGAACTTTTAAATTAATTTTATTTAAAGAAGGAAGGAGAAGCACACCACACTGTGCATACTGATAGGCTGGTCGTACCACACTTATTTTTAGGTATTTATTTTTTCCGTGTGTGCATCTGTTGCCAAATAAGTTAATGTACTGGGATTGAATTGCAGTAATACAAAGTATTATTTGCTGTGCCCATTACATATATGGAGCTATCCTATGCAATATATTTATGTCTTTAAAGGGGTCCTGTCACCCTTAGAAATAATTGTTGTTTCCCTCAGTCTTGGAATTCACAATCACATCAAACAGGCAGGTGCCGTTTTTTGGGCAGTAATTAAGATAAACTTTGGATATGGGCCATAATGGTGACTTGATGCCCAGGCACAAGCTACATAATTATAAACAGCGTGGTCTGTGACATCTAGGAAATGCAGAAATAAAAGTGCAAGTAATTGGTGTGCCTAAGGCAGGGGTCGGGAACCTTTTTGGCTGAGAGAGCCATAAACACCACATATTTTAAAAAGTAATTCCGTGAGAGCCATACAATATGTTTGGCCGCGGATGCTGCAGGGTAAGGTAGGGTGGGTCCCAAGGATGGCGGATGCAGAGGAGGGTGTGGCCTGCGCTTGGTGGATAGAAGACGTGTTCTAAGGCTTAGAACACGTCTTCTATCCACTAAGAGCAGGTCACGCAACCCCATTATTTTTTTTTATTAAAGATTTGGCAGCGAGCCAGATGCAGCCATCAAAAGAGCCACATCTGGCTCCTGAGCCATAGGTTCCCTACCCCTGGCCTAAGGCATTGAAGTGGTACAGGCAATATGACTGACAGCTGGGGTTTTTTTTTTTATTTGCATTATGTTTAATTTGAAAAAGACTTATATTATACAGCAGGGGTGGCCAATACGTTGATCGCGGTCCACCAGTCGATCCCCCGTGGATTTCTGGTGGGCCGCGATGAAACCGGGGATGCAGAAGTGCTGCATGAATGCGTATGTACGCTGCGTCGCGCACTTACTCATTCACGCCACGTTCCACTTCGGTCCGGTCAATCGCGGACAGAAAAAATCTGGCCACCCCTTTTATACAGTATGTCTATGAAGATTCTCATTCATACCGGTCATGATATACAGTATCTAGTAGAAGTCTAAAACAACTGGCCTAAAATTTTCTTGAAAACGCTTTGCCACTCATCCGAGCGGCTTCTTCAGTTCAAAAGACTGGTAGGGTATTTCCCGGCATTTAAACCCTTGAGGGTAGTACAGTCACAGACATCCAATCACAATGGTTCCATTGAATTTATTCGGTTAGGTGTTAGCTGAAACTGACAGGTGTAAGGAGGTATGATCCAGTCACAATGGTACCATGATTCTCACTGATGTAAGTATAAACTATTGTGAAACCGCTGGGGTAAGAATGTCAAAGCAGCATTGTATGTTGATGACAAGCCATGTCGCAGGCCCCATCCTCTGACTTAAGCATTGGGGAGACAAAACAACCTCTCTGTAAGAGAATGGCCCGACATAGGAGAGCTATCTCCTCAGGACAAAACTCAGCAGTCTATCTACACCTCAAGGAAAAAGGACACTCTTTTGAGGACAGTAACATGCATATTTTTGGACCAAGTGGACAGATGGTTTGAAGAGGTGTGAAAGAGGCCATTTATGCCAGCCTGGAAAAACTATCCCTGAACAGAGGAGGGGGCCTGCGACACCGCTTTCCATCAACATACAATGACGCTTTGTCATCCTTACCCAGGCGATTTCACATCATCTAGAGCAATTTGGCAGCTTATCTGCTCGTGTATGGGGCCTCCCTGATCGATGTCTGGCCAGGAATCTGCCTGGTGTCGATCCGGCAGGTTTGATTTTCCCATTGGCCCTAGGACGAGCGGATCTTAACATGTATGGCCACCTTTATAAGACAAAAACAAAGATCTGATTGGTTGCTATGGGGCAACTTGCTGATGTTAATAAGTGCACCCTTTAAAGCAAAAGGAAAGGTAAAAACTACGTAAGCTTTATCTGAAAGGTTTATGTAAATACAGCCATAAGCACTTACAGTAATGTTGCACTGAGTCCCCTATCAAAAGAAACACAGTATTTCTTGTCTCTTTTTTTTGTAAACAGGATATTCTAGTGTCTGACTTCCCCTCTCAGAAAAATCCTTAATTCCCATGGCCAGAGTCTGTGCAGTTCTCTTCTCTCTCCCCTCTCCAGCTCCCCCCTCCCACGAGAATGCTAAGAACTCCCCCTCCCTTAGGAATGTGTGATCTGACGTTTAACGGCTAGACTGCAGGCAGGAAGCTCCTTAAAATGGCAGCTGCTATCTTAAAGTGATACTGACACTAAAAAAATAATTTTTAAAATATGAATCTACACAAAAAGTTACCTATAGGTCATGTTAATAATTTTTTGCTGATAGGCCTTGTTTTGCAACTAATTGTTTCTTGAAGTCACTAAACCTGACTGCTTTGCCAACCTGACTGTCCCTTTTCAGCCTGTCAGTTATAGCCTCTAATGCTAACGGCCTGCTGCTGCACAAATATGGCAGCCCCTCATAGAGGAACATGGGTGATCAGATAGGTAATGCATTGGACAAATACTTTTATGGCAAAATGATAAATGGCATGCAAAGGCATTGTTATCATAGCTGTAAAAAAGGTTTCATTTTTGGTGTCGGTATCTCTTTAAGCAAACAGAGAAAGCTTCTAGGGCTCTTTACTTGGGTATGGTAATGGTTTCTGCAGAATAAATATATAGGTGTCACTAATGTGGCAAATCTATTGGCAGTAAAATGCCAAAATGACTTTCCTTCTCCTTTAATGTGACCTCACATTTATGTTATTTCTACCAAAGTGCATAACCTTGCATTAATCAACATTAAACCTCGTTTCTTGCCTAGTTTTCCAATTTAGTCAAATTGCTCTACAAAGTGGCAGCGTCCTGCAAAGAATTTATAGCTTCCCTTCTACTATTCATTTTCTTTTTTAATTTTTTTATGCAACCCTAGCAACCAGATAAGCTGCAGAGCAAAAAATATTAATAATTTGAAAGCCATTTAAAGAAACAGTTTGCCATTTTGCAGTGCACACTGCAGTTTACTCTTGTTAGCATGATTATTTTTTTTTCATGTATTTAATATTGTTATTATCATCCTTTATTTATCTATAACACCAAAATATTACACAGCAGTTTACAGAGATTATATATCATGTCTGCCCCAGTGAAACCAGTAAAACTCTCAGTATGTTCTTGGAGTGTGGCGGAAACAGCAGTACCCCCGCAAACAAGAGGAGACTATACAGTCTTCTTGCACATAGTGCCCTACGTGCTAACTAATGTGCCAGCATGCCGAGTTTGAGTGTTACATTTATATAATTTATTACTACCCATACCTCTATATACTAGTACAGGTATCGGACCCCTTATCCGGAAACCCGTTATCCAGAAAGCTCCGAATTACGGAATGCCCGTCTCCCATAGACTCCATTTTAATCAAATAATTCAGAATTTTAAAACTGATTTCCTTTTTCTATGTAGAAAAAAAACAGAACCTTGTAATTGATTCCAACTAAGATATAATTAATCCTTATTGGATGCAAAACAATCCTATTGGGTTTAATTAATGTTTTATTGATTTTTTAGTAGACTTAAGGTATTGAGATCCAAATTACGGAAAGACCCCTTATCCGGAATACCCTTGGTCCCGTGCATTCTGGATAATGGGTCCTATACCTGTACTGCATTTCACAGAGACAATCTCTGCCAAAATTATTGGTAAATGGCTTTGCTGCAAAGAATTTTACCCAATTAAACCAGGCACCATACTTTTATCACACCTGTCTTGATATACAACAATACTTATGAGCAGATTTGCTGTAAAGGCCTTGTACACACTGCTGTCTGCTCTATTTTTGTATGGGCCTAAGACCCTCAAGCATATGAAATTGTTCTTTAATGATCCATACACACAATCTGTGAGACTTGGAGAAAGAGAAACTGTATTGAGAGAGAAATCTTTTCTTTTCCACAACTTGTCCACACTCTAGATAGGTGGATAGATGGAAAAGTGGAAGTGCAGAGCATTTGAAGTCTCTGCGTGACCCAAATGAATGCATATAACAGTTAACTAGCTTCTGTTTTAAAGGACAAGAAAAAACAGCCAAAATAAGCTCACGCAAGGGACAGTGCATTATAGAACTAAACCCTAAAAATGAATATGCTAGAAATGCCATATTTTATATAATAAACTGACTGCACTGGCTTCAACATCTCTATAGTAGTAATGATATAGGGCGCCTTAGGCAACCTGGTTGGCTTGGTCCGTCTGTGCCCCCCCCACCCATGCATGCTCGCGCACATGCGCAAACAATCACACGGTGCACGCATGCAGGGTTGCGGCCCGCTGGCGGTGGGTCTGCAGTGATGGAGACAGTGCCCAAAACTAGAGGTAGGTGAAAGAAGAGTTACCTGCCTGGCGCCCCCCCTCCCCCACTGTTGCGTCATAGGCAGGTGCCTCTTCTGCCTACCCTAGGCTGGTTAGAGAGCTTAGGGGTCGTTGCTGAAAATGAGGTTTGTCTGTCAGATAAACTGGTGCTACCGGGCTAATTATTCAGTTCTGATGCTACTGCCCTGGTTTCAGATATTACTAATCAATATACTTTGAGTTGGTCCATAAGCTCAATAACTAAAAGCTGTCCAGAACATGTGCAGTGAATCAGCAGAAAAGAAGTTGGGGATTTGGCTTGGGCTGGTACAAAAAACCCAAAACATAATGTACTACATTTCTGCCCTACTTCTTTAGTTAGGCTTTAGTTCTCCTTTAAAAGAACAAAAAAATGTAGGGCTTCAATTGAAAATAAGTCATAGTAGACCTTTAAATAATTGGTGTGCATGTTAGTTATAGAATAATTTTTTAAGGTTGCATTTTAAAAAAACAAACAAACGTATATATGTTAAAAATGTAGCAGCCACTTCTCCATCTGAGGTAAGTGTGTAACATAACAATGAGACATGGGTGATTTATGCCCTGTTGTTTTATGGAAGGCAGAATTATAACATCTATTGATGTTATAATTCTTAAATACCAATGCTATTATGTAGTTTACATTTTGTTATGTTTTCAGACTGATAAGATTTTGTTAAATCATTACATGTGAGGATTGATGTAATACTTTTTTGTTAACCAGCTTTTAGAACACCAATATTTTTTATTCAATAACAGATAAAGTTGCTGTAGGGAAAGCTATAGCAACCTCAAATCTTTACATGCAGCCACTTATGGCAGCAACCCAAATATACATTTATTTTACCGGCATTTTAGCAACATTTCATTTTGACAGGCAGTTATAATATACTCCTCCGGTTTTCCTTCAGGAAAACTAGTGTTGCAGTGTACTAAAGGAAATATTGTTATACAGGTATAGCATCTGTTATCTGGAATGCTTAGGACCTGGGGTTTTCTGGATAAGGAATATTTTTGTAATTTGGATCGTCATGCTCCTAAGCCTGCAAAAAATAATTTAAATGTTAAATCAAATAGGATTGTTTTGCCATTAGTATGTACTCATTCAGCTTAGTTACCATTATGTACTTAGCACTGCTTTATTATTACAGGGGAAAAAGATAATCATTTTTGAAACTCATAATCATTTGCTTAAAACAGGGATCCCTTTCATGCCTGGGAGCAACATTTAAATGGAAAAAGTGTTGGGGAGCAACACAAGCATGAAAAAGGTTCTTGGGGGTGCCAATAAGAACTATAATTGGCTACTTAATAGCCCCTATGTAGACTGGAAACCTACAAAAGGCTCTGTTTGCCATTATACTTGGTTTTTATGCAACCAAAACTTGCCTCCAAGCCAGAAATTAAAAAATAAGAGTTTTCTAGATAACGGGTTTCTTGATAAGGGTTTCTTTTACATTTCCAAGTATTTATTGAAATGCTTACAAATGTGAACCATAATGACTGGAAGGATTTTTATATTTTGTTTGGCTAGTCCAGTTATTGCCTGCAAATGAGTGTTGTAGGGGAATGATCCATTGGTAAGTTTAGAAGTGTGTTGCATGTCCTTTTAGAAGGAAGTTGTGTATGGTTCCTATTTCAACAATCAAGCAAAATTTCCCCTGTGGCTGCAGGCATGCTAGGTAGGATCTACTTGCATTTCAGACCATTGCTTTCTAATATGGCAGCCACTTTAGGGATTACTTTCTTGTACTGTGGCTCTAGCACATTCTCTGTTGCTGGATTGCATTGGTCACAAATATCTAAGATTTCCTTCCTGTGGATATTTCTGCAAGTAGCCTTCAGTTGGTTTTTATTAGTCCAAAAACCAGGAATTACAAGCAGGAGAAATGACTGGACTACATTTTTATTGTGTTTAGAAATGGCTTAATGAATGCACATGACTGCTGTAAGCTGTAACCTAAAGTAGCACATCACCACAAGATCAGTTCTTTCAGGTCTTCACAGCAGGGAGTCAAAGCCTTATTCCTGGTGATTGCAAATGCTTCATTTGTTCCATGTTCTAGTCTAGTGAACACGCACAGCGGCTTTGCTGTTCATTGTCACAGTAATAGTTAAGGGAGAGGAAGTCAGGCTTGTTGAGCAGAAGCAAATCTAAATGAAAAGTTCAATTGATCATGAACTGTTAGATAAGCAGAATGGATTTTATTTCTTTCTGTGTAAGCAGGAAGGGGACAGTATGGTAATTTAGGCTGTGGCCCTAAAGTAACCCTGCATGAATTGCCATGGAGCTTGATGTAGAAAATATCCACCAAATTCCTTTTTTTGTGTCAGATCGGGTACAGCAGAAACAAGGAACAGTGACAAAGAAGTGAAGTCTATTTAATTGAAAATATTGCTCTGCTCTTGCACTGCATGCACTTGTCACCTAATTGGTATTATTTAGTCCCACTAAAACCCTGTTTATTTTATTAAATTGCATTTAGGTTTTTCCCTATGTTCATCTGTGGCCAGTGTGTCCACAGTTTGGCTGAAGTTAGCCTTTTAAATCTCCAATGAAATATAATGGTTGTGAACTAAATGTCCAGAGTGTGTGCGTGTTGTAGGGGGGGGGGGATTGGGGGGTGCAACTTCAAACCCAAGCCTGTGTGATGGTTACCTGTATCTAAAAGTAGTTAAACCATGTAATCAGTTTAATACACATACAATTAATAGAGGAATAATAGTTTTGATTTCCTATTTAGAGAAGGATGTGTATATTTAGTGACGATTATTTGATCACTTTCTCAAGAGACGCAAGCAGAAACAAAACATAAATATGGTATCTTAAAGGAACAGTAACACCAAAAAATAAAGTCTTTTAAAGTAAATACAATGTACTGTTGCCCTGCAATTGTCTGTTTGCTACAGAAACACTAATATAGTTTATATAAATAAGCTTCTGTCATGGGGGCAGTCATTCAAAGAAGAAAAGGCACAGGTTACATAGAAGATAACAGATAAGCTCTGTAAAATACAATGGCATTTTATCTGTTATCTGCTATGTAACTTGTGCCTTTTCTTCTTTGAATGGCTGCCCCATAGCTGTACAGAAGCTTTGTTTATATAAACTATAGTAGTCTTTCTGAGGCAAACACCCAGTTGTACCAGTGCAGAGCAACAGTGCATTATACTTTAATTACTTTTCATATTTTGGTGTTGCTGTTCCTTTAAGTATCATGAATATGATGGGTAGAAACACAAGAGTAACCAACCCCAACACAGTTTCCTCTTCAAAGAGGTAAAAATATGCAGGGTATTCAGGAAGTTTTGAACCTCAACCCACTGCGTGATGGAATAAACAACAGGAAGCAAAGAGTATGAAGTTGCTTACCTTCTGTCACCATATGCACACTCTTATGTATCTGCAAATGTCATCTTACTGTGCTGGGAGTATTCTTATTTTAAATCAACTTCTAAAAAACAGCCGAGCCCAGGAAACCTCCTTGCTGACAGTTGGTTAGTTCTCACTGGTCCCAGTGCCAGGCTGGTTCCTGCAGCGAGAAGGTAATGAATTGTTTGATTTGTTTTGCGGCATCCTGTAATTGCTTCTGTGTAATCAGTTGTGGCTGCATTACTCTGTGAGATAGTTAATCTATTTCATGTTGTCTTTGCCTAATGGGGGCTGCACAGTCTGCTGAAATCTGCTGTATACAAACCTCTCTTCAGCTGCAATAGAAATGGCTTGGTCTTCTGTCTTTTATACACATGTCAATTATTAATGTTATGTGCAACTTCTTGTACATATTTCTCTCATGTATTTTAGCACCTCTTATGTTGCTCCTGCACATAGTAGATATATTACCTTTAGTCTGCTCTAGTGGAAAGAGGTAAATGAACCCAGTGCCACAAATATGAGAGTTAGTAGCAAAACAGCTGGAAGAATCGCTTAACGTTTGAAATCCATCAGCAAGCACACTTCTAGACACATAGGGACTTCTGGGGCCTCTTTATTTGTTTATAATTTATAATATAATCTATTTTTACATGAAGTGTGCTAAATAATTATGCCAATACAAAGGTTAGACTGTAGTTTTCCTCCTGTGATGTACTGCATTTTATTTGTGACCCTATTTTCCTTTTATATATTGCCTGGTGTGATACTAAAACATGGCAGAATCGTTCTCATGCCTAGGCAGTGATTTTTAAAAATGTAGGTTTTGGTTTTTTTTATGACAGTGAGCAGAAGATAGGGAGGGGGTAATTATGATGATTTATTAAAAACCTGACACCTTAGTGGTATTACATTGCTTATTGTGTTCAGTTGTAGAAAGTGTGACCTAGTACATTACTTAGCATTGACATAGGCAGGTGTTTATTTAATACCAGTGCCAGCCTCTAGTTGTCTTGGGCAAGTCACTTGAGCTTGCTGTTCCTAAGACACCAGACTTATTTTGCAAATTCTAATGGACAGCGACTGTGCCTGATATCTTCTGTGAATAGGCGATCTTTTATAGCACTGAATAAACATACAGGTTGTTGGAACGGCTTTCCTTTACTAAGCCTTGTATAGGAAACATGATTTAGAAAAAAAAAAGTGTTGAGGAGCCACACGAGCATGAAAAAAGTTCTTGGGTGATGTCAAATATGGGCTGTGAATGGCTATTTGGTAGCCTCATGTGGACTGCTGGCCTGCAGGAGACTCTGCTTGGTGTAACAGTGAGTCTCTGTGCTTCTAAAACTTGTCTCCAAGGCAGAAATGTATAAAGGGGAACCTACTTTGAGGCCACTGGGAGCCACATCAAAGTGGGTAGTGAGCAACATGTTGCTCACCAGCCAGTGGTTGGGGATTAATGATTTAGAGCATATAGACTTGCAACTGGGTTGAGTCCAAAAAAAATGATCTAACCACATCCAGTGAAGCAGACCAGGTGCTGTGTGCAGGCAAGTATTTAGAGATGCCATCCAGTGCATGCAAAGAAGCAATAGTAAAGAGCTTAAAAGTTCTTCTTTGGCAGAATAGAAGCACCATTGAACAGATGTTGAATTAAAGTGACACTCTTAAGTGGTTAACTGAATGATTGTAATTACAGGATTGCTGGAGTGATTCTTAGTTTCTTTCATTAGACATATGGTATAACACAGAAGGGAATAAATACTGCATTGTAAGTTTATGTATATAAATATGTACCATCTTATATATTATAACATTATACTATGCCAGATGAAAGAACCTGAGAATTGATTAAAAACAACTAAAATTTGAATTGTTTACCAGTTAAAGGTATCTTTAACTTAGATCCTTCTTTCTACTTTACTCATATACTGGCTACTCACTAGACCAGGTATTGCCCTTTTTCTTTTGTAGTTGCTACCATACACCTGTTGGCATACACAGCAGATGCCTTTTAAAATGGTTGGATCTGGTTTATATGTATATGAAAATTATAGCCTCAATTATCTATCTTTAAATTGTGATTCATTTTAATGCTACCTACTGATGACTGGTGGTGACCAAATGGCATTCAGAGGGTCACATTTGTAGATAAAAATATACATAGCATAGTCAAATATATATATACAGGTATGAGATTCCTTATCCGGAAACCCGTTATCCAGAAAGTTCCGAATTATGGAAAGGCCATCTCCCAGAGACTCCATTATAAACAGCTAATTCTAATTTTTATAAATGATTTCCTTTTTCTCTGTAATAATAAAACAGTACCTTGTACTTGATCCCAACTAAGATATAATGAACCCTTATTGGAGGCAAAACAAGCCTATTGGGTTTATTCAATATTTAAATGGTTTTTAACAGACTTGAGTTATGGAGATCCAAAGATCCCTTATCCGGAAAACACCAGGTCCCAAGCATTCTGGATAACAGGTCCCATACCTGTATATGAGATCCACTACGAAATTGAATGAATACTCCTCCCTCATTTTGGTAAAGAAAGCAACCATCTTCCTGATGTCTTTGTATCTGCTGCACCTCTACCCTAGTGAAACCCTAGTTTCACCTACATATGTTCTGCAGAAACAAGTGATGCTATGACTATGGTTATGTTCATCAAATGGCAACCATAAATCTAGCATCAAGGCCGAAGCAGCTCAGCGCAACTGAAGTTGTGGCAGAACAATGAACCATGTTATCTGGTTTGCCCTGCCTCCTAGGGATGTCACCAGTAGAACAGAACTACAATAATGTTAGACCACAGCCCCATGCTTCTGTTTATAGGTAAATTGTTATTCAGCCTTCAACTTAGTTTTAAAAATTTCCTTTTGAGAAGTGGCATTATCATATAGAATTTAAATGTATGGTAACGAGAATTATTATTATGGTAACAAGAAATATCATTTCAACTTGTCATAGAGCAATTCCCAGTCCATTTTATTTAGCGATTATATGCAAGCAATGATCACATACCATGGCAAGTTTGTATAGCATATTTAATGACATTTAACAATAACATTGATTTAATACATTAATGGTAGATACTTTTCATCCACTCTAGCCCAGAGTAACAAACCTACCATAGATAAGGTATGGTAGTAATGGAAAAGAAAGCTTTAAATGTCACTGTATTTGGTTTAGCTGAATTGTTCATGTGTAATGGGAAGCGGGAGATGTATTACCTTTTCATTCATTTGATATCCGTTTTCGTGGAGCTTTTCAAGTTACTAGTCTTTTTCAGAGGGGATTCATTCTCACACATATAGTAAGTACTTGTTCTTTGCTACTTCTGCAAACATACTGCCTTCTTAAGGTCAGTAGAATTATCTCTAGAATAGTCAAGGGCCCTATTAAATTGATATTGAAACAAGCTTTGTGCACAACTGAGAATTTTTATACAAAGCATTGTGAGAAAAATGTCATTTCCTTTGATTTATGCTTCCAGATTGGAGCCAGAATTTAGCTTAAGGTATGATTTGTGAATATCTATATCTATGGACTGGCATTCTTGACACTAAGGGACATATTGATCAAAAATTAAGTTGGATTTTTTTCTCTATTCAGGTAAAAAGCCAAAAACTAGTCTAAGTTTATTTTTAAAAGAAAACCTGAAATGTCACCAGAAAAAAACCTGCACGTAAAAGTTGGCAAGATTCTATAGAATCCAATGAATCCAATGTCTCAAGCAACTTTATTTTCCCAATTAATTTCAACCCTATTGAAAATGAATAGAACAATCTGATCCCTGCTTGCGTGCAAGCTTTTTTTTTTTTTTTTTTTTTTTTTTTTTTGCGCTGGGAGGAGAAAAACGTGATTGTGGTAAAAAAAAAAAAAAAAAATGGTTTTCCCACATCTTTTTTCAACCAAATACCTAATTTATTTTACTTCTTTGCAGTAGTTGACCTTATATCAGCCATATAATCCCCATCATCCCTAGCCAGCCTTGATGCACCACTGACCTATGCCCTGTTTTAGTTAAAAGCCTGTTCATTTGTTTCTGCACCTTGAGGCTGGAATGGGTGAGGGAGCAGTGTACAGATCATGCTGCTATCCCCTCAGACACCGGTGAGGGCAGTGAGGTTGTGGAATGCCCTTCCTAGTGATGTGGTAATGGCAGATTCTGTTAATGCCTTTAAGAGGGGCCTGGATGAGTTCTTGATCAATCAGAATATCCAAGGCTATTGTGATACTAATATCTACAGTTAGTACTAGTGATTGTATGTATAGTTTATGTATGTGAGTGTATAGATTGGTAGGTGTGGGTTAGGTGTGCTGGGTTTGCTTGGATGGGTTGAACTTGATGGACACTGGTCTTTTTTCAACCCTATGTAACTATGTAACTAACTATGTAACCAATATGTTGTTTATGAACAGGCCTTTAATACTTTGGTGCTTGTTTTGCCCAGCAATGATTTCATTTTTGGGAGGCCATTTGAGAGTGTGAAATTTATCATCTAAATACATGTGCTGTATTTGGAACAGACACACCAGGATATTTAATGATTTCCTTTTGTCTATGCAATAATAAAACAGGACCTTGTGCTTGATGGACACTAGGCTGCATAAATCCATACTGGCGGCAAAACAATCCTATTGAGTTCACTTAATGTCTAAATATTTTTTCTGTTGAGTTATGGAAAGCCGCAGGTCCCAAGCATTTTGGATACCAGATCTCATATTTCTGCCACTATTTACCATTAATAGGGCTGCAAGGCTGTTAAGAAGGCAGCACATGGGGCCGATTTGGCTTAGTTACAGGGTAACATTAATGTTTTTTCAAGAGTTTGGCATTTGCAAAACAGCCACTCTGCCAACTAACGCCAAGTCTTGGACTAGTTGGCGGATATCGGCTGTGTGTTCCTGCACCAGGGTGGATTCAGCCTGCGCTTATAAACCCTTACTGACATCTTTTACTTTTTCATTTATATTTTGTATGCCTGTTTAATTAGCTTTGGGTATTTTTTTACTATATGCAGCTTTTAAAACACTGCTAGTTATTTCTTTGCCTTGCTAATCTTATCGATATCACTGTGTTAATTAACCCTTTAATACTAATGGAACATGGCATGTTTTTTGGCATTTTTGTCCCTAAGAAAATTGTCACACATAGATGACTATCACTTCAAAATGCTAATCTACTCAGAAACATTACATAAATGGTAATGGAGCAAAATGTTATTTTAATCTACTTGCTTGCAGGTCTTAATAGCCTTTCCATTTCTTTAGTGAAAGAGTGAATTATACGGTTTGTGACAAAGTGCTAGAACTGATGCATCTATAGATACAGAAAACCAGTATAAGAGCATTATGTTGTTATATGGGAGAGGCAAGTAAGGAAAATTTAATGTTGCTGAGTAAAATTCAGGTTAGTTCCAGTTAATCAACACTTTCTTTTATAATGCAAGAGCCATTTTTAATATGGCATCATCAGTACAGCGCTTATCAAGGAATATGATTTGCTGAGCAATCGACTTGCCAAGTTCCAAATAAGGCACTGGGCTTTTCTAGTAAGTTTAGTTGTGTAACATAAGGGGTTGTTTTCTGTGTCCACAAGCAGAAGTGCAAGAGCACTATAGGGTCACAAAAGCTCACATCAGTGCAAGGTTCAGAGCTCATTAGTGATGACTCAGCATGAATCACTACTCCCCAGCTTACCACCTTTACCAGCTGAAAGATAAAAAGCACCCATTTTCTTTCGGCTTTGCACCTTGCATTCCATTTGTTAGCGGGCCTTATTCTGGCCTGCATTAAAATAACATTGTTCTTTGCATAATTGGCTGGCTTAAAAGAAAAAGAAATGTATTATCACTCGGGGGTGCCAGAATGTTTATCACCCCCTAGTGATTGTAATGACTTAAGGTCCCCATACATGGGCCGATTATCGGCTTATCAGCTCGTGTAGGGGCACAACCGAGGGGCCTGGCTGACCGATATCTGGCCTGAAATTGGCCAGATATCGATCTACCAGATTACAAAATCCAGTCGGATCGGGGACCGCATCGGCTCGTTGATGCGGTCCCTGAACCGACTGCCCCATTGCCGCGTGTAGAATTCGATCGTCTGGCCCCAGGGACAAACGATCGAATTTGCCTACATGCCTCCCCGATATCGCCCACCCGTAGGTGGGGATATCGGGTGAAGATCGGTGTATGGCCAGCTGATACCCAAGGTGAGGGCTCCTGATTAGCAAAAACCTGTGATGGCCCGAAATACCTGCAAGCGATCCTCTTCCTTTTGTCTTTGCGCCTTTTGCGCATGTGCAGTAGAGTGGAAAGCTGAACTTAAACAAAATAGCTGGCATTTTTACTGTACTGCGCATGTGGCGGCCCCCGGGATTGCAACAAAAGAATACAGGAGGAAGATTGCTCACGTGGAGGTACCCAGAGCCAGTGCAGTTTTCTGCTGACAAGGGCACCGGCCCAGGGTATCAAGTAAGTGATTACAATCATCATATATATGGTTCACACTGGAATAACTTATAAGAAGTTTATTTGTACAACAATCTGCAAATGTGTATATCATAAACCTAAAAAAAGTCTGGAAAATGTTCCAAAGAACTTCTAATTTTTGGAATGTGAGCTGTTACTGCAGTTGTTGTTCACAATGAAACATGGCCAAACTCTAAATTTAGCCTTTATCCCAACTACTTTTGAAGAACACTGGCACCTCACTGTTTGTTTTGGCAGTATCTCACCCAACTTGGATGTAGCAGGATTATGATGGATAACATCAGTTGTTTATGCAAAAAAAAGTTTGTTTAAAAATGTCAGTTTGTTTGTACATTGTGACGAATGAGTCAGTCCTATGTGTACTGCAACACATCTTTGTTTTTAAGCCAAAAATTTAAATAAGTGAGAGCATACATTGGAAATGCATAAGTAGGAAGAAATGACTCCAAGAAGTGCATAATAGATTTTAGTACAAACGGTAAGAAGCTTATATATGAATAAAATATATACGCATATATATACTATAGCAGCGACTTTCTCTGTGTTGTAGCTCTCAGGATTCCAACTTCATTTGGGTGCTTCCTGCTCTGTACTATAATCATTGTGTGAATTTTAACCTTAAAAAGCAAGGTCCAGGTCAGGCTTTGTCCCTCTAAAAATTCCTAAAGAAAAAGTAGATTCTTAATATAAAATGAAGCATAGGACTAGCTAAACTACGAATGACTGGAATGATGTAGTTGGCCAGCTTTACTATATTACAATATATCCCTTTTTTTGTTTAAAGGGGAGGACATTTTTTGGTAGCTGTATGCACAAAATATCTTAATGTCCTAAATTAATATATTGTTATGGGGCTAATGCAGAGGATCTCTTGTCTTTTCGTGTATACACCCATTATGTAGAAAGCTCCTAATTACAGAAAGGCCATCTCCCATAGATTCCTTTTTAATCAAATAATTCATATTTTTAAAAATGATTTTCTCTGTCATAATAAAACTGTACCTTGTACTTGATACTAAATAAGATATTATTAATCCTTATTTGAGGCAAAACAGTCCTATTGGGTTTATTTACTGTTTAAATTGATTTTTTTTAGTAGATTTAAAGTATGGAGATCCAAATTGCAGTCCCAAGTAGTCTGGATTACAGGTCCCGTACGTACGTGTGTGTGTATGTATATATATGTATATATATATATATATAAAAATGAAGCGCCACTTGGATAATGCAAAATAGTGTATTAAAATTAGCACATCATATCATAATAGTGACGTTAGGCTATATGCCCTTTATCAAGCCATATATAATTCAGTGATACACAACTTAGATTTAAAGGCATATACAGAAAGTCACAGAATTAGCATATGAGTATCCCACATTAATTGATAAGTAAAAAAAACTCATAGGGATATAATGACTTATCTCCTTTTTAACTTGGGTTCCCCGTCACCTCCTCTTTTCAGTGGGGGGTATAGTTTCCAACACCATGAATCTTAATTAGTCTGAGGTATCTCCAAAAAGTATAAAAAGTGTTTTGAATATATAAAGTGCAAGGATTTAGATGAATCATGCACTTTTTGCCACTTTCAGATTCAGTCAAATCCAAAGTGTTCTGCTAATCCACATTTGAATGTTCAAAACTGTATGCAGTTTTTTTCATTAAATGCAAATTAAGGTTCAGCTACAGTTTGTTTTTCATCTGCATCTAAAAATGATGGATTCCGTGAATACCTAGTTTAAAAATCTACCATGTTTGTGGTGCAGATATTTAAATTTATAGCAGAACATGAAGCAGCTGTCTCTTACCATGTCTTAGAAGTAGAATTGTGTAGAAACATAGAAGTCTTGTGCTGTGTTTAATATTCTGACAGAACTTAAAAATGGTAGCGCTATTGTGCAGACTATTAGTCTGTATTTGTGATTTTTTTTTGTATATCGTACTGCTTGCCATGTGATGTGACTTCTGCCGCTTAACTTTGCTGCTGCTTGCTCAAGTCTTCAACCTGCTAATTCCGAACACAAGCTATATATGACTTCACCAAAGGTCCACTCTTATGTTCCCTCTGTTACTCTCCTGTGGTCTTGGCTTTGGAAGACTTGCGATAGCCTGTTTTGTAAACATGACATGACCATGTTCTGGGATGGATGGTGACTCACGTGTGTACGTGTGGCCAAAGGGCACAGACTGATGCTTGTTTTAGTTACAATTGCATTGACACCAGGGCTGTATTCATATTAAGGCACTAGGGTGCCTATATATTTGTTTTTTACTTTTTGAGAAAAAATTGTCCCCAGCCTCCGCCACTGATTTCAGGAAATCCAGAGATGGAGCTGGGGGATTAGGGGTAGGGGCTCTGGTGGTGTGTAATGTCACTTCCGTGACATAGCATGTGTATGACGTTGCTTGCAAGACGTAGGAGGCACATTTTGCTTTTAAATTACCTATCTGATCCCAATGTTCCTCTGTGAGGAGGCTGCCATATTTGTGCAGCAGGAGTGCGTTGGCATTAGAAGCTATAATTGACAGACTGAGAAGAGACAGATTGGCAAAACAGTCAGGTTTGGCAAATCCAAATCTTAGACACCAGGACAGCACTCATGTCCTGTGAAAAGTGAATTGGCCTGCGGTACAGTTCCTTGAGCACTGCTCTGCCATCAATCTCTAGTAATTCCAGGTATGCAGAAGTGTCTTCTCTTAGGCTGTGATTTCCTTTGAGTTTGTTGTGGTTTTTTTTTTTTTTTGCACTTCACTTGGGGTAGCAAATAATCCCATTTATCTTCCTCTAGATGCTTATTAGAAAGTATAGAAAAAGATGGAGGGAGCAAACTTAACTAATGCATCCGGTGCCCACAAAACACAGTTTTCAGTTGACAACAGTGTTACTGTGTATGCCAAATACTTCATATAAACCTGATACAGCTTTCTGTGTGCAAAAAGCCTTCTTTTTGCATGTTTTGTTGTTTTGACGTACCAGAGGAAAATGCGATATTCCTTTTTTTCTTGCTTTATTGAAGCCCAATTCTCTGTCAATTAAAGTTTTTTGCAGGTCACAAATGACAGAAAATAAACTTAACTTAGTAGATCTTAAACTTTTGGTTTGACATCTTTGACCTTTTAAAACCTTCCTTAAAAACTGATATAATCATGCATTGCAAAGTAACTTCTACAGATTTCCTGTCATTATTTTAGAAGCAAGCAAATGTCTTTGCTTGCACAAACTGATTATTAGGTCATACTGCGTGCTACAAAGCCCCACAGAATGAGACAGCTTCACGCAAAATTAAAAAATCAGTGGCATTGTTCAGGGAGAATCAGATGAACCAAATGCATTTTCCTCTCTAAACATCTGCTCTTCATAATAGCAGGCTATTGCGTTGTAAGGGAAAATGGTGAATTGTATTCTAAAATGATACGAAGCATAAAAAATATTCCATGGCTAAATAGCACTGGAAGAGATGCAATCTACACATACGACACAACACTTACTATATCTCTCCCTCCCATATAATTTATATATATCTACTGTTGCTGGTGCATGTTTTATGGCCTTTTGCACTTTGCTGCTCAATTTCAACTTATATTACAGACTGTGCAATTCATTTGGGAGAAGTCATTTTCATCCCTGCATACTAATCGATTTTTTCACAAACACCTGCTATCAGTTATGGTAATAAAAATGTCATTTTAAATTGAAAACAGTCCAAATGGAGCGTCCCCGGGAAATGACTTAAGTGTCATTCAATGCTACTAATGCAGTAATGTTCTGGTGTTACCAACATACTTTTTCATATCAGCATTTACATTTTTATACAGTTTTAGTCATTATATTTCTCCTTCAGCTTGTGACTATTTTAGAGCTTGGCCTTAAAACAATTTATACTAGGGAAAGATTGACTATCTGTGCACACACTGACTTCTCTCTCCTTTAATGGTGCTTTTAAATTCAGGCTGCTCTATAAACCATAAGGTTGCAAGTAAACAAAATCATATTAAAAGGAAGAGAAGGAAATAAGATTGATTTGAATATATACTGAAACTGATTGGAGCTGTTTCTCAGAGTGATTTCTCATTGGTTCCAGGGACTGCTTTGCTAACTGGGAGAATATTTGGATAACTGTAAACCTCTCATATTATTTCACTTTTTATCAATTAGATTTGTCTTCTACTAGTGCTAATAGCTCTCTCTAAATTAAAGTAGATATGGACAAACAGAAACCCTGCAGGTAATTGCAGTCAGTTCAGATTTTTTTAATGCCATATGCCGTGTCTTCATATCTACAGTGATGTAAGAAAAGAATTTGGCCTCTTTCTGATTTCCTTGTTAGTGCATATTGTCACTCAGAATGAACATTGTAAGCCAAAGAGAACCCCAGTAAACACACTCAAAACACTTTAATAAATTACTGCATTTATAAGTAACAATATCGATTGTTCATGCCTTTAAATGGCATCCATGGGAGAGTGGCAAGGCAGAGAAACACCAAATGCTTGTCTCATATTTGAAATCAAAAGTAGACAAAAGAGTTCCAATTATTTCTGGTATAATGCAAATACAGTATTTAACACTAAGGCTATTGATAGCAACAATCAAACATTGTGGTAGTCTGATGCTAAGGGGATGCTTTTCTGCTTCAGGGGCTAATGACCTGCCATTATTCAATAAACAATTCTGCACTGTAAACTAAAGCTGGCCATACACGCACCGATAATATCGTATGAAACCTCATTTCATACGATATTTGGTGCGTGTATGGCAACTCGGTGAGTCGACCATTATCGTAGAAGGCTGCTGATATCGGTCAACTCGCCGATCGGGCGGGTTACAAGATTTTGATTGGGTGCCATTGAAGGAGCCTGAGCAAAATCTGCCTTCAGGGCTGAATCGACAGGAGGTAGAAATCCTATTGTTTTTACCTCCATATCTGACGATTCAGCCCTGAATGTCAGTGGAGGGTTGGAAGGATCTTTTGTGCGACCGATGGTACGAGAATCGCCATGTGTGTGGCCAGCTTAAGATTCTTAAGGAGAATGTCTGGTTATCTCTCTGTTGGCTGAAGCTTATGCATAACTGTGTTAAGATGCAAACTTATTGCTGCTACAGGCAGGAAAACCAGTTACTAAGTTTACATTACATTCTCTGAGGGGGATCTGAGGGATCGATCAGCACAAGGGACTCTTGTGTGGTCCTTGCTCATTGTCCACAAATAAGACCAAAGATTACTTTTTTGTAGAGTTCCATAATTAATACTTGTCTCAAATATACTTTATCTGGATTTTCTGTACTAAAAGTCTTTAACAGTATAATTGTGATTATTTTTTTGTCAGTGTGTTTACTGATATTCTTCTTTTCACAAAATTATTAGTTAAAGGTATCATGTAGACGGAGGGCCTAATATAGGGCTGTAGTTAGCATGGGACTGTAGCTGGGGGGGGAGCAGCATTGGCAGGGTTAATTATAACGCACCTGGTAGGTGATGGGGTCCCTGATAAAAAATTAAGCAGCAGCTGGGCAAGGGGTCATGGCAAGTTTAGGGGCTGACAGAATATTGGCTACAAGGAGTCACATGTACAGGGTACGGGGGGTATAAAAGGGCAAGCTCTTGGGCACAGGCTCACCTTCCATCAGGGACGGTCTTATGACGTTCCCACCCACCCAGCCCAAGTTAGTGTTTACCTGGTACTTTGTAAGGATTGTAATGCGGTAGTGGTATAAAAAAAAAAAAATATATATATATATATACATATTATTGTCGCAGCTTGGAGGTGTTTATGTTGGTCTAAAATTAATGGGAGAGTTGAAACAAATTTGATATGCTCCTGGCCTGGCATTAAGGCGGAGTAAAAAGATTTAAAATAAGGCAGCTGGAAGAGTTATTATTCTGGCGTGCTTGATTCATTTTGTGTTTATTTTGGTGAAAATTAATAAATAAGCTGCGGCCATTATCTTCCACCCAGCTCTGGTCTCTGAGTCTCTGGTCTCTTTATTATTTTAGGTAATCAATATTACATCCAGCGTACAAGTCCCATGCATGTTGCACTTTGTTATGCTTATATAAGATGTAGAGGAATAACTGTAAAACTTGTTTCAGCTACTAGGTATGTAAGGAAAATGTACTTAGCATTCAAACTGCTATAACCTGAAGCAGAGCTGTAGATATTTTTTTCATCCATTAATTAAACTCTTTCCCTCAGCTTTAGCTGCTCAGGCCTATGCACTGAAAGAAGAAAATGACAGCCTCCGGTGGCAGCTAGATGCATACAGGAATGAAGTAGACCTTCTGAAACAAGAGAAGGGACATCATGGCCGAACAGAAGAAAGCTTAACCAAGGACCAGCAGCTACAGTTTTTACAGCAAACTATGCAAACTATGCAACAGGTAAACTGCCTAGCAGTGCATGTCAGCCATTGTTAATTGCAACAGATGTTCATCTTGAGGCCTTCAGATACTGCTAACAGTCTTAGAATCCCCCTTGGATATTGTAGAAGTCGATTTGGATGTACATTCCCACTGTTAAGCTTGCATATGTTGGTTGACTTTTTTTCCTGAATGTTGGACAGGCTTTGCAAAATAGCTGTTATTGTTTTGGCCATACATCTGGTTGCTAGGTACAAGTGATGGTGATCAAAACACACCATGTCCCTTAAGGTGGCCATACACGTAGCAATTTCGATTGTGGTGAAAGATCGTTCCGACCCTCCATTGACGTTCAGCTCTGAATTGTCAGATGTGGAGGTAGACACAATAGAAATTCTACCTCCTTCTGCCGATTCAGCCCTGAACGTAGATTTTGTTTGGGCGCCTTCAATGGTGGCCGATCAAAATCTTTTAACCTGGCTGATCAACATCCTTCTGCTATATCGATCACCTCATCGAGCCGCCAAACACGCACCGAATATCGTACAAAACGAGGTTTTGTACGATGAAAAATGGCCTCTAGGGCTCATATTGACTTTTACTGTAGTGTAAGGTTGCCATCAGTCCCCATTTCAGGGGGACTGACCCAGTTTCAGGTTCCCTACTCCCAAGGAAACTTTCCCTGGCAGTAGCTCTGCTTGCTATCCCTGTGGCAACAGAGCCTTCCCCCAGCCAATCATTGCTATTCCAAGAAAGGAGGAAGGATGGAGTCTTTTGCCACCAGACCCTCTTCCCACCTCTTAGGTCCTCCAGACTTTCTCTGCCAGCTTTCCTGTTGTTGAAAGAAGGAATATGTATAAATTATTTTGGAGCTTTTTTTGGGAAATATATTAAAATATGTGGGTGTGATTTTGAGAGGTATGTAATAGGGGAGTGGTAAAAAGTAGATGTGGCATATAAACATTTTACGTGACATGCAGTGTGCTAATTTTGTACGATTTCTATTTTATTAAATAGCACCACGTGTGTCATTAAGGTACTGTGGCATAATCATATACAAGAACAAAAGGGACTCAATTTTTTCAAAATGTAATGAATTGTTTTTTCTAAAAATATTCTAGATTTCCAATGTTACACATAGTTTGCAGTCACAATTTTTTTTTTTAATTATTAATTTAACCCCCATTCTGCTCATCCATACCAAACACATAAGAAGCCATAAAACCAGCAGTTGCTTCTTCATAGTTAGTGAAAGGAACCTATAAGGAGTCAAATGAAAATGGCAGAGGTCCATTGCAGTCCTCAGCAGTTATTGCTAGTGATAAGCGAATCTGTCACGTTTTGGCAAAAAATTAGCATAAGTACTGGAAAGTTTGCGAAACGTCGTGCAACCATTTGTCACACGTGACTTCATTTTGACCGGACCATGCCCAATTTGATGTGACTGCACCTATTTTGACACGCGCCAAATTTTTCCTCGCCAAAATTTCACAGTAGTCTCACAAAACAATTTTCCAATGGAAAAATGTGTAAATTCACTGTGAATCCATGCCTGGTGAAAAAATTCGCTCATCACTATTTAATACTACATGACAGAGAGAGAAAAGATATCAACCTACTGAATGAAAGGCAGGGAAAATATTAACTAAGCACTTTACTAATTGATACATGTATCTTTGTTCCAAAACTGATAGTTTAGTATGAGTTTTGTTTTTTCATCAACTTGAAAACATGGCAAAAGATGCTTCGTGCAACCTATGACAGAAGTTTATGATAAATTAAAATGTAATTAGGTAAATTAGTAGTGCGCAGTTCATGGAAGCCGTTAGGTAATGCTGCTGACAAGGACTGGACAGACATCAGTAAGCAACATTATGTTGATAAATAATACTCCTCTTGATGATAGATTTCCTTGCTTTGCATCTAAAACTATTAATTCGGGGCAAAAGCACATTGCTAATATAGTTTTGGAAATGATCACTAATAGGTAAAGAAAAACAACTTTGGAATTGAACAATAACCACTCACCAGCTGTAGTTTGTAAAGTCTGTGGTGCTAGTTACCCGACTTCCAGGGTCTGGGCTGTTCTTTGATCTATGCTAGATCAAAGAGCCCCATTAGGCTAAGGGTTAATAAACCAGGTTTTCTTCTTCGCTGCAGCCCAATCAGTGTGTCCTCTTGTAGATTTAATTATCTTTGAAGTACCGAATTCAATAACTTGTCAGTAGGCCCACCACCCCTTTTAAGCATATTAAATCTATAGACAGACCTTGAAAACTTGCACTTCTGGCTTACATTATCCACTAAAATTGTCAGTCTGCAAGTTATCAGTACATAGTTTTTAGACTTAATTCGCTGGCTGTCCATTGAATACAGAACAAAAGACAACTGATTCTGATCTTTGGTAGGCTTGTTCTTGTAGAGTTGGATGCTTTGCCATAGCAGCAATGCATTTATCATGCAGTGATACATTCTGCTGATCTTGTTGTTTAGAAGAGCATTCTAAGAATAATAAGTTTTAGTGAAGATGTCCTTATTTGCTCCTTCTTCTGAATGCAAATTATACACAGAGATATCTACAAAGAAATGCTCTGTATTTTTTCTCCTATTATTTCTTTCGGAAATAGCTATGGTTTGCCTTTTACAGAGTGTTAATGATCGGGCCTGTAATGTGGATACAAATGCACCTATGTAAGGCAAGCATTGTATATTTTTTCATGATTATATATTTGTCCATGAGTGCTAAAGCACCTTTCACATCCTGGAATGTAATATGACCATGGTCCAAACAGGCTTGACACACCAGTGTAGATATTACAGACATGAGACATTAAGACATTTTCCTCTGTTGTAAAAATAACTTGCACAGTAGATTATCTGCTGCAGCCATGTTGTTGTTAAGATTACATAGGCCACACATTGTGCTCCAGTTGATATCCCATGCTTCTGCTAGGCTAGGTCCTAGTCCTAAGGGGAATAAATGGACTAGAAACACTTCTTTTAAAAGTACAGTGATTCCTCTGTAATGCTTTATTAAATCACAAGAGCATATAGTCCAGGACCTTAGACTTGTAATCCACCACTATAACATAATTGCTGGCAGAGTGTAGGTCAATATTGTATATTGCCTTGGATTTTTTGGTGAATCTGGCAGCTTAAGTCACTGAAAATCATCACACACTTAGATCCTTTTCTTAGTGTTGGCTGGGCCTAGAACCAAACACTTTGTTGACTTCCATATTTATTTAAAAAAATTAAAAGGTAGGGGGATGCTAAAGCTATATGTCTAATGTAACTGAAGGTCCAAATAACACAACATGGAAGCAGCCACACCATGCCAAAATACAGTTTTTCCCCCATAGATTGAATGGGTATGACTGCAATCTGACTAGTAGCAGGTGATTTGGCCTACCCACAATGGGATCAGTGGGCAACACATGCCATAGCTTTTAGATCTGTTGTGAATTATTCATTTTTATCTTCTTTACAACAGTAAGTTAGTATTAGTAACTATGCAGTACAATAATATACATGTTTACATTTGTGTTTGCAAACTTTCTTTCGTTAGAATACGGAAGTATTTAGTGGAAATGCTGACAACTTGTTTTTATCAAGCTTTTTTCCCTCCTATTACGGTATTTGGGATTCATTAGCGGATGGTTGTAACTATATTGGTCCGTCGGATCTGATGAAGCTATCATGCCTGCAAGCCTGTGTGCCAGAATGCCTTGTTGGGGGACGTGTTTGTTGATTACAAGTTATCTCAGCCTACACAGTAAACTCTAAATGGTTCATGTGAAGATTAGCAGCTCACGTCTGACATGATGACTTTCAGGCCGGTTGCTCTATTATTAGGTAGCGTTTCTTGTAAACAAATCTAAATCACTCGAGACATATTTTATTATTGTAGCAATTTAGTTGTGCAGCAGCACAGGTCAGAGGTTATTAATTCTCTGATACAGAGGGGTTTTTTTTAACCCTTTGAGTGCCAAAGAATGTTGTATCTTCTATTTGGTTGTATTAAAACTGCTACATTTAATAAAGCTTTCCGTTTGGAGTAGGAAAACATGGTTACCCATTTTGGATTTAGCTGAATGTGTACTTGAAAATATATGGTTTTCTAGGGTAAAACAATTATTGTGGCTTTTATCCCCACATACAATTCAATAAATATGTTGATTTTTCAGTAGGCGAAATTGCCTCCAACTGTTAGGTGAATCTGGGAGCCATATTTAGAATGTTTTATTTTGGAGCTTAATGAAGTGGCAGATATGAGAGCCTTGAGGTGATTCAGGATTCAGAATTTTCCTACTAACCAGCCTCCCAGACTCCCACCTCTCTCCCCTGCAATCAATTTTAAACTCTGCTGCCAGGATCCTCCTCTCTCCTAAGAGGGATCCTGCTCAGCCTCAATTAAGCTCACTAGCATGGCTGCCTGTCAAGCAAAGGATAGCTTACAAAATCCTTCTGCTGACATTCAAAGCCCTTCACTCCTCTGCTCCTCACTACATTTCTTCACTGGTCTCCCTACATGTTCCTGGTCGTCTCCTCTGCTCCTCTCAGAGCCTCCGTCTCTTTACACCATCCACACCCACTGCGCTCTCTCGTCTTAAACCTCTCTATCTCGCTGCTCCTTACCTCTGGAACTCTATCCCTGAATCCCTCCGTAGGGAACACTCACCCACTCTCTTTAAGAAAAAACTCAGCTGTTACCTTCTGGAGCACTAAAACATTATTTTGCCCAGTCCTGCGCTTAAGGGCAAATGCCCATACCTGATGCACTCTTACCTTCCAGTTTGTGCCTGTATGTTACCCAACCACTCAGATTGTAAGCTCTACGGGGCAGGGACCTCCTTCCTACTGTGTCTCATACCACATGGCACTTATATTTATATATATATATATATATATATACATATATGTATTTATTGTATTTATTTATTATATCACTCGTCCTCCCTGTGTGTAATTTTGTATTCTGTAAGACTGTACAGCGCTGCGTACCCTTGTGGCGCTTTATAAATAAAGTTATACATACATACATACATAACTTTAGAAAAATTTAGATGTTTGGTAGTTTGGAGAAAATATGTCTTACATATTTTGGGCAGAAAAATATATTATATCCTGGGTAAATATATATTGTTTTTTTGGCTTTGGAATTTCAAATATAGCAATTTATGTGGTGGTGAAAAATTTGAAGGGAATTTCTGGGAAGTTTTGATCTCTAGACATCAGAAATCTCCAAAAATCTATACTTATCTGAAAAAACAACGTACAGTTTTTCTAGATAAACTAAACAAAATGTCAAAAAAGCTCGAAACAATTTGTTGTCACGTAATGTTCCCATTTCAGGCTGTCTATTGTGTTAGCTTTTCTTTTGTTCATATGCAGAAAAAAACAGATTTGTTTTTGGAATGACACTCTGATTTTAATTGTGCAAACGAGTGGTTGCTAGTTAAAATCAGTTCAGTATGTAATCAGAGACTCCGATGGTTTCCCAAATGCGCTGTAGCTGTATCAAGTTTATAAGCTGTTTTCTGTTGTGCTGCTGTTGATATTCCAGTTTTGGCAGTGGCAGACTCTACTCTTTCAAGTGCCAGAGGTATGTGACATGCATTCCTTACAAATGTGTTAAGCACTACTTATGCACATCAGTCATAGCAAGAAAATGTCTCTGGCTTTTATTTCACGTTGGGCAATCCAAGCACAAAACCTTAGTGTACACATGGTTTCTGACTTTGTTATCAACTCAGTAACTGGATATGCGTTAGTTCTTTGTATGGAATTATGTTTAAAGGGATTCTGTCTTTTTTTTTTCTTTTTCTTTAAGATATGGAGTTAGGCAGTGCTGAGGCAAGGCTGCAAGCATGACTGTGAATTATGTAGTCCTCTTACTGTTGGATGATAGGGGTCTGACAGTTTCCTTAATAGCACCCCTGGGAACTCCACAACCCCTAAGTTAATTGCTGCCAGTGCTTTACACCCAGCCGGATAAGTGGATTTTTTTTTGTTTTTTTTAAAGGGCATGAATGCCCATATCCTTGCATGTCTGTTTTCTATAGAGTGCTTGTGGGCACTAAATCCAGTATGTTTGCTAGTACTGTGTGTATTCACTGCATAGGTGTGCTATAATATTCAGTACTACTATGCAAGTAAATATTTTACCATTTACCAAAGGTTTCAGTAAAGCATGGCAGAAGCTCCTGTACCAAGCAAAGCCTTGAGCTAATTTGAAAGTGCTGTTATAAGTATAGGCACAACCGAGAGCTTGTATTGACACATTAAAGGTACTTGCACCTAAACACCTTCCTTGTACTTGCACATAGTTGTGCCAATGCACCTGCCCAGCCTGGCTCATCTAAAGGCACCACAACAACTTGGTGCCATGACCATTTTATTGTTTACTCATCTTACCCAATGCAAGTCAGTAGACTCATTAATAACGTAAGTCAAGGAATGTTCTGCTCCTGTAATGCGCTTCTGACGTAATTGTAATTGCTTTAAAGCAACATGTAATATGTTTCCTTCATCTAATTTTTCTTTGCTAGTGCTAGTTAAGCAAAAGGCACTCTCTAAATTCATTTTTCACTGTCATGTACTTGTGTGCTATCCAACTGAATCAATGCAAAAAAATTGCCCATTACACTTTATTCTAAGCAAGACTCCTCATGTGCCATTGTTAAATGCAAATATTTAGCTGGAAGCAATATGCAGAGGCTTTCATGCTTGGGCATTTTGGTTCTTTCGGCTGCTAGCTATGTTTTGTTCAGTTTCTTTTTTTTTCCCATTTTTGTTCTGTATTCTACAAGATGAAATGCTCTTTGGATTTCTAAGGAAAACAGAAATGAAAAGAACAGGAGTAGTATGCTTTTTTTCATGCTGCCCTACTGTTTGTATTTGGCTAAATATACTTTATTAATAACATTAAATTGCTCATTTTAAATATGCTTTGCAAAATAAATTAAATATGTAGTGCTTAGGATTGTAAACACATCAGTATTTTTGTAATCTACTTTTTGATGGATTAAATTCAGTTATTCGTGGCATTGAAATATAAATCTAGATTGTGACTGCACCTGGGAAAAAGTGTGGGTGTTGGTCAGTGTTTGATTGTGATAAAATTTACCAATCTCTCCAATTGTAAGAGCTTTACTATGAATTATTCAGAGGTTCCAGTCAAAGTCAACCCCTTTTGGAAAATATAGATTGCAGTTTTTGCTCTACACACTCAGATTATACCCTTGTGATACACAGAAAAAGAGCCATATACATGGGTTATAGAGTCTATATTAAATGACCATAATAGGTGAATAATATATTTATCTATACAGAAGAATGATCTATTAACTAAAACCTGCAACAGGGTGTTCCATAGAAAGATGCCTAGTTTTGCCTTAAGAAGGCAGATATATATAACTGAAGGTAGAAACATTCATTGTAAGTGTAAAGATTATATTTGGTCCCTGTGGTTTTAATACACCAAAGTATTATGAGAGAAAGAAAATCCTACTTGTTTGGTCTGACCAGTAGGGAGAGGCTGACCTGCGCACTCCCTAACTTGTGCATCTGAATGGGTGGGACACATCAACGTGCCTTCCCTTGCCGCCCACTTATAAATATAGCCCTTCCAAACGCAGGGCTGTAAATAGGGTGATGGCGAACAGGATACTTTTTATTTTCCATGCTAAATATTCTGCAGCATGGGTGACAACATGACAAAAAATTCCTTTGATTAAAGTCAGTCTGATTATCCATCAGTAAAATATTTGAATCACAGTAGGCAATTCAGAGTGACTTTACTAGAGGAGATTTAGCACAGGCAACAGAACGTCCCATCTGCCATTACCATAATAAATGAATATGATGGCACAAGTGAAGACAGAATGGCAGCTGCAAATTGCTGAAATGGAATTGACTTCAGAGGGCAAATAACAGATATTCTGAGCATTTTTGAGAAACCTAAACTCAGTGGTTCGCTGGGGGTGTTCCTTGTCCTTTATAAGATATTTGTTATATCAGTGCATGTGTACTTATCCCCTGGCCACTAAATTTGGAGCATCTATTCTGCACAGGCACTACATCTAAGCTTCTTTAGCTTAGATTTACGGAAATGACGCACCGCAACCTTATAGAGTTCATTTCAGTATGCCTTTTGTTATTGGGGTTTCCTTGTCTTTTAAGCCTTGAATGGAATAAGCAATGTGTGATAAAAATAAAATGTAGCTTATAATATATGTATATTTGTGCTAGCACTGCTTTACTCCATGCCTTTCTTTTTCAACAGTGGGGTATGTGCAAATAGTGCATGATCAAAATGGATCTTGATTTTTCCTTCTAACATTTCTAACATAATTGTGCAGTTTCTCAAGCTGTTTTATTTTAGCTGCTGGGCTTGGCTGTGGCTAATTGTACTAATGTCATGACTTGTATTTATTTATTTTATATATTAACCCAGTTCAAGCAACTCTATGGAGTTTCTGAAAGCTTTAGCACTAGTGTGTTATTCTGCAATGTATTTTGCTACATGCTGTGTTTTGTAAGAAAGAAGCTGGTATATAACAGAACAAAGATAGGTGGAATACTATCAATATGAAATGAAAAACATTTGTAATTTCAATTTCCCTGTTATATACACCTAACAGAATTCATACCAGTGTTTAAGCACTGTACTGCTACAGGGCCCATGTTAAATTACAGCAGATAATTAGATGCAGTTGTCAGTTGCTGACTGGTGTGCAAAGGGGTACTGGATGTCTAGTATTTGGATAGAAATAAGAACATTTGCTGTCTGCACTATTGTGCTCTATCAGAATGGAGTGAACACTTTTTTTTATTTCTTTGATGACCAGAGTGAGAAATGGCCGTGTTTTCCCCTTGTGTATAAAAATTAAAAGGTGTGCAAAATATGAAAGTACCGTACATAAAAAGTTTTTGATCTTTTTTTGTTGGTGTTGGCTTGGTCACCTTTTTAATTACTTGAAGATCAATCCTAAACCTGTTTTGCAAACCTGTTGGTCCTTTTTCAAAATTTTTTTAAAAAAAGTTTTCAATTAGCATTTCTTATGTTAACGGACTACTGCTGCACATATATTGCAGCCCCCTCATGAAGGAACTTGGGGGGGTCCGATAGATAATGTAAAAACATCAGGAAGTACTGTTATGGCAAAATGATAAAGCTCAAAGACAATGTTATGTTTAAAATCAGTTTAATTTTAGTTGTCTGTATCTCTTTAAGCTTTATATTTTGGTTTTCTAAAAATTTCTTACACATTTCAAACCCCTTCTCACATAAATAGGCACTAGAAAACATACCAGATGTCTATACAAAAATAGGTTATTTTTTATCATTTCCATAGGATTGTACCCGTATCACTGTGGCTCTGTAGCCCATTGTGTATTACTGCACATCACTGAAACCTCACAGGACACAGGATCATGCATGGAAACCCTCATGGAGCACTGAATAGAATTTTCTTGCACAATGCATTCTGTATTCATTTATACATACTGTTTATGTTTATGTATTCATAACTAGACTTCTGTTGTGGAAAATGTCAAAACCATTGCAGTGGTTGTAAACAATTTAATCTCAGGAAAATGGTTTATTTACATATCCCCACAGGCCATCAGCAGCTATATTTCCTATTTCTCACCAGAATACTTCTTGACTTGGTTAGATTAACAGCTTTTTGCTTATTTGATATTCTGCTTTACCTGAGTTTAGAAAGTATAGGGAAATTTATATCATGGGAACTGTTGTTTCATCTAATCGAAACAACAAAGGATCAAGCGCTGAAGATCTTTTCTGATTTTTTTTAAAAAAACCAGCAGAAATCTTTCATGAGCATCACTTCAGTGTAAAAGATCATTGGTTCTCAGTGAGGGTGGCACACTGGCCAGTATTTCTCTGAACCTGCACATGTGACTTAGTTCAGTCAGTGACTATAAGTAATCCTGAAAGCAAAAGAAACATTTTCTCATGTGATGCCAAATTTACAGATGTCATGCAATTGTAACCAGATTAAGAAAGAATCTAAATAACAAAAATTAAAGAAATTGCTATTTTGCATAATATTGGGATATCACAAAAATTTTATATGTGGATAAACAGTAAAAAGTAAAGTAAAGGTGGCCATACACAGGCAGTTTTAAAGGAGAAGGAAAGGCTAATAAAGAGTTAATCTCAAGCTGCAGGCATACCTTTAGTTGTCTCAATAGTGCCCTTAAGTCTCCACATATGTCACCTGTTCTGATGATCAGAAGCTGACAGGCAGAAAAAAAAGCTAAGCTGTGTAAAGAAAGTTACCATAATGCCTCCTGCACGGAGACCGAGACCAAGTGTACATGAGTAAGTTCTTAGCATTCTTGAGGGGGGGAGCAGGAGAGGGGAGAGAGCAAAGAGCTGCGTGTCTCTGGCACAGGAATTACAGACACAAATCTTATGACAGAGAAGTCAGTGCAGCATTTCTGTGAGTGCTTATGGCTATATTTACATAGACCTTTCTGATAAAGCTTACTTAGTTTTTACCTATCTTTCTCCTTTAAAAAGCTAAACCGAGGCTTTTAGACTGATTTGGTAGCTTATCTGCTCATGTATGGGGTCCCCCAACAAGCCTTCCTGAATGGTATCAGGCCCGGAAATCGGGCAGGTGTCAGTTGGGCAGTGTAAATATTCTCATCAAATTGGGGACCATTTCAGCTCATTGATACTGTCCTCTACCTTTGGCGGGCATGTTTAGAGAAGATCTGCTCGTAATGCGACCTTGCCAAAGGGGCGGATCTTACTGTGTATGGGCACCTTTAGAATGAATCGGGCTGCTGTTGTTTGATTGACTTGGATGGCCAGATATTGTTTTACATTTCAGGGTAGAGAAGCACATATCAGTAATGCAGAATCAAAAGCCAAGCAAAATAAATATAAGTCCAACTGCAGGTTGTCTTAGAATGTTACTGCCTATGGTACTGTAAAATGTATTTAAAGGGGAAGTGCCCATTTAGTACATCCCAGAGATTGTTAAAATGATATATATTAAATGGCTATCAAACAGAAATAGGAGTCAAATTGCTGTGACAGAAAACTTGTTACCCTGTAGTTGGAATATTACAGATGAAATCTTTTGAATTAAATTCCAATGAGCTGTATTTTTTTAAAAAAAATAACAAATAGGCATGCTGGTTTGTATGTGCATGAGTCAGTAATTATTGTTTTCTTTTTTAGCAATTAGCTGCAATGCAGGAAGAGTTAAACAATAAAAAGAGTGAGCTGGAGAAAGCCAAGGAAGAGCAAACACATGCACATGCGCTGGTCAGCGTTCTCAAAGAACAGGTGAGTTATAATGGCAAAACTCTGTGTTAGGCAGCATGCCATCCTTTCCTCCCATTCACAAATGTCACTATAAAGGGCAGCACCAGCACATATTTAACTGAGCAGATACTGAACATAATTATACTCCACCAAGATCAAGATGATCAGTTATACATCAGCCCTCCATCTGCAGTTAGTTAGTAGAGCTCCCAGTGTCTGGCTTAAAAGGAAAGTGGAATATCTTCATTCTATATGGTCTCTGCATAGTATAATATTGGGTGTTTATTAAGAGTCAGCATTATCAGTTAGGGATTACACCTAAATGATACATACCTTCGTAATTATGGATAGGTATTCTTTGTTATGTCTTAGATTACAATGTGCTGTACCATAGACAGATCTAAATGCCAGAAAACCCCCCTATCTGGAAAACCCCAGGTCCCAAGCATTCTGGATAACAGATCCCATACCTATATTGTTTGTTCTTTATCTAGCTGTGGAAAGTGACTTGTAACCATTTATTTAAGACATGGTACAGCATAATTTGTTCTATGCAAATGAAAAATATAAACTCCAGTGAAACTTAATAATTAAAATCAAACCTTTCTTTTAGACAAGTGCCAAAGCAAATGAGTTTGTCAAATGCTCTTGCATATTTACAGACAGTTTCATAATGATGATGTATGCTGCACATCATTCCAATAAATTAGGCACATTTTTTGAATGAGTTATGTATCACTCAAGGAGTCAGTCATCCGTGAGGGCACACAACCCACTGCAGAACTTTCTAAAATTATTCTCTTCTCACATATTTTCTGCACATTTATAGCTAGGCAGCATAAGCCTGCTGCTCTTGGTCTGAATAAGACTTCTGTGACCTCAAATATTTAGCAGTACAGCTGCCTTTATCAAATTTCCATAGGGATTTACCTAAAATTCCACCAAAAAAGAGCTTGTATAGTACAAGAACATCACTGGGATCTGCTGTTAACCTCTAGTTAGAGAGATAAATGCTTGTATATGTGTACCATTTGTAAGAAACATAATTGGCAAGTCTTGTGTTTCCAGACTTCCTTTCATTTCTGTTTAGGTTTCAAATCTCATGGCCTAAGAGGGTACCATTAAACTACCCATTACTTTATATAGATTAGATTAACCAGTCTAAATCCAACTTATCATACAATGTCTATTGCAATTTTAAAACCAGAATAGTTGAATAATAACCCATAGGCTGTCTATATATTGCTCTGAACCTTTATATATATATATATATATATATATATATATATATATATATATATGTATATATATATATATACACAGTATATATATATATATATATATATATACTGTGTATATATATATCTATATATATCTATATATATCTATATCGTGGCATAATATTACTTGCCCAGTCCTCCGTTGTGATTCTTTATGTGATCGAGTACAAGTAAAGGAGAATTGAAGTTAAAGGGTAGTTCATATTAAAATGAACAAAAATAAAAAAGTATTGGTGAACTTTGTGTAAAGTACTTACGAAAAAAGCTTTAACTCCTAGTTGTTGCTCTGTGCTGCAACCAAATACAACTGCAAAAATCCAAAAAGTAGGAAAAAAGCTTCAGCAGATTTA
This sequence comes from Xenopus tropicalis, assembly GCF_000004195.4. Lineage (NCBI taxonomy): Eukaryota > Metazoa > Chordata > Amphibia > Anura > Pipidae > Xenopus > Xenopus tropicalis. Next base: position 133,095,942 of record NC_030678.2, on the reverse strand, counting down.
CTGCAAACCATTTATTGTGGGTAGTGGTAACACACTACCCACAATAAATGGTTTGCAGTAAATCTGCTGAAGCTTTTTTCCTACTTTTTGGATTTTTGCATATTAAAATGAAGTATTAGTACTGGTATGGGACCTGTTATCCAAAATGCTTGGGACCTGGGGTTTTCCGGAAAGGGATCTTTCCATAATTTGGATCTCCATAGCTTAAGTGTATTAAAAATCTTTTTAATGGGACATTAATGGCTGTCCCATAATTCAGAGCTTTCTAGGTAACAGGTTTCCAGATTACAGTTCCCATATCCAGCGCTGTCATCCTAGACAAAGTCAGCGCCAGGGGAGTGTGTGCATGCCTCAAGGGGGTCTTCCTGTGACACACCGTGTGCGCAACGCATGGTGAAGTCATTGAATGTGCAGTGAATCAACTGGGAGAATTTAATAACTTACAGGAGACCGGAGAGGACATTTGATAGCTCTGCATAGTTGTATTATTTAGACAGTGGCATTCTAAAACAATATGGCATATGGTAGCTTGTGAAGTGCTTTACTTACATGTGAATGCAGATTTCATACAGTGTTAGCAAACCATTTGTTTCAGGAACTAACTCAAAATATAATTGTTGTTTACATAATTTGTTTGCCATTTCGGGGCATATTTATCAAAATGTGACACTACAGTTCCCACACAGGGCTGATTTTCTGCCTGCAGAAAACACAGGTCGGGAATCATCCCCTATGTGGGCACCAGCCTTGCCTGTACCCAGAAGCATTGTCTCAGCCCGGATGCAGGCAGACGCAAGGGATATAAGCTGCTGGGTGCAAGCTGGAGCTAGGTGGCTTGTGCCACTAGGCTTAAACTTGCAAATTCGTTGGCCACACCAGGCAAATGTTTAGGACTGCACATGAACACAGGTTGAATGAGTTGCCTCTTTCTGTGCAAGGATATCGGTATCACTGAAGCCTGCTATGTTGGGGTTACTTGATGACAGACAGAGCACCTGTTTAAGACTTTCATCTAGATGACTAATTAGAGCCTCTTTCTAAATGCTGAGAACTGCTTTATCATGTTACTGATTGGTATTCTGTCTTCCAGCATGCTATGACTGCTATCTAGCAGCTGATTTAATATATACTCTGTCAGCAGTACTTGATGTGACCTTATGAACTAGATACTACATGACTAGTGTGCTGATAAGTCTTAAAAATACCCTGCAAACCACAGATGCTTTGCTTAAATGCAAAGTTTTTAATCAATTTCTTTCTTGTCAGCTTCCCTCTGGAAATAGAATATTATTTTATACTGAGAATAGCGTATTCATGCAAAAGTCATTGGGGGTATACGGTGATCACTTGCTTCCGTTAAGATGGCCATACACAAATAGATACTTCCATTTGGCAAGTTTGACAGAGAAGCAGATCTTTTATTCGATTTGGCCATCTAATATTTGTCCAGATATCAGTCAATGTACATGTCAATAAGCTGCAAGCTCAGTGGAGATCTAGCAGCTTTGTAAGTTCTCAACCTTGTTAATTTTTCTAACCTAAAGTATTGTAGCTGCATGTCTGGCGCAGAATGTTATCCAGATAAGGAAGTGCAGGATAAAAATCTCTACCTATACTTAATATAGAAGGTCACTGCTCATTCCAAAAATAAGTAGTGCTTTTATTACTACTGGTATTTTATATTTTTGTAGCTGCAAAGTGTTAAAGCACTCAAATGAGTTTCAGCACACACTAGGTCAAAATACCTGTGCATAACCTAACTCCCATAACTGCTCCACTATGTTTTATCACTAAGGATGCACTGAGACCATTATTTTGGGATTCCACCCAACCCCGAATCCGTTGTGAAAGATTCAATCCGAATCCTATTTTGCATATGCAAATTAGGCCACAGAAGGGATAAAAAGAATCGCACAGTAACAATTTTCAAAATCCGTGTTTATACAGTATGATGAAGAGTGATGTGATTTTAAGGTTTCGGTTTGGCCAGGTACATGGATTCAGTCAAATAAAAATCCTGCTGAAAAAGGCAGAATCCTGGATTTGGAGCATCCCTATTTTTCACAGTTAAGCACATGGAACATGGTATAGCACATGTATTTGGCAAAAGTTTTTGCCAGAGACTATGAACCTCTAACTGGATTTGAATCCAGCAAAAATCAGGGCATCCTATATTTGGCATTAAACTGCCAGAATTATATATTTGTTCATTTTAATTGCAATAGAATTTATAGATAGGGGAGCTGTACAGGGAGTTGAAAGAACCTTAGCTGGTCACTGTAGGATTGCAGAAAGATGGAGAAACAATCTTGAATTAATCCAAAAAAACTATACAAGTGAATATAGCTGTGAAGTAGATCTTTGGTCTTGTCACATTTTGATAGACATGCCACATGGAGAGAACCAAACAATCCGAGGAACTGCAGTGAAACAAAGAAGAAGGAAGTAATATGCATGGCAACAAATTAGAGTAAAAGGAGAAAGTATAGTCCTGTGTCTCTTTTAAAAATTGTTTCCTGATTATTAGTGATTTTAATTACATTTTTCTAGGTGAGCTAGGGGATATGATGCTTTTACAGATCACTTGGCCACTTCACATAAAATTTGCTTTAATACAATATGAAAGAATATTTTTTTTAGATGACCTTGAAGAAAATATTTTTCGCATAGTGCCCTTCATGAAGTCATTATCAGATTTATCTCAGCTGTCTGTAATATTCTAAGGTGTGGTTTCTTTGAAGCTGTCAGCTGTCCTGAAAAAACATTGTTCATTTATCCTCTTGGTAGTAGATTGTAGTTTCTGCGAATGCTGTTTGCACTGGAATTCCACCCCACTCAGTAGACTAAAAGAAAACCTAGCATGAGGCTATATCATATTGTACATGGCCTTGAATTTATACAGCTACCTACTGTGAGTTTGTGCATTCCACAATTATTTTATCACTCACGTTTCATACTTTGTAGTTCAACAAAAAAGGGAAAACTATTGTGGCTATCTTAAAGTGTGAATCCTGCATAGGACATGCAGAACAACAAATAGCAGCATTCCCCATTTGGGAGTGGTGATGGGAGTGCTAGGATTTATGATCCCACAACATCTGGAGCACCAAAGGATGCCTATCCCATTATTAGTCTTTAGCAGAGATCCTTTTTAGCCTGATGTTTAGCTACAACTCTCATTTTCCCACAACAGCGCTAACTGACTTGTATTTTTTTATTTTTGCAGCTCAAAAGTGCCAAAGAAGTTACAGACGTCACCAACCAGGAATACCTTAGCAAAGTAGGTACCATGAAATAATGCTAGTCACATTCCGTTCCCTTCGGAGCACTGTTCTCTGTTACCGTAATAGGCCTTTCTCATTCCCGATTTCATTTTTGATGTAATAACCGTGGCAAAGTAATTGTTCCATTTGTAATACTTCTGCATCTTACATATTTATGTTTTGCTCTGACTGTTCTCAGTACACAAGGAAATATATCAGTCAGTGCATGGTGATTTGTTAGTTAAAAATATGAGCTCTGACTGCATGAAAACTAGGATAAAATGTGTCAAAAATATCTATTATTCTGAAAAACCAGCTAATATTACCCTTTTACTCTCCACATCATGTATATTAATTACACATTGGAAAACTCAGTTGCTTTAGAAAATGTACATTTTTGTACATTTGTATTTGTAATGCCTCATTATAGTTTTATTAAATTATTTATAAATACAGGCACCAAATCCAGGCCATAGAGACTACAGAAAAGACAGTAAATGGTTCCAAGTGCTTTATGTACATTAGAATGATGCATTCAGCATTACAGTCTGAAATCATGACTAATGTGCTAGAACATTATCCACCATATGTAATAAAAGGCACTAAATTTGCCCATAAGCTGTAACCAATAAGATGTTTGCCTTTAAACTGGTGACCAGTAAATGCTACCTGTTGATTGGTTGCTATGGGCCACCGCTCCTGGGCAAACTTGTTGTGTCTTTTATTACATAACCCCCTATAAATCATTAACACTGACAATATAAAAAAACCAGACTAGGGTGGTATAGTGAAAAATATAATAATGCTTTAATAATGTCATACAAATCACAGTACTCAATAGTGACATAAGAATTATACATTGTACATAACACCCAGTTATAATAGAATACAAGACTACCGAAAAGTGGATGCTTTTGAGCAAATGGGTATTGCCCCAGCGTTTCTGCACAAGCCTTTATTAAGGAGAATTTATAATGTTATGTGATTTTACCTCTCAGTTAGGTGTGATGAATGCCTGTTTGCCATATTTAGCAGGTATTCCCTTGCTTTGAGTGCCCTCCATTTATTGTATTTGCAATGTGCTAGAACATGCCTGATAGTGAAGTGCAGGTCAGGAAAAACTCAAGCTGCACCTGACCCTAACTTGCCATTGTAGGACCAGCCCCAACCTGTATCTGTGTCTTTCCGCTCTGTGCACTACTTCTGCATGCACCTTAGGTTCTAAGACAGAGAAACCTTGGGAGCAGAGGGAGAGTGTACTTCCCCAGTCTGACCCACACCCAACCACAACCCACAATGGTCGCCCAAATTTCACCCCTAACCCTTATGACCTGAGGGTAAACCCACAGTTCCTGGGGTAGTGGGTCAACCTGCACATCACTAGTGCCTGGCAAATACAGAACATTGCACTTGGGAGCACAACATGGTTTTAAAATCAGAGTTTCTCACAAAGCTACTTTTACAGTGATCAAAATCGTAATTTGCAGAGCCGTGCAGCTGTGGTGGCAGCCACCACTTTTGGCCATGTCTCTTCCATTCCCATCCCATGATTAGTGACCAAGAACACATGCCTGCTCATCAATAACTGAGATCAAGTTTGGGATTTGAAGAGACATGCCGAATCCTTACTGCACTTAAGGAAACACAACAAGGAATAGCTATGGAAGTATCAGTGAATTGGGTGGGGAGGGGGCATTTGCACTGGGACTAAAAAAATATTCAGGGATAGGGTTTCCTTGTTTCATTCAAAAGAAAATGTAATAGAGTTCATTCAGCCACCAGTGTGTTCCAAGAGGCTTGAGCATGCATTTGTACTTTGTTACAATAATACTTCAGTTCTCAGTAAGTACAGTCATTACACAGAGTCATAAGACATTTACCATGTTTTACTTAAAGATATCATTAGACTTGCACTTAGATTGTGTTGCAGAGGGATCACTATGCCAACTAGCTACATGTTTATGAGAGTGGCAGCCAAGACATAAGAATAACTTTAGATATAACTCCCTCTACTCAGAGTTGCTTTTTTCTTGAGGCTCAGGCACATAAATGCAAATGCCATGTGTCATTGAGCAAAGATATCACAACAGGTATTTATAGAGTGTGGTTTTAGCCCAGTATGACAGATGCTTAGGGATTCAATATGAATGTTACATTCTTTCATCGCCTGGGTTTGACTCTCGCTCACAGAAGCCTTGGGGCGCATTGCCAGTCAGTGTGTAGCTGTGGGACAACAAAAGATAACCATGCAGAACAGGCAATTTATTTTAGTTGCCAGAAGATTAAACCAGATGCAGTGGGAATGACTTTGTACTGTAGGCAGGCAAATCAAGTAATCATTGAGCAGAGAAGCAGGCCAACTGTTGGATTATTCTGTGGCTAATCCATTTCATTGATCTGCATCTAGAAAATGTCCTCAGAGCTACTTACAGCCACCTTTTAGTTTGTAGCTTAGGCCCATCTGGCTCTAGATGAGCATTGGTTATAAGGAATGTGCTATAAATGTATCTAAGAATACATTCTAGGACCCAAATTTTGCACATTTTAATATGTATGAAATAACAACAGCTCTTCATCAGTTCTTTGTAGCACCTTGTAAAATGTGTTGCAGTGTGGAAAAAATCATATGCACACGGTGTGTCTTTGATTATACTTCTGCAGTATAATCTAATGCCAGAATGACTCCCATGTTTTCAATAATCTCAATGTGGCAGTTTAGTTAACCTGATTATATAGATATATAAGTAAAACAAAATAAGAAACAGAAATTTTGTAATTGAAACCTGAACATATGAATCACTGTCTTGCTTTGTTTGCAGTGGCTTCCATAAAAGGGTCCAAAGTCGGTTCAAGGGGATAGGTTAATCTTTAAATAAAATTTTTGTATAGTGTAGACAGTGATTTTCTTTATTTAACAGCTTGCCAGATTGAAATTTTAGTAGCCATTTGGTTGTTAGGGTGCAATTTACCCTAGGAACCAGGCAGTGGTTTGAATGAGAGACTCTCAGATAATTGAGAGAGGCCTGAATAGAAACATAAGTGATAAAAAGGAAAAATAATATATACCTCTCAAATTAATAGTATATTGAATGTTAACTAAAAGGTGAATCTTTACGCTAACTTATAGTATAGTTTTTTATATTATTTGCTGCCTTCTTCTAGCTCCTTCTAGCTTTCAGAAGGTGGTAACTCACCCGGCAACAAAAAAAAAAGATTGCTCTGTGAGGCTACAAATGCATTGTTACTTTTTATTGCTTATATTTTTTATTAGGCCCTCTCCTATTTTTCTAGTGACTCATTCAAACCACTGACTGGTTGCTGAAATGCCCAGCTGGAGACTTAAAGTACATTAAAATACTAATGAAGACTAATTGCAAGTTGTTCTTGGAATATTACTGTTAACATCATACTGAATGTTTTTGCCTTTAGGCAAGTAACATCTCACCATCCTAAATTGTTACTTAGAATGACCCTATTGCCTATTATTTTGTCTTCTGTATAGTTTGGGTAGACACATAAAGCACTTTTGATAAAGGATTGATTGTTGTCTTATTAGGTAGAAGGTTTTACAAGGAACAGCTAAACTGTAAAGGTGGCCAAACATGTTCAGATTTTAGTCTTCTTACGACAGATGTTCAGATATCAATTGTATAATAATCTTAAACTAACATTCAGACTGAAATTGTAGGATAATTCTTATTATGGAACAATACTCTAGTACAGTGCTGTCCAACTGGCGGGCCGCGGGCCGCATGCAGCCCTCGACCCCCCTCTATCTGGCTGCTTTGATAGCTTACCTTTGTGTAACTTTAAATGGTATCAGTACTGAGATTAACTGGCCCCCTGCATGGTTCTCACCTCAGATTCAGGCTGTAATCCCTCTGTATTGTTTAAAAATGTAATCCCCTGTGTTGTTCACACCTTTTAATCTCTGCATTGTTCACCCCCTGCAGTGTTCACACCTCAGGCTCAGGCTATAATCACCCACATTGTTCACCTCTTCACATCTCAGACATTGTATGTACTGCCTGGACTATGCTGCCTAGGGTAGGCAGAGTATGGCACATAGGCAGGATAGGGCAGGGAGGGTATGGCACACACAGGCAGCATAGGGCAGGGAGGGTATGGCACCCACAGGCATCATAGGACAGGCAGAGTGCTGACTGTGTGCGCCATACTCTGCCTACCCTATGCTGCCTGTGGGAGTTGAACCTGGCAGGGGTTTGTTCTGGGAGTTTGTTAGCAGTTGGAAATAGCCATTAAATGGTCCCTAAGGTGTGTAATTATATGCTGGGGGTTGCTGTGCTATCCACAGGGGAGGAGGCATATGGATTTATGGGTGTGTCTTAATATGACAATTTAATTCTTTAACATATGAATGATGGTTGATATCCCTGCAGCGACCATTGTGATAAAATGGGTGTGGTTTGAAGTGGGTGTGGTTTAATATGGGGGAGTGGCCACAACTGGCTTCCATTAGCGGCCCTCCACCATGTATGCAAGAGAAATTCCGGCCCTCTGCACCGCAGAGGTTGGACAGCACTGCTCTAGTAGTAGAGCAATGGATGGGCAATGGGATTGTGAATGATTTAAATTAAAATACACTTTAAAATACACTTTCCCCTCTTTGTTACCTGTGGTCCCAAGCATAATAAGGGTATATAAATATGCAGAGTAATAGCAACAGTTATAACAGTAATAGCACAGACAGAACACTACTGTAGAACAGCTTACAACAGGAAATAGTTGCTTCTGGCATTTATCTTTAATTCTAGTGCCAGCATCTTTAGCACTTTACAGAGATTGTTCCTTGTTCATCAGTCACAACACATTAGAATCCATTTCATCAGGAGCCAATAAACCTGCCTGTAGGTCTATCTTTTTGTTCAAATTCAAGTTTATTGCAATTTCCATGGGAACACAAAGTCAAACATTTTAATACATTGCCATCTCAGACATACAAATTGTTATATATACAAGTTGTATCTCAGTTTCCAAGATATTGTATACATTGCTCTTATTAAAGGAGAAGGAAAGGCAAAGTCACTTGGGGGTGCCAAAATGTTAGGCCTACCTTTTACCCCGGGCTGGTGCCCCTCTTGGGAGAGAACAGCACCAGCCGGGGTAGCTGCAGCACTTCCTCCTTCCTGTTCGCTCGCGTACATGCGCAGTAGAGTGAAAAAGTCGAACTTTAACAGAAAAGTCGAAGGAGGAAGCGCATCGCTACAGGTACCCCGGGCTGGTGCTGTTTTCTCCTAACAGGGGCACCAGCCCGGGGTACAAGGTAAGCAATTAAAGTCACTTGGGGGTGCCTAACATTTTGGCACCCCCAAGCAACTTAGCCTTTCCTTGTCCTTTAAGCAAAAAGGTATATAAGAAAAGTTGAAACATAAACTTGTTAGTCATTTTAACAGATTTCAAAGATTCTCCGTTCCATGTTTTCGTATCAATTTTGCCACCAACAGTGTTCCTGTCTTATGTAATACCCCGTTGCTGCACATTTTTTTATATTTGTTATTGATGTAGTATGTTATTTCTTCCATCAAGTCTACGTCGTTCACAGTTTTGTGCCATTCAGCCTTGGTTGGGGCTTTTGTGCTTCTCCAGTGTATCAAAGATTTAGCTGCCATTAACATTTGAGTTAAAATATTAGTTTTTAACTGATCAAATGTTTCAATTTGGTGGTATAGTAGGATTGTTAAGGGATTTTTAGGCAGTTTTCTGCTAACACTGCTGACCAATATTCATTTAGCACAGGGCACAGAAGCCAGAAGTGTGAAAGAGTAGGTCTACTTTTTTTTTTTTTTTTATATATATAGAGGTTTTACTCTAACCGGAGTCCTATATGATCTGGGAAATAATTTGTATGCATATTCCTGGTATTTATTACTGAACATTTAAGGATATTTTCCCAGTTGTGTTCAGATATAGTTGTTCCTAGTTCTGTTTTCCAATAAGAAGTGAAAGAGGGATTTGCTATGTATTTGTAAGCTAGTATCATTTTATACAGGAGGGATACAATATGGGGGAGTCTAGACTGGGCTGCACACTAGGGTGGCTACCTCACTCCTTTTATAGTGGTCACATATTGAATATTCATCCTGCATGGCTAGTTAGCAATTAATTTTGATGCATGCTGCATGGCTGCACATAAATCAGTTCAGTCTGCAGCATGCATCAAGATTATTCGCTATTTAGCCATGCAGAATGTGGATTCAATATGTGGTCGTAATATAAGGGGTGAGGTGGCAGCCCTACTGCACACATACTTTCAAAGCCAAAGAGGTTGTGGAGGATCATATTTGTAGGTCTGTTTTTATATAGCACTACTTGTATATTCAGTAGTGTATATTTTAACAATATCTTAATAGAACAGGGAACTAATATTGAATAAAAATTAAATATTTTGTTACAAATGTGTAACATTAGACATTGGCCCCTCCCTGTATAGCTGACAATCTGCCCTAACTATAAAGGTCATGGAACTCTGAGACGACTTGCAGTTATCTGTTTACAGATAAAGGTATGGGATCATTATTCAGAAAGTCCTAAATTAAGAGAATGCCCATTGTAATGTAATCATTTAAAAAATTTTAAATATTTTTTTAAATAAAACAGTACCTTGTACTTGATCCCAACTAAGATATAATTAATCCTTATTGCAGGCAAAACAATCGTATTGAGTTTATTTCATGTTGAAATTATTTTTTTAAAATGAGATTTAAGCCATGGCAATGTAAATTACAGAAAAATGAAAGGTACCATCACTTACCTAAAGCCCAGGCCAATGCCCCTGTCATCAGAAAATTGCACCAGCTCAGGGTACCTGCTCACAAGCCATCCTCTTCCTCCTGCCTTGGTTCTTCGCGATTCCAGGGCTGATGCATGCGCAGTACAGTGATAAATCCGGCTTTTTTGTTGAGGTTTGGCTTCTTATTCTACTGCACATGTGCAAGCGGCGCAAAGACAGAAAGAAGAGGATCTCTCGCTCACAGGTACCCTGGGCCAGAGCAGGTTTCTGCTAACAGAAGCACCAACCCAAGGTATCAGGTAAGTAATTACAATCACTGGGGGTACCTAACATTTTTGATCATACCTTTCCTTCTCCTTTATATGTTAGACATACAAAATATTTTTCTTGTGACTTAAAGCATTTGCTCGTAATGTTATATAATATTATGTTGTAGCAGTATCCTTGGCTACTGTTGCTATGCCTTAATAACTTCTCACACTAAAGCTTTATTCTGCACATAAATTTCCCCTGTGTTCATGGCTCTAGTGCTTCTGTTTAATTAAAGAAGGAAGATTTTCAGTGTACGCTACCTGCTCTTTACAAGATTGCCAAAAGCAATGGATTGAATAACATTAAAGGGATATAGCAAGTGTTACATTGAATGCACACTGTATTTTTAAATTTTGTTTTGCTATGAGAGCAGTGTTTAGACTGAGTGGACAAACAGTAAATGTTACAGTCAATATATGACTCGCCTTCTGTGCTCCATAAAATATTGTTAAAAAATTAAACAAACATTGTATTGTTATTGCATGAGCTACAGACTGGAATATATAGCCATGATGTAACCATGTTTACTTTGCAGGAAACCAGCACTGTCAGCGTTGCTGTGTACAACCATGATAAAGAAAAAGATGCTGAAAAACAAAGACAATCTCTCAAATCAGAAAAAGAAGCCCTGTTAATAGGTAACTAATCTCAAATGCAGAATTACTATATAATACAGAATTACTGTGAAACTATGGTTTAGATTATAGAGAAGCATGTTATAAAAGCAGAAGGAAGAACAGGAGAATATTGCTCATATTTTATACACTGTGGGATACTGGAGCTTATTTACTGATACTGGGCAAAGTTTGCCAATGCAAAAACCCAGAGTTAGCAAAAAGCCAGCTATTTTTTCACATTATTTGCATATTTGCTTCATTTTCTGTAACACGGTATAGGACTATAAATGCCCAAAATAATAATTTTATAATATAGAGAAATGCAACAGAGAATGTGACTGTATAATAAAATATTATTTAATATAATAAACTGGCTTCTCTAGTGCACCAGTAGCATGTATAAAGATTCCTGACAGGTCAAAATAAAACATTTTGAAGAACAGCACTAGACGTGAGCACACTTACAAAGGCAAAATTGTCCCTAACAGTAATATAATATGTCTTTCCATTCCAAACTGCAAAACTTTTCTTAAATTTGAAGTCTGCACTTAACAGCTCCTGTCTCCCACATGTCCTTGGGAGTTACAAACATAAAACTTGGTGTTATGAACAATTTGATGCCAAACTGCATTGCTTTACCAAAGAATGTGGCATGCAGAAACACCACAATAAATATATTGCATATGGAATATTTACAGGCAAGAATGAAATAAACAGTAAAATAAAATGTAAGAAAAATATAAAAAATTACTGCACAGTGAGATCGGTAGTTAAAATGCCAGTTCCACTACAATTGCTGTGCAATTAATGTTCTGCAGGCGCATTCAAACAACAAAACAAAGCTAAAAATGTAATAAAATCATCTAAATAAAACAAAAAATAATCACACAGTGTGACTATTGCTCACAGACTGTAGTGATTAAAATTATTAAAACAAATATGTGATTGATGATTAAGGGTTACAGCATTGAGGCAATCCAGTTTTTGTAAATAAACCATGAATGTTTCATAAATGGTACTGGTATTTTATAGCAAGTGCAGCTGAATCTGCCAGGTTGCCTCTCATTGGACCAGAGGGGAGCAGTTTGCCGTAGGCCAAAATTATTTGCAGCACTGTACTTAGTGGCAAATCTGCTGCCACTCACTGCTCTAAGTAGGGGTAGTTAAACCGCTTGGAGTGTGTACAGAATAGCCCTAAAGTGTCCAATGTAGGTGTGTGTTTTATTTACTGATGTTTTTCTCTTGGTCTTAAAGTTTTACAAAAGTAACTTGTGTATGAACAAGTAAAAATCAGTGTGTTAGGTTGGAAAACCTAAAAAAAACCTGTGAAATTTTGAATTGATTGTGTAGATATAGTTAAAATTAATATTTCGATCAGTTTCTAATGGGAAGCCTGATTTCTGATTTTTTTCCTATAAAAAGAAGCAAAATAAAACTGCAATCAGTTTGACTTATTATGGAAATTACAGATATTTTTGGAACATGTTAAAAGTCATGAATTAGAGAAAGATCAGTCCTACAAAAGGTTTATTAAAAATTACGCTCTATAGAGTGGACTTAGGGCTAAACCTTGGAAGCTGCTGGCCCTGGCACTGCTTGTGTTGCTGCAGGTTCCATTGTTCCTAAGTGGGAACGCTCAAAAGGGCGTTTTGATTGCTGCTATTTTCCACCTGATTACAAGTAGTAGAAATTGTAAGGCATTACAAAACTCACAGACCGGGCAAGGAGGGCATTAATCAGAGAGGCAGCACAGTGACCAAATGTAACCCTGAAGGAGTTGCAGAGTTCCACAGCAGAGACTGGAGTATCTGTCCATAGGACCACAATAAGCCGTACACTCCATAGAGCTGGGCTTTATGGAAGAGTGGCCAGAAAAAAGCCATTACTTAACGTTAAAAATAAGAAGGCACGTTTTGAGTTTGCCAAAATGCATGTGGGCGACCTCCCAAATTTATGGAAGAAGGTGCTCTTGTCAGATGAGACTAAAATTGAACTTTTCGGCCACCAAGGAAAATGCTATGTCTGGCACAAACCCAACACATCCCATCACCCCAAGAACACCATCGCCACAGTGAAACATGGTGGTGGCAGCAGGGACTGGGAAACTTTGGTCAACTGGTCCGAGTCGAGGGAAAGATGGATGGTGCTAAATACAGGGATATTCTTAAACAAAAACGTCAGTCTGCCTGTGATTTGAGACTGGGACGGAGGTTTACCTTCCAGCAGGACAATGATATGATGCATTCTGCTAAAGCATCACTTGAGTGGTTTAAGGGCAAATATTTTAATGTGTTAGAATGGCTTAGTCAAAGTCCAGACCTCAATCCATTGCTGTTCACAAGCGAAAACCATCCAACATGAATGAGCTGGAGCAGTTTTGCCCTGAGGAATGGGAAAAAACCCCAGTGGCAAGATGTGGCAAGCTCATAGAGACTTATCCAAAGCAACTCGGCAGCTGTAATTGCCGCAAAAGGTGGCTCTACAAAGTACTGACTTTAGGGGGGGGTTTGTCCTATTTGTTGTTTGCTTCAAAAAAAAATACATCTTCAAAGTTGTGGGCATGTTCTGTAAATGAAATGGTGCAAACTCTCAAAACAATCCATTTTAATTCCAGTTGTGAGGCATGAAAAATGCAAAGGGGTGAATACTTTAGCACAGCACTGTATCTGGGCCCATTAGGCAAGTGCCTGCTTTTTCATGTTATGAATACGAAGGCTTATCAAGTGTTTTCGTGCCTCAGTGAGTTGTATCCAAACAAGCAAAAAGATGTTGGAAAGACTTACTTGCTGCTGAGAAAAATGTTTTCAAGTTCAGTTTTGTTGAGGCTAACCTTCCTCTCTAATCATCCAGCTGCTTTATTTCAATGGAAGAGTAAGCAACTACATCAGGGACTACTGTGCTGCTTGCATTGGCACTTAGCTATAATGGGAATTAAATAGTTTTTATGACTATGAACAGTGTAATTATTGGGAAACTTTGAGTCAATGTGTTTCATGACACATCTATATAAAATATTTTCTCTGGGGAACATCTACTCTAAGGAGAAATGGTAATTGCCTTATTCCAGTCACTGCAATTTTGTATTGACAAATCAAGCATAAAATTGATGGTTAATAAGCTTTTTGCAGCCGGAACTGAAAAACACCATTTCCCCACACTGTTTTATCACAGGCACAGAGTTACAAATGGCTGCAGTTCTCTGAATTATGAGATTTAGAAAAATAAATCTAAAATGCTTTATTCTAAATTTGTCTACTGCCCCATAATCAGATATTAACCAATGGAATTCTAGCTCATTGCTGGAAAGGCATTTGTCACCATATAGTGACAAATACTAAATGTGCTGCAGTGTATTAGAGAGTTCTAATTATGTTTCATTGTAAATATTCTGCTATTCTCCTGCAGGTATCATATCTACATTTCTCAATGTCCATCCGTTTGGAGCCAATACAGAATACTTATGGTCTTATCTGCAACAGCTGGACTCAACGGTAAAAGCCATTTCCTTTTTCAACAACCTATATTACTGTTCTTAGAAAATGGATTTCACATTCTGCCTTAAGCTGGCAATTCACGCAACCTCATTTTGTACGATATTCGGTGCGTGTACGGCGACGCGACCGATATCGCAGAAGGCTGCAGATATTGGTCGACTCGCTGATCGGGCGGGTTAAAAGATTTTGATTGGGCGCCATTGAAGGCACCCGAGCAAAATCTATGTTCAGGGCTGAATCGGCAGAAGGAGGTAGAAATCCCATTGTTTCTACCTCCATATCTTACGATTCAGCCCTGAACATAGATTTTGCTCGGGTGCCTTCAATGGCGCCCAATCAAAATCTTTTAACCCGCCCGATCAGCGAGTCGACCAATATCTGCAGCCTTCTGCGATATCGGTCGCCTCGCCGAGTCGCCGTACACGCACCGAATATCGTACATCAGTGGAGGGTTAGAGCGATGGTCGCACGAAAGATCGAAAATCACCACGTGTGGCCAGCTTGGAGGTTGGCACTGTAAAGAGATTTGTTCTGTGTATAAGTATTCCCTAGTGTATCTTTAGGGGGTGCTGAACTATATGGTTTGGCATGCCATCAATGCCTATTTTGTCTGTATGTAGGGGCTAAAGCATACTAGGTTTTTCTTAATATGGTAGCCAGGCTCATTCATATATATATATTCGCACCTGATGGCCCATGCCTAGGGTGGCAACATTAAGAAGTGGGCCATAGATGGGCACTGATTGGCAATTTTTAGATTCTGGCAAATGCCAGAGGGGCTGCTGTAAGATGCCATAGACAGCTACTATTTATTTGGGATGATTGGGCCTCTGTGTATTTGATATGCCAGACCTTCTTTAGATTCCCAAGGTACAGCTGAGGGGGAGGAGCATTCCTGTCTTCCTGCGTATGGACTGTATTACTCTTGTGCCAGTCTGGTAGGAGAGGGGCAGTCACTAGGTTAGAGGTAGGTTTTAATACAGTGCTGATTGGAGCAAAGATATTTCAATTATGTGCATAGAACTTGTTTTTGTATGCCCTTTTCAGGATATTATATAAAAATATAGTGGCCCTATAGGAAGATGTATACACCTATACAATTTTTTTTTTTTAAACCACCAATACTCTAAGGTCCCTTGTTAAAAAAGTTTAATTCAGAATCAGACAATAAGCCGTTTATACAGTTACCGCCATGTCACACACAGGCACACTCATTTGTGAATAAAATATGGATACCCAGAATCAAGGAGGCAGTGCACTTTGCGCTGATGGTCAGTGGTTAATGTGGAATAAAAGCAGATAATATTCAAACCCCATTATGAAGGTTTAGCTTTGGGCCTGTGCGAGGCTGTGGCTATAAATCCATAAGAACCCTTAGAGCAAGCCGACTCCTACATCAGCACTAAGGCACAAATGATGCATGCATAACTCTCTGAAGCCTATATACAGAGGAAGGAAAAGATTATATTACTTCTCGCATTTAAAAGTCGTGGAAATGCAGCTCGAGCTTGGGTGGGACCCATGAAATGAAAGTGTTGGCAACATGACACTGTACTTGATCCTCATGGAATGTGCCTATTTTTTTTACGTTTGTATATGTTTGCATTAGTATGCACTGCTCATGTTACACTGTCTAAACACATACATTGCTGTGCTTATCACAGCTGCAAAAGCCCATTACAAGGGAGGTGAAGTGATTTGGAAAGACAAGGAGCATGGAACCTACATATATACTGATGTACAGTTCTTGTTGCAGGGAAATCATGCTATGCCCTTGATAATTTCATCAGCCATGATGAATTAATTAACATTAGTATGCCTGTCGCTTGCTTGTTTAGTGGGCCAGTCTTGTTTGGTTAGAAGTTTGTTACTAATTTATAACAAGGGTGCTTTACAATGACTACTTAATTGCCTTTTTATGTTTTTCCAATTATTTGACGGTGTTCGGACAATCTTGTCTATACTTGGAATATGGAGATATTGAGATATATATATTGAGAGTACCTGAAAATACCTTAAAATTGCACCCTATGGGAACCATTTTACCTGCAGCAATTCACATTGGGAGCAGCTCAAAGGTATGTTCTGGTACTCCGGTGCCCACGATTCTCAAGATATCTCGAGGGGATAAAGTGCCCCGTTTGCCATTGCCCCATGACTAACATTTTAAATGACTGCATGTAAACACATTGCAACAATCCAGCTTAATCATGGGAAAGTGCAAAAATCTAATCTGAAATTTACTGCAGGCTGGATCACAGTTAATGACAGTGCACATGTGTGATCCAAATGTTAGTCAAGGAGAAGGTTATTTGCAAGAGAGTTGTGGCCCACAGTAGCGCAGGTTTATTGTGTGCAGCAAATCTCCTGGCCTGACCCATGGGAAACCCGCGCTACCAGCAGGCGGCAAATCTCCTGAAAATACCTTTTCTTTAGTGCAATGCAATAGTATTTTATGGGTAGTATAGATTTCCATTGGACAACAGCTCTACCTGTGTGCCATCACCCTAATGTAATCCGAGGCAGGATGGGCAGTTTTGCCCACTTCCACAGTCACTATTATACAGGGCAGTTTCTCCACCAGCAGTGCTATTAGCCTGTGGCAGCAGCATAGAAACATGGAGGTGCTTAAAGTTTAGGATGCTGAATCTTGTTACCGGCCTGTAGTTTTGCTGATGGGGGGTGGTATCACTCCAACTTGCAGCGCAGCAGTAAAGAGAGACTAAAGTTTATTACATGGCTGACGTCAAATGGGAAACTAAGAATATACGTCACATTTCAACATTAAGGGGGAGCTTTTTCAGCATTTGAGTTTGGTTATTTTTCTTACGGTTTGGGTTTTCTTATGGTTCAGAAACCCGATAGTCTGGTATTTATTAAGTGGAAAAACTCAAACTGTAATGTAAATATTTGTCATCTAAAAGCTTGCTTTAAACTAGAAAAATTTGAGGTATACAAACAAGTTTTCCTTATAAATAAGTGAGCATTCGATATGCGAGTTTATTCGATTTAGGAAAACAAACTCAAATTTGCTAATTCGAGAATTGATAAGCCATAAATGTTTAAAAAAAAAAAAAAACGGCAAAAAGCAAAGCATTTTTTTTTTTAATTGCATTTTAACTCATGTGATTTGAATAAAATATGTTTTCTTGTGACAGAATCCCTTTCGGGCAATGGAAGGGTTAAACTGTAAAACCCTCTATTTGTTAATTTTGCTTTCTGTAAAAATACTTATGTCAAGTTAATGGCTGTATGTCTTGTGAAGTTGCCTCTCTGCAAATAAATATTAATTACATATGGCATTTGCTAGGGTTATTAAAGGGCTCCTGCAGGGATTAGGCTCCTGTCTGGCATTCAGATGTACTGATCAGAGATGAGTTATGGATCGAGTTGTGTGTAAATAAGTGTAACACTCACTCATTCACACCTACTTTTGGTAGGTAAAAGTCCTGCTGAACGTTGCCTGTTCCCATTGTGACAAACAGTTCTTCTTTCCACTGGTGAATTAATTCTTTGTTCATCCTCCAACCCAAAGCTCATCAAAGTGTAGGTCTAATTTCTAAACTGGATCCATGTTTTTCTAGATATCGGCCAATGAAATAGAAACACTATTGACGAAGCTGCCTCGAATGTTCAAACAAGAATTCACAGGCGTTGGTGCCACGCTGGAAAAGAGATGGAAGTTCTGTGCCTTTGAAGGAATCAAAACGACTTGACAGGGAATCGCTGAGCCATTACCCCCGGGTGCAGCCGCTCGGCCCATGTACAGAGTATTACACACATAATGGACACGTGGCAGGGAAGTCTAACTGTACTTACATCCGTGATGTGCTCTCATCAGTACCAATGTCATTGTGAGCCAGTCCTTGCGGAATTGTGATAGACCCTTTTACTGTTAAAAGAAATCCAGCAAAGGTTTTGCTTTGATTATAGGTAGTTTTTGGAAATGTGTTTTATCTCTTATTGGCTAGTAGCAGAGAAGTGTGCAAAGGGGCCGGCGCTTTCTGAGAATCCATCTACAGAGATTAGCCCAAACGATGAAAATGGCATTGCTTTCACTTCTCTGAATTATTCTTCTGATATTAGAAGTCATCAATCATTTTCTAAAAATGGGTCCATTTTATTACAGGGCTACATTGCCCAGAAGGTACTTACATTATTTAATAGCTGATATCAAGTTCTTACCCAAAGTGTCTCCGCTGTATTTGTACATTCTCCACTCAATCTCCTCCAGGCTATCATTTAGATACTTCTACATAACGTGATAGCGGCTCTAGTATTTCTTCTGTCTCGCTGACATTTAGCACCCTGTGCCTGCCCACCCGCAGATTAATGTCCGTAAATGGGGACTATTCAGGAGTTCAGCATGCAAACGGTGACTAAAAAAGTCTGAATGAATATTTTGTAATAATATAAATAAAGCTGAAAAGTTTAGAACATCCCATCAACAACTGTAAATGTATCTTCCTGATGTAAATATTGATTTAAGCTACAGTTGGTTTACAGTGTTGTTATGTAATATATTCATATAGATGCATTTAAATAAATATCCCTCTGCATTATCAGATTTTATAAGAAAGAAACCTTTTCTGCAATAAATGTGATTGCATACACTGCGTACAGTCCTTTTCAGTTGTTTGTCACTGCACCAAAGCGTATGTATGTGGGGGGTCCCGTGCTTACACACACTGCCTGCTGATAGCAGAAAAAGGATCAGTTCTCTATCACCAAATTCACAATAACCTGGGTTGGGTTGAGAAATGCAGATTATACAATATTTCTCTCCAGTTCATACATGCCACTGTAAGCCTTGGAAAAGCAGCTTCTTCCTTTCCTTTTTTGTTTAAATTTTCATTTTTGAAGTCTGACGTAGGGATATTTAAGTTTACACCCCAACTAAAGCATGATTTAGGGGTCTGTCTTTGATTTTATATATAAGAAAGATCAGTTAACATTTCATTCACATGGAGATATAACAAATATAGCAATAGAAGCAGTGTATTAAAGAACATCTTGTAAAGCACTTAATATTGGTACTTCTTGTAAATACAAAACATCAACATACAGAAACATCTCATAACTTACTACAGGGATGGGACCTGGGGTTTTCAGGATAAAGGGTATTTCCGTAATTTGGATCACCATACCTTAAGTTTACTAAAAATCATTTAAGCATTAAATAAACTCATATCTTGGTACATAGTACTGTTCTATTAGGAAGGAAATCGATTTTAAAAATTTGAATCATAAAATGAAGGCTAGAGGAGAAAGCCTTATCATAATTTGGAGCTTTCTGGATAATGTACCCCATACCTTTATAGGACAAATCAGACTATCTATGCTGCCTGCTTTTTCCATGCCTTGCAAGTGATAGTTATTTACTGGCCTGGCATGTAATGCTTATGCTTGAGCCTAACACCATATAGAAAGAGAAAAAAAGATAACCAATAAGCAGGAGTAAACACTCCCCAAGTCATTTTGTTAACAGAATTTCTACAAAAATGATATATTTGAGCAAAAATAATGTTTTGGTAGAGTGGTATAGAGAACTGTTCAACAAAGGGTAAAGCTAGATGGGCAGCCCCATCTGTAGATCCAACTCTGCTCTCTGCCAATAGGAGTCACCTAGAGGGCTGCAGGCTGCCCTGTCCTGCATAAAGGATTTCAGAATAGTAAACAGACTCTATTAGTAACCTATGGGCTAAACAAAAAAATAAAACCAGCAAATATTATTGTCGATTAATGAACCCATTTTATGTCCTACAGCAGATGCTCCTTTCAAGAGTATTTCAGTCTGGCTGTTGTTTGTATGGCTAGGCCACAAAGAGTGGTTTGATTTGTTTTGGATTTGTTTTTATGTTATAATAAGCAGAATCACACTGATCCTGGGAATACGAGTGTGTCTGCAACAGGCCGTCTACTGAAACTCCAGCATATGGAAATAGAGAAATTCAATTTCACCCAAGCTATAATTTAAGGTAAATTATGCTTTTGATTATACAGCTCGATGTAGATGCAAACTCTGCAGCTGGATTAATATGTGTTTAGTTTTCTTTATGGGCAACAGCACACAGTGATTTTAAGGGTTTTGTCCCTGCAGCAATTGGTAGCTCCTATTCACTTGTATAGCAAACACTGTTACGCTGCTTGTCAGCGAGTTGTCTTACTGCAACATAGCAGTGTTGCTAAAGGGACACACGAGTCATATAGGGTTTATTCTGAGAGTTTTGTCCCCAGCCATTCAGCTACTATAAACACACATAATGACTGGAGTTGCACCATGAGCCATTCGGCTATTATAGAAAGTGCTGTTATACAAATAATGAAGGGAGTGCGGCCTGAAATTTAAAAAGTTAGGTATCAGTTGCAAATAATGTCTGCTGAGCACTGGCTATGTCATTAATTTGAAAGTGCTCCTTTAAGAGCCATTGACACAAAACTTGAATAAGAAGCATGTTCTAACAACACCAATCAAGGTATTTAAACCCAAATTGTGTGCCTTGTCTTTGTGCACAATATATGTAACAGAATTTTATAGAAATGCAGTTGCAAATGCATTGATGTGGTGCGCCCTGTAATTAACTTGTAGGTACAGATACTATTGCACAGCTAAAGGTGCCAACACACACGCCAATCTGGTCTGCTCTGACCTATGGGGTGGGCACCAAGGGGCCACACTAGCACAATCAGAGCAGCAGGAAGGAAAGAGGAGTGCACTGTAGTTTTACTAAGCAGATCAGTAAAAGCCTTCTCATGTACCAGTCATTAAGCTTCATTTGTTGTTTTCCTAATTTTGACATTTAAATATCAGGGTTTTGTTTTTTTTTGTACCTTAGCTTTTTGTGCAACCTGCTCTGATGATAATTGTGTGTATTATACAGCAAAATTCTGTTTGAGGAGCATGAAAAAAATTACAAGAAAATCATCTGAACATAAAAACAGTGGCTCGGAAAATGTCAGAATAAAAAATGTTAACTTTGTAGTGTGCAAATTAAATGATGTCCTACATTAGCCTAACTGGATGTGGATTTACATGTAGAATTATATTAAATACTAAATGGATTTGTGCTCTTACCAAGCAGGATTTACAGCTAAAATCTGACAACTGGAATTTATACCCTTGAGCAGTCGTAATGGAAACGTACAAAGGCCTTCCCCTAAACGCCTGACCTCAGCCCCTTTATCATTGTTATTAGCTTTCGCTGTAGTCAGTACTGCATGTCGATGCTCGTTTCCTTACTATACCAAGTGAAAAAAATACATTTTCAAAACCAGGCCTCCAGGATGCACCCAAAAAGGTGGTCAGGCCAGGCCAGCAGCCTGCAACGGTTCCATCAGCCCAAGCTAAATGTAACAGTCTGTTTATTGGGAACCCTGGGTGACAGCTGGTGGGGTTCCTTACGTGAGACAAAGAGAACCCCTGCCAGCACCAGTTTTCACCAACATGCTTTTTGGGGTCCCAGAACTTTCTATCATGGATATACAGACAAGGATCAGGCAAAAAGGTAGAAAGGGTCAGAACAGGCGCCAATATTAGTGTCAGAAACAGACAAGTCAAAACCTGACACAACCCACTAAGATAAGGCTTGGGCTGGATAAGAGATGCTAAACCTCTGCTATAACAGGCATTTAAACAAAAAAGGGCATAGGAGAAATGAGACACTTGCATCAAAATGCACACTAATGCCATGATGACCCCCGCATAGAGAGGGGGTCTGGAAGGGAAGCTCTTTGGGTAGTCTTTACAGGTTGTTACTGAAGATGCCTGTTACTCTCTTGTGTTATCTAATGTATCCAAAAATACAACCTCCAGGTAACAGCTTCTGTGCAATACCTCCAATAAATGATTGGATGCTTTCTAGTCTATCAAAAAATAAAAGGCCATAGGTCCATTTGAAATCCAACCCCCCCCCCCATATGTAATTTGCTCTGGATCATTTCAATTTAGTATCTTACTTGTGTGGTTCAGTGAGAAGTTTCTCCCACTTTGTGCTCTACATAGAAATCAGCTTATTGAAATAGAACTCAATCCTAAAGCTTTGTGGCTCCCATGGAAACGATATATCAAAGTGTCTGAAAAGTGAATAAACCGTTATAAACCAGTCACAAGCACACAAATAATGCATTTTACAATTCCTGCTGTTTGAAAATCTGTTTCCAGCAATAGTTCCACCATCAAATAATGATCAAGCTGCTTCTGAAATCCAAATCCTTGGCTTGCTGGTTACACATATGCAATTATAAACACAGGGATGGAAACATGTAAAGATTCATTAGTATCGTACGGCCCAGTGCAGTTCACCCATGGAAAGGACTTTATTCCAAACCAAAACTTTGGTTTTACAGTATTTCTCAGAGCTATCAATTATTAAACTGTAACAGATACTGTACTTTCTTGTACCTGAGATCCAAACAATAGTATCCCACAGAGGCTCTGGGAGTCATTGGGTACTTGTTCTGTACTGGAACCTGCTTCCCATAGTTGTACACCCAAAACATTTAATGAAAAATAACCAAGGCTTTGGATAAAGGAGTGTCCAACTTGCACTGCCCATGCTTCAGGTTGGACATGTCTGCCACAAGGAACCATTAGCAAAAGTAGCTCAATCTGTAGGTCAGATTCCCATGCCAAGAAAAGCTTCATTGTTATTTGAATTCATGTATTAATGACAATGTTATGCAGTATTGTAGTTACAGTGGCTTGTAAAAGTATTCGGCCCCCTTGAACTTTTCCACATTTTGTCACATTACAGCCACAAACATGAATCAATTTTATTGGAATTCCACGTGAAAGACCAATACAAAGTGGTGTACACGTGAGAAGTGGAATGAAAATCATACATGATTCCAAACATTTTTTACAAATAAATAACTGCAAAGTGGGGTGTGCGTAATTATTCAGCCCCCTTTGCTCTGAGTGCAGTCAGTTGCCCATAGACGTTGCCTGATGAGTGCTAATAGAGTGCACCTGTGTGTAATCTAATGTCAGTACAAATACAGCTGCTCTGTGACGGCCTCAGAGGTTGTCTAAGAGAATATTGGGCGCAACAACACCATGAAGTCCAAAGAACACATCAGACAGGTCAGGGATAAAGTTATTGAGAAATTTAAAGCAGGCTTAGGCTACAAAAAGATTTCCAAAGCCTTGAACATCCCATGGAGCCCTGTTCAAGCGATCATTCAGAAATGGAAGGAGTATGGCACAACTGTAAACCTACCAAGACAAGGCCGTCCACCTAAACCCACAGGCCGAACAAGGAGAGCGCTGATCAGAAATGCAGCCAAGAGGCCCATGGTGACTCTGGACGAGCTGCAGAGATCTACAGCTCAGGTGGGGGAATCTGTCCATAGGCAACTATTAGTCGTGCACTGCACAAAGTTGGCCTTTATGGAAGAGTGGCAAGAAGAAAGCCATTGTTAACAGAAAACCATAAGAAGTCCCGCAGTTTGCCACAAGCCATGTGGGGGACACAGCAAACATGTGGAAGAAGGTGCTCTGGTCAGATGAGACCAAAATGGAACTTTTTGGCCAAAATGCAAAACGCTATGTGTGGCGGAAAACTAACACTGCACATCACTCTGAACGCACAATCCCCGCTGGCAAATATGGTGGTGGCAGCAGCATCATGCTCTGGGGGTGCTTCTCTTCAGCAGGGAGAGGGAAGCTGGTCAGAGTTGATGGGAAGATGTATGGAGCCAAATACAGGGCAATCTTGGAAGAAAACCTCTTGGAGTCTGCAAAAGACTTGAGACTGGGGCGGAGGTTCACCTTCCAGCAGGACAACGACCCTAAACATAAAGCCAGGGCAACAATGGAATGGTTTAAAACAAAACATATCCATGTGTTAGAATGGCCCAGTCACAGTCCAGATCTAAATCGAGAATCTGTGGCAAGATCTGAAAACTGCTGCTCACAAACGCTGTCCATCTAATCTGACTGAGCTGGAGCTGTTTTGCAAAGAAGAATGGGCAAGGATTTCAGTCTGTAGATGTGCAAAGCTGGTAGAGACATACCCTAAAAGACTGGCAGCTGTAATTGCAGCAAAAGGTGGTTCTACAAAGTATTGACTCAGGGGGCTGAATAATTACGCACACCCCACTTTGCAGTTATTTATTTGTAAAAAATGTTTGAAATCATGTATGATTTTCGTTCCACTTCTCACGTGTACACCACTTTGTATTGGTCTTTCACGTGGAATTCCAATAAAATTGATTCATGTTTGTGGCTGTAATGTGACAAAATGTGGAAAAGTTCAAGGGGGCCGAATACTTTTGCAAGCCACTGTATGTAGTATTGTAATGAAAGAATAAACCTCTAAGTCCCAGTCAATTGGTGGGAGAAATACCTTTCACTGCCTGTGCCAACTTACACTGCTGGTACTGGTGGCCTTAAGCCCAACAAATCTCAAAGGTGCATTTTTGGGCCAAAATCTGCCTGTACACACAATAGCAAGGCAACAGAGCATACAGGGGTCTCAGTAGAGAATTTTTTGCTTGATATGGATTTGTTGCTAAATTTCCAGATTTGTGAGTGCAGTCATTGTGAATTAGCACTAGTTTTTTGCCATTCGCTTTGTTTTGCTGAGGTTAAAAATGTCTATAGACTTAAATGCATTTGGGGCAAGAAAAAACACCCATTGACTCCAATTCATTTGAGGCAAGAAAACGCTCTCATTGACTCCAAACTCCAAAACACCCATTAACTTCAATCCATTGACTCCAGTGCATGTGGGGTGATAAAAAATACCCATACTTCTATCCACTGAGGGCAAGAAAACAGGCCGATTGACAGCAATGCATTTGGGGTAAGAAAAAAACACCCATTGACTCCAATGCATTTAGTGTGAGATGAAAACTCAAGAAAACATGCCCATGGCTCTATTTTTGCTCATTACTAGTGGGGTCTCTATTCTAAGGAGCTGAACTCAAACTCTTTTTAGTCATAAGTCAGACAAACTGAAAGCCTAATGACCGTTATACAAAGGGACACCTTGTGAAGCCATACCAGGCAATCTGATTTACTGATGGCCATTTCTCCTGATAGTCGGAAATGCAAATGGCTTAATTGAAATAATTACAGATTTGTTGTGCAATAAAATGAGCTTGTACAGGTCAGAAATCTGATAAAGAGAATGCAGATATATTTGCTGCCATCACCCACACCCTTATTTCTCAGAGAACAAATGCCCAGTGTATAATTACCGCTGCCCGACACCTGCTAAGGAATGTAAATCGTAGGCATTATAGGGTAATAGCTCAGTCCCTATTACACTGTCACATTTTCAGTGCCAGAATTGATGTTTGGCCAGTGTTTCTCTATAAAGTCTCATTTTCAAGGATTTATAATGTAACAAATGCAGAACATAAATTCGAGGGTGAAACTTGGCAAAGAGCCACAATTACCTATCAGACAAATGTTTTTGAAGATACAGAGCATAGGTAAGGAGTTTTGCCTTTAGCAATAAACAGAAGCGGCAAGTAAGTAAGTAATTTTGCTATCTTGTAATCTACTAGAAATTATACAATTGCAGCTTTTATGTCTGGGAGAAAGCAGAGCTGGCAGCATTAAAGTGCCATTTAATGACGCTCAAGAGCTAATTGGTAAAATCAACAGTTCAGTATGTTCATTTTGGGAATCTGTGAGACTGTAGTAATGTAAGTTACAAAAAAATACTGCTCTTCATTATGTAGCACTGAAGTGAGCCGCACAATGGGCTCCAAAACTGCGCAGGATTGAGCTGGGTGTATTTATTGAATGGTACGGTCCCATACTGTATGTAGTAAAGCTGGAGATTCCTTTATTTTAGCTGCCTTTTTAAATGTACCTGTTGCTAATATTAAGCTTCGGTGCTTAGGCCAGCGGCACACAACGTTTTTCCATACACACACGCACACAAACGATATCGGCACAAAAATGATAAACTGGCATTTTCATGCTGTAGCAGACTGGCATTTTCTCCACAGCCACAGCCAAGAAAACTTGGGGAAACTTACAGCTGCAAGTGGAGGGAACAAAACACAATTTTAAACATAATAGCTGTGTTTTTCCACCATAATTCAAGCTTCTTTGCATTAACCAGGGAGAGTTACACCTGATGGTTGGCTTTTAGCTTGCAAGTGGCACGTTCTATTGGCACAACTTCAGGTCTCTGGAGCTTCTGCCTGGTTCAGAGGCCTAAACTGTCAATCTGTGGGTTCTGGCAAATGCCAGAGGGGCTACTGCAAGATGCCATAGACATTTACAGGTATGGGATCCCTTATCCGGAAACCCGTTATCCAGAAAGTTCCGAATTACGGAACAGCTGTCTCCTATAGACTCCATTATAAGCAAATAATTCTAATATTTAAAAATAATTTCCTTTTTCTCTGTAATAATAAAACAGAACCTTGTACTTGATACCAACTAAGATATAATTAATCCTTATTGAGGCAAAACATTCCTATTGGGTTTATTTCATGTTTAAATGATTTTTAGCAGACTCAAGTTATGGAGATCCAAACTACAGAAAGATCCCTTATCCAGAAAATCCTAGGTCCCGAGCATTCTGGATAACAGGTCCCATGCCTGTACTATTTACTGGACTGGGGGGGGCTGTTTGGGCTTCTATGTACTTGCAATGCCAGGGCTTATTTTGAATTCCAGACCTGCTCAAAGGGTGGCAGTAGCTCCAGGGTTCCCCTGCATCATTAGGCACAAATACGCTTGATTCGGAACAGGAGGCTGGAAGGACTGAGCACCACAGAGCGCAACTTAATACAAGCAGGCCCGGAATTGTGGCGAGGCCACAAAGGCCCGGGCCTAGGGTGGCAGAAATTTAGGGGCGGCATGCCGCCCCGCCGCAACAATATTGTGATATTTCGCTCCCATACAGAGCAGTGGGGACTTCTCCCCACTGCTCCGTATTGGGAGTTTAAATGCCCGCGCATGCGCAATTGCATCGGCGCGACACGGGGGAGGTGAGTTTGTTTGCGCATGCGCGGGAGGCGTGGCGCGAATGGGGGTGGCCTAGGGGCGCCCGGATTTTAAATCCGGTGCTAAATAAAAGTGCAAAGAACACACTTTGACGCAAATATATATATAAATACAGGAAAACAAAAACCAAAAATGCCAGGGTGCAGAGTTCAAACGCACACAGAAAAAGTCAAAAGCCGCACACACAGGTCTTGTGAAAAAATAGATTTTAATGTAACAAAAATGAACTAACATTTCGGCTCTTACACCAGCCTTTGTTAAAGTTACACAAACCAATGAAAGACAACCATAAATACTGTGTATGGCGGGAAATTCAAACAATGACATGAAAGCAGTGACATGATGTGTGCATGACAAAGGGACTCTCCCCCACACCGTTATCAATCGGTCAGTCCATTTTTTGACACAGCAACATTCTCTGGCAAGTATGCGAAGCGTGATTATTGATCATGTTCCAATTTCTATCCATCGTAAAAAAATATTGCTTCAAATGGAACCTAATGGCAGCCGAAACGTTAGTTCACTTTTTTTGCATTTAAATCTATTTTTTATTTTCATAAGACTTGTGTGTGCGGCTTTTGACTTTTTCTTTATATATATACATATATATATATATATTTATATACACATATATATATATATATTACACCCACATTTATTCCAAATGTTATTGTCTATGCCTTGATATTCTCTGCGCTACTAGTTGTGGGGACATGTACCATTGATACAACATTGCAACAAGCCTCAATTCTGCTTCCCACAATGCCTTGCATGACTAACAGACCTGGGAAGGAGAGTCACAGATATGTGTAAGGCATGTTGGGAAAAGAAGTCTTGACTGGTGAAGAGCTGACTAGTCAACATTTCATCAATGGCATTTGTCTGGACCAGCAATGTGAGAATAGCAAAGTGTCAGATTCTGCTTTCAGCAACAATTACATTAACAAATAACTTTAAAAACTTTAAACATATTATGACAATTTGGCCACCAGAGAGCACCTTAGAGATTAGCTGGATTACCTCATGATAAACTGGGCTGGGTAGCAGGTCTCTGGAGGGGACTTGAAGCAATGGCAGGGGGGCTCAGTCTAAAGGCCAGTTAGAGTAAGACTTATGTCCATAATGTCCTCTAATGTGTTTATACAGAGTAATCATGTCCTCCTACATGTGCAACCCCAACCTTGACAGTCTTCCCTTATAATTTCAATTTTCCACCCCATTACCAATTTAGTCGCATGTCTCTGCACTCTCTCCAACTCATTAATATGCTTCAAAAAGCCCAAAACTGCACCGCAGTTAAAGAGGTAGTTTGCCTTTAAATTCACTTTTAGAATGAGGCAGAGGCAGCATCTCTCCAGTTTGGTGTTTTAGCAGCTATCTGGTTGCTAGGGTGCAATTTACCCTAGCAACCAGGCAGTTGTTTGAAAAAGAGTTGGTAATATAAATAGAGGAGGGCCTATATAGAAAGATAAGTAATTAAAAGTAACAATAACAATACAATTGTAGCTGCTGGGGTCACTGACCCCCATTTAAAAGCTGGAAAGAGTCAGAAGAGAAAGGAAAAATTATTTATAACTATAAAAAATAAATAATGAACACCAATTGCAAATGTGATAGGATTGGGACATTCTATAACATACTTGAAAGTTTAGTTAAAGGTAAACCATCCCTTTAATGCCCTATTTATACAAGACAGTGCTTTATATGCTTTAGTCGCCTCTGAATGACACTGCTTAGAGTTATCCACAAAAATCCCTAAAGCATTTTTAATTAAAGGAGAGCTAAAGCCTAACTTAAGAGGTAGGGCAAAAAAGCTGTACATTCTGTTTTGTGCTTCTGTACCAGCCCAAGGCACCCACAGCCCTTTAGCCCCAAAGATGCCCCAGTAGCCCTCCAACTTCTTTTCTGCTGATTCCCTGCACCTGCTCTGTGCTGCTGTCAGTTACTGGGGGACCGACTCACAATATACTGCATAAATAGAAATGTCACAATATAAGGCCGATTAGTAATTAATACAGATAATAACTACATGGCAGCTATGAAACCAGTGCAATTAGCATCAGAATGAAATCATCAGACCTGTAGCGTCCGCTTATCTGACAGGCCAGCCTCATCTTCTGCTTAATAATTTGTGCCAAGTCACAACCCCGAAGCTCAGCTTCTCTACAGCTGCCCAGAGCTCACTGCAAGAGAGCATGTGCAGTGTCACAGACACTTTCCAAGATGGGAAACTCCTGTGACAAGTCTAAAGACCTGGATCATTGCTGCTATTGAGATGCTGAACGTTTAGGCTGGTGCAGTAAGTACAGTATATAAAATATATATATTTTAGCTATATTTATTTTGAGGGTTTAGTTCTCCTTTAAGGATCCCCCCAACACACTACCATTTAGTGTATAGCTCACATTTATATTATTTCTACCAAACTGCATAACCTTGCATTTATCAACATTAAACCTTATTTACCAGTTTGCTGCCCAGCACCCTGCATTTTGCACAATTTAGTATCGTTAGCAGAAAGAGAACTTCAAAAGCCCACATCAAGGTCATTAAAAACAAATGAAAAAGCAAGGACCGTGGACTGACTCCCACCGTAATCCACTAACAACACCAGTCCAATTAGAAATATTCAATGTATTTCAGCATCCTGTTCCTTATTACTGCAATTGTCAGCAATTCACCAACCTCTCGGCACCATGCCAGACCTCAGTAATCCTGGAAAAGGGTTGGACACCCATAGAGCTAAGCTTGCTAAGTACCTTGATATAAATACTATCTGGTCTTGGACCATTGTTTAACTCAAGTCTCTTATAAATTTTCTTCTGAGTCAACCATATATCATTATGGGTCTATTATAAAGAAGTTATCATTAGCTGGTTGCTCAGTTGTATAGACAGACAAAAAACAACAGTTCAGAATCTCCCCTGCTCTCAGTAACCAACTGACCTTCCTCTGATAAGGGTCCCTTCCCTTCTAGCTTCATTTTTTCTATATACATATTTAAAGCATAATGAATAAACATAGAAATGAAGTTACAGTAAATAGGCATGCAACATTATTGCTTCAAATCTCCAGCCTATATTGAGGGCAATGGCCTCTGGTTCTAAGCCTCAGCAATTTTTAGCTTATGTTTGGTTGTCAATACAAAGAAAGGGATGTGCTCCAAGAGCTCTTGTATATGAATTGCTTGTATTACAGAAAATATAAATATGGGTCAGAACCTCAATGAAGTAAAAAAGCATAACAATTCTCAGTTGGAATAAACTCATAAAGGAAAGTAAAGATGCTAATGATATTCACTTGCATGACTGTTCTCTGTGCGCCTTGTACCGGCGACACACAAGTTCCATCTCAGTGTTTTTTGCTGTATTGTTTTGGGTAATTGTTGTTTAAAATAAATAAAAATGCAAATGGTACAAGGAATTATGAGGTCTCCCCAAACAGTATTCCTCAGTATGCACGGGGGACTTTGAGATGCAGCGTCAAGTAAATAGTTGGGGATCCAGTTCTAAACCATTTGTTTTGGCTTAATAATCTAGAACCTGCACATAATCAGCTCAGGAACTTCTAAAGACTCCAGAGTGACCTCCTACATCTTCTGTATACAAGGGCTCATTTACAATGCACCACACAGGGGGCAAAGTGCATTGTAAAAAGAAAGGATTTTTGATCTGGCAAAAAGCAGCAACCTCTAGGGGCGCAAAAAGGGGCACTAAGGGCCACACTCTTGCAATTGCTCCTCCGGGGGTTCATAAATGACCCTTAATATCACTCTGTGGTGCTGACACTTTCCATGGAAAAAAAGAGCCTAAGTGTAAAGTGGGATGAATTAGAGCAAATTGGGATTGAGTTAGGGATGATGGAACAAAATGCAATGGCTTTTGAAATGAAAGCCACGGCATCTAGCTGCTCCAGGGGCCTAATTATTGCACAGAGGGCACGAGAGAAGCCTATTTGATGTATAATTTGGGTGCTTAGTTATAAAAATGAGATTCCCAAAGGTTAGGGGAAAGTGGGAATTGATGAGAAGATGTTGCTTTGGGCTGCAGTGAGCAGTAATGTCTAGTTATGCCTCTAGCACTAGGGCAGAGTTCTTTACTATACAGTAGGCTAGTGATCATTTCCATCCCCGTGGCAGTATTCCTTCAGCCATTCATTCATGCAAGTGATGGTTTTTACTGACCAAAATCTCAGTCCTTGCTGATTTTCTGGTGCATAAATTTTCCATTCCACGTCAATTTCTTTAAATATTAAAACCTACAGAATTTCAGCTTTAAGAAGCCATTTACATTACTGCCTCCATCTAGTCTGGGCCCACTAATTAGTGTAATAAAAATGCTAAATCTTTTATAAACCATCAAAATGCTACAATATGAATATGAGAGCAGTTAAAACACAATTATTGCACAAAGTCTGGGTGTTTTCCCTTGGCTGCTGTAATGCAGCTATAAGATCGGAACACATTTTCAAGATTCAGGATTGTTATATCTTTGTGGCTAAATTAGTAAAGCGCAGCACAGTTTCCTTGGGTGGAACATCTGCAGTTTCATACTGTAATATAATAAAGAAACCTAATGTCAGTCCTCAAAGGTTTTAGTACAATAGAAATCTCTCTCCATCTGACTTAATCATTTATATGTTATCCCGTAGGCTACATTTTAGGAGTTTTGTTTGTCGAAAACACTTTCCTTTATTGTATTTCACATGTTATCCCTTTGTACACAAACTCTTGCTCTACCTTATTTACATTTCTGAGAATTCTACTTCTGCAACTCAAATGTTTCACTAAGCCACCCTCCCAGTATTCCTGGTCTGACTGGGAAAACTACATTGCCTGAGACAAGACATGTCCTTGTACTTGTCCAATAGTAAATGAGAGCAATAGGCATATGCTGCTGTTTTGATCATATTTGATCATTTTATTGCTGATACAATGTGGTTGCCCAGTACAGATAAGCAATGCAGCACATAGAGTTCTGAGGATAAAGTTTCTAACATATATTTATCATGATTATGAGTTATTACATTTATTATCCTTTATTTATATCCAGTGTCGGACTGGCCCACCAGGATACCAGGAAAACTCCCGGTGGGCCCAGGTGTCAGTGGGCCCTCCTGCTCCTGACCATTTGGCCTGTTTCATGGTCATTCCCTATTTCTGAATGGGAACAAAGAGGAGAAATAGATGGAAGAATAGATGCTAGCATGTAAATAAAAGAATAGAAGAATAAAGAGGTTGGTTGAGGAAAGGAGGAAAAATAGTCTGGAGAGTGGGCCTAGGGTCTCAGGTTTCCTGGTGGGCCCCTGGGTTCCCAGTCCGGCACTGTTTATATCACACCAACACATTTGCAGTGATTGGACATCAGTGACATCAGTGCCTGCCCTCAGCTCACCAGTTCCCTATCACCGTCACTACGTTTAGTTTCAGTGGAAACCAATAAACAAGCCTGTATGTCTTTGGAGAACCCGGAGGAAACAAGAAGAAGGTATAAATTCCTTGCAGATATTTCCCAAGCTGGATTCAAATCCAGGATCCATGCACTGCAGAATAGTGATGAGCGAAATTTTTCGGCAGGCATGGTGAAAAAATTAGCCATGCCACAAAAAATTGTTGCACATGTCTCAAAAAAATGTAAAAAATTGTCGAGCACAACTATTTTATTTGCCACCCATCATTTTCTGCGTTTCGCAAATTTTTGAGCCGTTTTGCGAATCTTTGAAAAGATTTGCAAATTTTTTGGCAAAGGGAAACAGGACAGATTTGCTCATCACTACTGATTATAATCACTTCCCTGATACCCCGGGTTGGTGCTCCTGTCAGCTGAAAACTGCACCAGCCCGGGGCACCTGCATGGAGTGTCTCCTTTTCCTTCTTCTGTTTTTGCGCACTTGCACATGTGCAGTAAAGTGAGAAACTGAACTATTACAAAAAAAGTCGCCTTTCTCACTGTATTGCGCATGTGCCAGCCCAGATCACCAAGAAATAAGATAGGAGGAAAAGGATCGCTTGCACAAAGGTACCATGAGCCGGTGCAGTTTCCTGCTGACAGGGGCACCAACCAGGGGTACCAGGTGAATGATTACAATCACTGGGGGCGCCTAGGTAATTTCCATGGATATGGACACAAGAAAAGAATTGACCAAAGGTTGCAGATCTTAAAGGAACAGTAACATCAAAAAATGTAAGTGTTTTAAAGTAATTAAAATATAATGTGCTGTTGCTCTGCAAAAAAAATTGTGTTTTTGCTACAGAAAAGCTACTATATAAATAAGCTGCTGTGTAGCCATGGGGGCAGCCATTCAAGCTGGAAAAAAGGAGAAAAGGCACAGGTTACATAGCAGATAACTAGTAGATAAGCCCCATATAATGGGGGTTTATCTGTTACCTGCTAAGTAACCTGTGCCTTTTCTCCTTTCTCAGAGTTCCGACCTGCTGGGAGGTGAAAAGTAAAAGTCAGGAAATGTATACATAGAGGAAAAAATAAAAGATGGTATTATAACTTCTCAAACTAAAACCAAACTAACTGGGTAGGGTGCCTCTGTTGGGTTCTCTCCGGGATCCGGGTTCTACCTGTGAGTTTGCATGTTTATTTCGGTTCTTCATCGTCCGTGTGTCCTTAGGGACTTTCTGTTATCCAGTTGGCTATGTGTGAAATTTGAGAGGTCAGATAATACAATTCATAGTTAGGTGATGCTAATCCTGGCTGATACTAAGGGACATTAAGGGTGGCTTTGAGAGAGTTGGGGTCTTGTTTTCCCAAATAAATACAGATTGAGTACGATGTATTTCCTGTAAGGTTTTCTTAGGTATATGACAGGGGGTATTACTTAGTATGTAGAGGAATTTAGTTAAAAAAAATAATTTTAGATATATTTATTATACAGATTAGCATTAGGGGCGGTTTTGTCCAGTGAGTGCCTTTAAATTTGTTGTGGAGTGGATGGAAGTTGTGTTGGAGGAACAGTGCTGGGTCTCAGTGAATGGTTATACCTATGTATTTAAAGTTGCCCTTGGAAATGAAACAAAGTTAACAGAGAAAACCTGCTGATAGTTGAATATTATTTATCATTCTGAACAAAATATATTTGCTTTAAAATTTTAAAACAAACTTGGTATTTTGATGCTGAATTTGTTTATTCTTTGGAGAAGGCACCGATTCTACAGAATTCCCTTTGCACTTGAATCACTTTCTTTGATGACTTTTATATACCAAGTTGGTGCCACAGTATCGGTTCTCTTTGCAGATCTGCTAACTGCAACATTCCATATCCAGAAGTAGAACATCAATCATGTATTTTGAAGCAGATTTTGGAACATGGTTGCACATATTTCATCGATATAATAAAATGCTAAGACACTTTTTATGTTTCTGTTTTTCAGTTCTGTACACAGTGATAAATTACCATTCAGGATTCACCTGCTAGAAACAGCAATCTATACAGAAAAGCACCATGTCCATCAAGATTGATCAATGAGCATGCCAGTGGTCACCCGTCCCACAGCATGGAGTAATATCAACCAACTGCAGGGAAGATTCAAACTATACAGAAAGAAAAAGTAGCTCTTTTAAAGTTCAAAAGCCATATAAGCCCCCCCCCCACACACAAATAGTATCATAAGATATAGTGTTTATACTGTATTGGTCTTTAGAAAAGTACTAAATACTTGTGTTTCTAAAAATACATGGTTGTCTACAATTGCATGTTTCACACATATGGCTTCAGCCTTATCATTGATATCCAAACTCCTCCAAAATAAGGTATGGCCTTATTTATTCTATATTTTCTGACCAACCATGTGAACCATTCAGCCATGTTTCAGCAACACTAATGACAATATATTGCTTCAGCTGACATTTCATAAATATTTTTAGCACTACCTTTCTGCATACCTTTGGTGCCTGATGGAGTAAGAATGATCTGTGATTGATTTGTGATCAAAAGATCTACCACCTGAGCCAAGAATGCAAGGAGCTCGAGCTGAAAAGGGCTTATTATTACACCAATAATTAAAGCAATATATCATTACAATTTAGTGAAATAATGGCTCTCGCATTTACCAGCTCCAGGGGAACAATATGCACAAGGGTACATTTGGCATACATTGTTATGAAAACAATATCAGATAAATAAAGGCAACAACCCAGAAAAATCTTATTGATTGTTTTCTTAATTTTGGCTATATTTGTGGTTATTAAGGTTACCATGTGTATATACATACACATAATAATTTATTCCTAAAGCACTTTTTATTTTATGTCTAGTGAATCAGTCAAACATTTGGTTTTTACCATTAACTTACAGCAGGGCCGCCATCAGAATCTTTGGGGCACTGTACATGTTATTTATATAACATGAACACAAACCCACAGTACCAAAATCTTGGCCCTGCCCCTGGTGTGTGCATTATAAACAGCTGATGTCCCCTATAATAAACTCATAGAGTTTCATTAATTTACAGTCAGTGGAGTTTGCCCTAACTTTAATCTTGCTCCTGCCCTTGCTCTGCACTGCTATTGCTAGATAGAAAAATGATGTACGTTTTTGTATAAGTTACATAAACTGCGTAAGTTTAGGGGCCCAATACATAGTCAGTAGTGGTTCTTAAAAATAGTCAAAATAATATGGTAATAAGTCAGTCTATTAATTGGGGGTCAGCGGAGTTTATAAGTTATGCAAGTTTCATTGAAAGTAATGTAAGTTTTTGCACAAGTTACATAAATTGCGTAAGCATAGGGGCCAAACGATGTTGGAATGGCGTCCAATAATAGCTCCCAATATAAACAGCTGATGCTTCACTATAATAATTAGTTCATATAAGTAGTTAAAATGAATTATAAATGTGCTAATAAGTCAGTCATTTTTAACGTAACCTTATACGTAACTTACACAATTTGCGTAACTTTCGCACTGCGGCCAGGCCCCCTTCCAAAGCAGATTTTCAGGGTGTCCGGCACAACAGTACCCCTTCTTCCCCTCTGATGGTGACCCTGCCTTGCAGTATGACTGGAGCCAAGCCTTCTTTCCTTCTTTTCCAGACCCCCAATGGCTTTACCCAAACAGAACTAAGACCTAATTACATAGGGCAGAGTATTTGCTACCCACCAGCCTTTAGAGCGAAGACACATTAGTTGCCCCAACTTTTTAAAGTCAATGTGACTAATCAGGCAGCTCAAAAAACACTCAATTAGTCACAGTAACTCACAAATTGCATTAGCCTCCGCAACCAATGATTTAAAAAAACGTGGTGACTAATTGCCCCATGTGTCTTTGCCCTTATAAATAAGCCAGTGGAACAAAGCATTACCATGGAAGCACCTTTTATCCCTGTAATTATATTTCAACAATATGCCCATATGAACACTTTAAAGCTAGGCTTGTCTAACTAATGCAAGGAATCTAGATTTTTATCTCTGCAAACGGTACAATTCATGTGTTAGAATATTTATCTAACAAAATGTTTCTGTATTTATCTTTCGTATCAAATTCTGGCACAAACCTCCTTGTTCATGGTCTTATAATTTTGCAAATGGATTATGCAAATATTTTGACGGTCTCAGTGCAAGTTGATAAAGTTAGTTCAGAACCCAGTTAATTAAATATATGCCAGAGTTTGGTTTTAAGCCCATTGTTCCACTCTCTCACTGATCGCTAAATCCATTTACATATTGAAACAGAATGTCTTGTTTCAGATTAAATAAATCATAAACTACTGTGGATCATCGAGAAAATGAAAAACTATTTTGCTGGCTAGGTATCTTGTTAAACAACTATTTTTCTAACCTGAGCATGAAACTTGCACCCAGAAACATAGTACAATACCTCCTGTACAAGAGTTCTGCCATTGCACTGGTTGCCCTTGGAGGGTTTTCCCTTCAGGTGTTGTGGCTGCTCTGGGAGTGTTATGTACCTGGGTGGACAAGCATCATTAAAACTCACATCCAAAACTATTTTTGATATAAGGTCCCTGGCTGCTAGGACCTCTTTTTATAGTGGCAGCCCTAGGCATAATATCAACACAGGGACAGGAAATAAGGCATTTGAGTCTATGGGCGGGTGTCTAATAAGCATGCTAAATTCAGCCAAATATGTGCCTGACTGTGTATAGAAGGCAACAGATTGTTTACCCCAAGTCCTACCACTCCTTTTAAGTGATACTTGGGGGTGACTGCTGCAGTTTAATGTGTTTTCAGTTGGGTATAAAGGCTGGCCTGTATATTGGTCAGAAGACTGCTGACAAATACAGGCTGTAGAACATTATTTACACTCATAATAGTGCATACATAATGTCATAAAGGCCCTACTAAGGCTCTTACTTGGGCTACACTCATGCCCCACTGGATGCTTCTTTTATCAAAAGATTACTCCATTCTTTAAAGCAAAAAAGCATAAAGCACATTGACATAAGACTTCATAAAGCTAGGCTGAGACAGTCCCTCACCTATAGGATTCTCCTGAAGCACAATATGTATTTGTAGATGGAATGGCCCTTGAGGGTTTAAAATATATCTCTAAATTCTAACATGTGGAATGACTTACTCAATTTATTGAAGTTGCAAATGAATTAGACAGAATAAACCTAGAACCAATTAACAGCAAATTGTATTGACCTTACTGAGGCAATTCTGATTAACAAAATAATTCTACATTAAGCAATTAAGCTAATTCCTAAAAGAGTAGGAGTTTTCTGAATGACAGATTACTGGTCTGTATAAAGTGCTTCTCAGCTGGCTGCTTTCTGTCAGTACGCTGTATGCCTACCTCTGACCCTTGAGCTTTCTGCAGTCAGTTTAACAGTCTGATACACCAAATTCAATTAAGAATTTAATTGTTATTCCATTCTAATCTACTTTATCCAAAAACAACTTAGGACAATTACAAAAGGAAATAAAGGTATTCTAACACATAATAGGGAAAGAAAAGCTTCATATAAAAAACAATGTGTCCATTTATTGGAATTGCTTATCATGTTACAGACAGGGCAACAATAAGAGCGGAATTTATACCTTCAGCAATACGTGAGCAGCGATGGAGAGGAAAAAGCAGGAAAATAGCACAGAAAATAGAAACCGGGTCTCATCTCATTTGAAACTCTGGGCTTTAGTGGCTTAATACCAGCACGTCAGCTAATATGAATATATGAGGATGTGGACCACTGAAAGTAGAAAAGAGTCGGCTAGCAGGATCAAGAATACTGGAAGTCTAACATACAGCATCAAGCATCGGTGATTATACAGCAACAAATAATGCTTCAGTAATTTTACAGTTTGAGGAGGAAACAGATTATTTGCCTGT
Organism: Xenopus tropicalis; assembly: GCF_000004195.4. NCBI lineage: Eukaryota > Metazoa > Chordata > Amphibia > Anura > Pipidae > Xenopus > Xenopus tropicalis. Next base: position 133,057,237 of record NC_030678.2, on the reverse strand, counting down.
ATGGATTTCTCTTAGGGCCTCCACCTTTACTGTAGCTAATGATACATTACTTGCTAGCATTTTTCTACTTCCCAAACAAATCCCCACTCTCTCCAACTTGCTCCTCACACTGGTTATTCCGGCAATGTTGGGCAGACAATATTTGGCAAATTTTTGGATGTGTGGTGTAAAAGACAGATGGTAGTCCAAGATTATTCCTAGGCAGCGTGCCTGTGAGGATGATTGAAACGTGTTATCGACTGTGAGTGAAACCTAAGGTACAAGGAAGGGGTGGAATTATAATGAATTCTGTGTTAGAGAGATTCAGTTCCAGGTGGTGCTGTGACATCCAAAAGGCAATAGCAGAAAGTCTGTAACTTGGGAAAGGACAGAACGAGAAGGGTCAGGAATAGACAGGTAGAGTTGGTAGAGTTGGGTGTCATCAGCATAAAAGTGGTTCAGGTATAGGACCCCTTATCCAGAATGCTCGGGACCAAGGGTATTCCGGATAAGGGGTCTTTCGGTAATTTGGATCTCCATACCTTAAGTCTACTAAAAAATCAATAAAACATTAATTAAACCCAATAGGATTGTTTTGCATCCAATAAGGATTATTTATATCTTAGTTACAAGGTACTGTTATTACTACAGCGAAAAAGGAAATCAGTTTTAAAATTCTAAATTATTTGATTAAAATGGAGTCTATGGGAGACGGGCTTTCCATAATTCGGAGCTTTCTGGATAATGGGTTTCCGGATAAGGGACCCCATAGCTGTACTGAAATTCCAATGACTTTTCTAGAGAAGTAGTATAGAGTGATAACAGCAGAAGGTCTAAAGGTGGCCATACACGCACCGATAATATCATACGAAACCTCGTTTTGTACGATATTCGGTGCGTGTATGGTATGTCGGCGAGTCGACCGATATCGCAGGAAGCTGCTGATCAGTCGACTCGCCGATCGGACCAGTTGGAAAATTTTGATCGGGCGCCATCCTATTTCTACCTCCTTACCTGCCGATTCAGCCCTGAATGGTGTGTGGCACATCTGACGATGTTTCACACGAAACATCGTCAGATCGCCACGTGTATGGCCAGCTTTAGACTGAGCCTTGTAGAAACTCAATAAAGAAGGGGAATAAAGGTGGAGGTACAGTTAGAGAAAGCAACTTTACAGAAACAATCAGAATGGTGAGATTTAAATCATGAAAGAGGAGAGACACCAGGGCCGCTCCTGCCTTCAGGCAAGGTGAGGCAAAAAGTCGCCTCTGGAAACTTTTTAAAATGAAAATTAGTCATTGCTGCCCCCTCTGGACCCACTCCGACACTAAAATTGTAAGCGCAAAATCCGATGCATGTAGGGCAGTATATTACATTTCATAAAGGTTATTACTTTTATTTTATTAACATATTTTCTGTTACGTATAACAGTATGCTACTTAATTAGTAAAACCTTTTTTTTTTCTTTAAACTCGCTTTTAGTTTTATATAGATAAATGTGTCTGGCCGGTCTGCCCTCTTCTGATTTCTGTCTTAAATCAGTGAAATGTTATCAGACAAAACTTGGAATATCTGCATTTAAAGTGTTGCAGGACTAAACAGGGATCTTTCCTGTGAGCCTAGATTTGTACAATTTCAGCCCTATGCAGGAGGGAATTTCAGTTTCTATATTGTGTGACATGATTCACAATAGAGCAATTTTCAATAAAATGCATCTATTCAACTGGATAGAAGGTTCCAGTGAATATTGTTAGGGATGAAGGGTGTTTTTTTTTTTTTTAACCGAAATTGAACATGTACATAAAGATGGGATTCTGTAGCTACTGAATTATTATGAAAGTAAATGTGTTTGATTGCACCATTAAATCTTGCTCCATATTGAGGGTACCACCCAGTTCCCCGACGCACGCATGTTATTTAATCACACTTTATAGCTATTACATTACTCAAAAACCCAACATGATGATCGTTATAGATCAGTAATATACACATATATTTCCTCACTCAGTTTAATATATGTTGTTGTTGATAGAGAAGTGTAAGCTAAACTTTCAGCAGTAATTCATTTCGGCAATAATTTGTATTAGTCATAATGTAACCGCCAATGTTGCTCAGCTTCTTTTTCTTAAATATCTATTGTGTTTGAAAGGTTTTCAATAAAGGTATGGGACCTGTTATCCGGAATGCTCAGGACCTGGGGTTTTCCAGATAAGGGATCATTCCGTAAGTTGGATCTCCATAACTTAAGTCTGTTAGAAATCATTTAAGAATTAAATAACCCAATAGGATTGTTTTGCCTCCAATAAGGGGTAATTATATCTTAGTTGGGATCAAGTACAAGGTACTGTTTTATTATTACAGAGAACAAGGAAATCAATTATAAAAATTAGAATTAATTGCTTATAATGGAGTCTATGGGAGATGGCCTTTCTGTAATTCGGAACTTTCTGGATAACGGGTTTCCGGATAAGGGATCTCATACCTGTACTATATTATAATGCTTACATATCCATTATATGAACATGTAGTCTATATGGATATATTATGGATACATGTATGAGTGCAGCAGTCATCTTAACCAGTTTCAGATGGTACCTGTGGCAATAAAACAATCCACAGAAGCACAAATTTCTTTTCATTTTCACAAACCAGTGAAGCCGACAGACATGGTCACAAATTGTTTTCTGCTTCACTAGTAAAGCCGTCTAGGAATTTTATATTCTCTTGAAGAGCTTAGGTTAACTTTTGTGTTTGCCTGCAGGAAAACAACACACATTTGAAGAAACCTGGTTTTATCTGGCATATTTAATTTGAATTTAGTTTTAAGTATTTAACAGAGATATCATGATTTTATCAGAAATGAACACGTACATTTGCCACAGAGCCATTATGAAAAACCTCCGCCCCTCAACTTCCTATTGGGCAAATTGTGCAGTCCCTTGAAGACGCGACAGATTACAGAATGTTTAATGACAGTTGCAGCCGCTGTGTACATTATCAATTAGCATCTTTAAGCTTATATTTGCATTGCCTAACTTGTAGAGGAATAGCTCATTCCTGATCTGTATCACTTCTTCAGTTTTTGCATGTATGATAATAGAAAAGCCCCAAAATAAGCTAAGTAAGCTTTATCAGAAAGGTCTATGTAAATACACTCACAGAAACACTGCACTGAGTCCTGTATCAATAGAAACAGGATTTCTTTTTTTTTTTTTTTTACACATGTTCTATAGTATCAGACTTCCTGCTCTCAGAAAAACACTTCATGGCAAGGCGGCAAGTCTGCTCAGTTTACTCCACTCCCCCTTCTCCTGCTCCCCCTCTTATCAGAATGCTCCCCCTTCCAACTGTGTTGTGTAATCTTAGCTACCAGCAGCTAGAGCTGCTGCACAGAAGCTACTTGAGACCAAGCTAAAATGGCAGCTGCTATCTTAAACAAACAGAGGGAGCTTCTAGGGTGGTTTACTGGTAATGGTAAAGCTTTCTGCAGAATAAATATAGTGTTCTAGCTTGCACTATTGTGACTAATCTATTGTCAGTAAAATGCCTTTCTTTCTCCTTTAAGATACTGTATATAAAGATTTCCAGATCACCTTATTTTGCCCACGTTTTCCATATGGGCAAACCTTCACTATTCTGTATCATCAAATGATTTATGCAGAATGACGAGAATTTAGGCTGCTTGGAAAACACCTGCTACATGCCACTCTGTTGAATGTAAAGTTACTGATATAGTAAACAATGCATAGCAATAAGGCTGAAGGCCCCACCGTCTAGAGGTGGCAGAAGGACTCAGAGGGTATAAAAAGGTTCAGCATTTACTTTTGAAAGATGTACTAACACCTTTGAATGTTGTAGATTAGAGATATAGCAAATGATTGGTAACAATACATTCTGTGCAGTAGCCATATAAGTGTCTAGACCTCTCCCACAAAAAAGGACACTGCGGTGGTGGTTGGAGAGGAGATTTCTGCTCAAGTTGCTTTTTTTAATAAGAGAATAAATAATCAATTGTGGGTATGGGCCGAGAACATTGTGCACATATGAATTGAAAATCTATGAGGAATTTATTATTGAAAGCATACAGGCATACGTGAGCAGTGTGTGTATAGAATGGCAAGTTAGTGTCCCAGTTGCACTGCTGTTTATACACCGTCATTTAATTGTTGTTTACCAATTCCATTAAACGAGAAGCATATTCTGCTTTTCGGATTTGCTGCTCACACTGACGAAAACATGTTCACTCAACTCTATAGTAATATGTTATAAGAAATCAGTACTTTTTGTTTTACCCAATAATTTTCATAGAAATGCTGTAAATAAGAAAAAGGTAACATTGTGGTTATATTTTCTGACAAGGCATCATACTGTAGCGCTTTTGTTCAAATGACAGCTTGCTGAAGTATCCCGGACCTTTTCTAAGGAGGTTCAATTTAGGGGGAAAAAAGCAAATATAAATGTAGAAAAGTTAAAATTATAGTTGAAAGAAATGTAGTGACTGACAGCACATATAGATTCATGTTACTTTCTGCAGAAAAGCAAATAAAGCACCGGCAAGGCCCCATCTACAATACAGCCATGCATTAGCTCTATTTATTTTTTGAGGAAAAATAAATGTCAGAGATGTAGAATTTCAAAGAGGAAGAATTTCACCCAACAACTTGGAACCGTCAAGCAGAAGGGCCCAATTGAAATGGGAAGCACACACATAGCTGACCCAGTAAAATTATGTTACTATGGTTACCGGAAGGATTTTAAACTATGCAAGCACAACTAATAGAGGGCAAGGAAATAGGTGACTTGCAAAACAAGGGAAAAGACTCTTAAATTTTTGACTTTACTTGAAGCAATTGCCAGAAAAAACAGGTTGGCAATATTTTTCTGGTAAGAAAAAAAACCCCAGTATGTTGATGTAACATCTATATGTTTCAGGTAAATTAACTTTAAAAGGAAACAGCAAGGTGTTAGGACATCAAGATGGTGGCAAATGTATCACCAAACTGTGGCAATACAAGGAGAGCACAATGCAGAGTGTAGAGAGCAAAAAAATAGGCAGTTGCAGCCTTTTCATACTGTGTCCTGTGAGGTACAGGGACTGGTCGATCTAAGAAATACCCTATATAAATTATATAAATCTTGTCACAGCAAGCAGGCACGTGCCATTTTGTGAAAACTATTATTAAAGCAAGCTTTGCAGCATACCAAAATCTTTTTTTTTTTTTTGCTAAAATGGGAGCCTGATGCCCATACCCATGATGCACAATTATATACTGAGCAGAGGAACAGGGAATATGAGGAATGCTGTGACATCAAGACAGTGTAGAATGGAAAGTGAAAGTAGCTGCCTGCCCCACCTCTATGCCTGAGACATAGAGGTGGGGCAGGCAATATATGCTTGAGCGAGGATCTCATCCATGAGCCAATGCAGTTATCATTACAATTAGCTTTTAAACCTGTTCAATCAATATCTGCCCAGTTCTTGGCCAGATATTAGTTGGGTAAGCCCATCAGTGCGCCCTATACATGGGCAGATAATCTGTCAACACTGACTGAGCCAAATTGGCAGCTAAAATCTGCCCATGTACTGTATGGCCACCTTTAAACAACTTAACCCTTTTTATTATTGCTGAACATACTTAATCAACTACATGGACACTAGCTACTACATTATACTCCGCTATAAATGAACAGAAGAGTATCTTTTATTGTGTGTTTTAAGTCTTGCAGCTGCATCTTCTTAAACTAATTACAAAAAAAACAGTTTTTATGACAACAGTTGCCCCAAAAACAATTTCATCAGAGCTATTCTAGGAATTAATGAATTTCTTCCTCCTTTCCATCATGTGAAATTAGAAGCCAGGACTTTTGGAGTTATGGTAGGCAGGGTAGGTTTCTATAGTGTTACTGTTACTGTGGCAGGGTTAGGGTAGGCGGATAGCCGGAGACAGAATGAGGAGTATTTACATATATCTACATATATACTGAGCAGGAACTTTATAAATGGATAAAGAATAAACCTGCTAACTATTCAATAATTCTGTCATCCATGCATCAGCCAAACAAGTTATTTTTTGTATTCAGTACCTACGAGTTTGGTATTTTTCTTTATTATTATTTATTTAAAGAGAGAGTACTGTACACACAGGGACTTTATACACACAGGGACTTTAGGTTTGTACCTGAAGAAGAAATGTGTGTGCTCGAAACGTTGGATTTTTTTTCAATAAAACTTTTTTCTTTTGCACGAAGTCCCTGGGTGTGCAGTACTTTCTCTCTACATTTTTACATTTGACCTGTACCCAGGGCTATTGTTTTTGTGAAGGCTGTGATCTTGATTAGTATCTATGTTTAAAAATATGTCGACTAATACAACACATAGTTGCTGCTTTTCTTCTTTCCTCAGGTTGCAGTACAGCCAGGCTGAAAGGGAATTAAATTTGAAATGTTCCTTACAAACTCTGAAAATGCCTAATATAAAACAAATTTAGTGCTAGAGTCAAAATGCACCTCGGTTCACATCAAGTCCAAAGAGGTGACCCATAAATTGTCATGGGCGCAGTCTAAGAGCAACATTCATTTTATAAGGTAGCTAGTCATGGCAAATAAATATATATAAAACATAGAAATAAATACAAGTCAGGCCAAACTGGGATTGTATACAATGTATAAGAGATGTCTAAGGGCTAGTGGGGTTTTGGTACAATTTCTCAAAAAATCATTCTAAAACACAACTTTTTAAAGCACAATCCTTTTATGTTTAGAGGAGTATAATTCCTTGGTGCATTCTTAAGTTTTATATATGTCTCCATTAAGCTTACTAAAAAATCATTTAAACATGAAATAAACCCAATAGGATTGTTTTGTCCCCATTAAGGATTAATTATATTTTAGTTGGGATCAAGTACAGGTTCTGTTTTATTATTACAGAAAAAAAAAAATCACTTTTAAAAATGTGAATTATGCCCTTATAATTGAGTGTATGGGAGATGGTCTTCCCGTAATGCCCCGTAATGGGCAGAGTGCCGCTGAGTCTTGACAGTGTCCTCTCCCTAATACTCCCTTACATCAGGGGTCTTGTCACATACCCAGACAAATACAAATGGTACTTTTCATCTGTGTCATGCAAGGCTAATCCTGGTGCAGCCGGTTCATTAATGTGCTGTATATCTTTAAGATATGCTCAGCCCTGCCTAAAGTCTCCTGCTCTTTTCCCGTTCATCTTCACGCAACATAAGTACATGAGATCTCGATGACGTAATATCTTCCCTTTTTTCACTCTCCATTAAGTTATAATGGATATAATTGAAATGTCAGCCAACCAATGGTATCTCCACTACCATCTGACCATGTTATCCTTGAAAATAAGGCTACTTAAAATAGATTAAATTGGTTGCTTGGTTAGTAGTGTGATATTGTATATATTGATATTAAAAGGACATTTGATCTAAAAGTATCTGAATAAAAGTCTGTACAGGGCAGGGAAGTGGCATGGGTTTGGAAGACAGGTCAGGGTCTGTGCAAGGCAATGAATAGCTCTGCTGCTGACAGGGGTCTCAGTGAGTAAACCAATATATAAATAAAGCCATATGGAAATATATAGTTTAATGGGATATAAAAGAAAAATGTCAAGATTCCTGTCTGGTTCCAAAAGGTTCGATCAATAAACCTTATTAAACACTATTTTTTCTCGTGGTTAACTTCTGTGAGTGCCAATAGTTTTCTTTTGTCCCTATATACATATATATATATATACTGGAACAAGGACAGCACTCCCAGGATTTGAAGAATTGTGAACAAAATGTAAATTCAAAAACAGAAAGGTTTATTACTCGACATTTCGGTCTCACAAAAAAAACCTTCATCTGGAGTGAAAAACATATAAATGTATATATAATTATTGTTTAGTATTTGTATACCACATAGTATTTGAGAGTGTAATATATACAAATAAAAGTAAATGCTATGTAGTATACACAAACTGCATAACAATAATAAACAGGGACGGCCAGTATGCTTTTCTGTCACAGAATATTTCTTATTGTAATTATCCAAAACATTTTACAAAAGAAAAAAAATTATATATGCCACACTTAGAATAAAATGTAATTGAAGATGGGTTTCATTTTCCCATTTGAAAGGGATCATAAACATATATTTACATGGAAAAGGACTAATGGAAAAGACTAATACATATGCTGAGCATACATTGCATAAGTTGTATTTTACTTTGCAGCAAGGCACTAGAATATTGATATGATCCTAGCTTGGGGCAATGGAACCAAGGGCTTTGAATCGGGTCTATTAGAGAACAGGATTATAATCTTTAGACATAGTGGTCAACTTAAAAGACCACAAATCTTGTGTATACTATGTTTTTAAGTATTTAAGCACAAAAAAACAGAATGTTAAGGTTGACCGATTCCTCTGGCGTCCCTTAATATACTCACAAAGTAATTTAATATTGGTTTTGGATACTTGCCAACTATCAGCTCAACATGTCAATACTGATAATATACTGAAGTTATGCAGTGCCTTGCCTATAAAAACTTGCAAGAGCATAAAATGAAAACATCTGTTTGCCTGCAAAAGAGGACCAGGATACATACACCAGAACAAAGGAAGTTACAGCAACAGAAATAAGGTTTTTGACAGGCAAGCTTGTTTGCAACCTTCATGGTGAACTTATCGCATGATAAAACAATGGGTGGAAACATTGAACAAATATCCATGCAAAAATCTGTTTTGTCTATGTTGGTACATAGATAATAGAAGTATTATGTGCAAGTGACATAATGACAAGGTCACAACTGGAAAGCTCATCCTACATTCTGCAAAATCCACAACTCTCAAGACAGTGTTGCTTTTGGTAGGCCAAGTCCATGTCAACATTTGACATTGGAAGAAAACTGAAGATTGACAAAAATTTTAACTGAAACACCATTATAATGCTTAAAATACATTTTATAAAATGAGAACATTTTAAAGACTTGAGAATTATAGGTCTTATGGCATGCTGGGGCATTTTATATACAACAGACTCAACAACAGATATTTTATTTATTTCCTTACATCAATATAGCTGCAGGAAAAGGTGATGTGCCGTGTTAGCCAGTCAAAAATGTTTACAGGGTAACCCTTTTGAAATAAAAAATAACAAAAGTGGGTATAAAGGTGATACCTCTCTTGGCTAACTCAGATAATCATAGCAAGCTTTCAGAACATTTTAGTTCCTTTTTCAAGCTGATTAAAAGGAACTAAAATGTTCTGAAAGCTTGCTATGATTATCTTAGTTAGCCAAGAGAGGTATCACCTTTATACCACTTTTGTTATTTTTTATTTCAAAAGGGTTACCCTATAAACATCAATATAGCTCCAACACATTTCCTTAGTACTTTACAGAGTTTACAATCTAAGGTCCCTATCACATTCACACAACACTATGGCCATTTTAGTCAGTAGCCAGGTAACCTGCCTGTATGTTTTTGCAGTGTGGGAGGAAACCCACCCAGACACAGGGAGAACATACTAATTCCATGCAGATAGTGCCCTGGCTGGGATTGAACTCAGGACCCCAGCACTGATAAGCAGAACTGCTACCGTAGCTGTAGGCTGCAGGATTCCTAGATATTCTATACAGAATAAAAAAGCATCATGGAATCATTAAAGAACGTGTAAGAGGGAAATGAACAGTAAAAAGACTGATCTCACATTGTACACTTCTTATACAGTCTCTACAGTCAGGAAAGGATATGGGGTTATGCCAGAATCCAAAAAAGTTGGATCTCCCCCATCCCCTTTGAAAGAATTTCTATCAACCCAGCAATCACATTTAAGTTCCACCTGTATAGTGAGTATTGCACAAACAAAATTACTGTTTTTTTTAAGGTCAGGGTCTAGGTAATCGAGAAAAGACCTGAAATTCTTTCTTCTGTGGTTAATTTTATGGCCAAAAGATGGATGGAAGAAGTGGGTGGCAGTCGAATGATGCATCAAAGCAAATGCTCCCCCACACGAGCTGTAGTGTACAATAATCCTTGGAGCAAGTTATGTGCATCTTTTGCAGTTATCACCATTTAGTGCTATTGATACACAATCTGCCCTTTTTCAAGCATCTTTGTGAAACCAGCTTCACCCTCACAGAAAGCATGTTGTATAACAGCCACACTCATTCATTTTCTGATTGTGGATAAGTTATATACAGGCAAAGAGATCATCTTCTTTGGTAGCATTAAGATCATAAGGTCATACAGCAACACTGTACCTGTAAATACTTGCTCAGATATTGGCTTGAACTGGCTCCACCCTCTCATACCTGACTAACAACTAACCTGGTTTGATGATCTTTACCTTTTCTCAATATATTTTGTTGGCTGCTTGTATGCTATGGCCCAAGTATTTTTTGAACAACTGTTTCTCAACCATGTCCTGCCATGTAGCTGTACAGAATTGGGCATACTGTGTACAGAACACAAAAGTGGAAAAGAATGTTGCATTTTGTAGGGAAGTAAAGATTATTGTGTCTTTGAAGGCATTTTACTTTACTTGAGCTTTCCACCTCTGTTAACCATCTACAACACTGTTTAAATACTTTTAAAGAATATCTTCCCTTACCTTGAATACAGCCTATCACTGTCATTGGGAGAAGGATCTAAGATGTCTCTAATCTCCAGATAATTAATTCTGGGGGGGTCTCTCTTCAACGTAGTAGGTTGTAATTGTTTGTAATAGATTTCTACTGCAAAGGCAATACCTTGTGCTCTTCTTCATTCAGACTAACGGCTACTATTTGCTGGGAGCGGATCTTCAGGCAAAGATTCACCATTCACTTACTCGACCTGATGCCTCATCTGAAGTCACTCTTTCACCTACAGATACAAAAAAGTGGAAGAAAGAGGGAAGAGTGAGTAGAGGTGTTCACTCAACTTCACTTAGTTGTAATATATTTTGACTACTTAACACCATATTTTTTTTATGAATTCTGGAACCTGCCTTATGTTTTATGACAAGGATCACCTCCAGGAATTATAAAGTAAAGCCTTGTCTGTGCAGAGCATAAATGCGTGCACAGACAAGAGATAGAAGGAACTACATCAACAGTGAGAATGAAAGATTTAAAAAACTATAAATGAAAAAAGCCAACATGTCTTGTGTAAGTACCTTTTAGTGACTGTTTCCCAAGATAATCATTTACTTAGTGACTTGTGGAGAGGCTTAGTTACACTCTACAATTTTTTGAATTTTTGATATTTAGGACATTCATCCAAAACTATGTTGGTAGACTTTTTTCAAATAATTTGTCCTCATCTGCCTTGAGAGGCTACATTTCTCTGGTGTTTTAAAGAATGCCAGTGTCTTCTCGATATTTGAGGCCATTCCCTAGCTGATCTTCTAAGCAGGGTCAGACTCGGCCAGTGGGATACCGGGAAAAAAACCTAGTGGGCCCCTGAAATTTAGACCCGATCCCCACCAGTGCTGCCCTGCTGATCTCCCTCCTCAGATTGCGCTGAAAATAATTATAATGTATGTATGCTTGGGAGTGAGGGAAATTGGGTGGGCAGTGGGGGTTCCTAGGGGGTCCCCACCCTGGGGCAGCAGTGCCGATGGGCTCTGCACACCCCAATCCGACCCTGCTTCTTTGGGTCTATGAAGTGCAGATACCTGGAGACAGCTAAGGAGTAAATGCAAATGTGCCCTTCTACGTGACTTTAATCTCAAGACAGACTGCACTTAAGTAAATGGTTTAAAAAAAATGCACAATCATTTCTGAACATGCCAGACTGTGGCATTTTGCTAGAAAATCATTTTCTCTCCTGAGGAAGGGAGATGGAGGGAGGGAGAGAGAGAGAGAAAAGCAACTTAAAATCAACTTACAGAGCTTAAAGGAACAGTAACATCAAAAAATTAAAAGTGTTTTAAAGTAATTAAAATATAATGTGCTGTTGCTCTGCAAAAAACTGGTGTTTTTGCTACAGAAAAGCTACTATATAAATAAGCTGCTGTGTAGCCCCGGGGCAGCCATTCAAGCTGGAAAAAAGGAGAAAAGGCACAGGTTACATAGCAGATAACTAGTAGATAAGCCCCATATAATGGTGGTTTATCTGTTATCTGCTAAGTAACCTGTGCCTTTTCTCCTTTGAATGGCTGTCCCCAGGCTACACAGCAGCTAACTTATATAAACTATAGTAGTCTTTCTGAGGCAAACACCCCAGTTGTAGCAATGCAGGGCAACAGTACATTATATTGTAATTACTTTTATACACTTTCATTTTTTGGTGTTACTGTTCCTTTAATGTGTGCTCTCTGTGAAGCCCTTCATTTCCTTCTTGCCTTTCATTTTCACAATGCCAGTAGTCTGCTGACCCATTTCTTCTACAGAGCTATTGTCAGTAAAAAGAAAAATATACATGTTACGAGATAAGGCAAACTGCAATACACAAGTTATTTTAGTAAAATGTCTCAGTCCCTAAGCAACATACATCAGTATTTACATAGTTCATTTGGCTTGAAACAAATAGTCAATCAACTTCAACCCCTACAAATAGATATAGAGAGAGAGAGAGTTTGAAAGGCAAGTGAGGCCCAGGTTCTGCTGTTTTGGTCCTACACAGAGGACCTTTAAGGTGTTGTGATAAAGTTCCTCTGTGTAGGACCGAAACGTTGACTTACACCATTACATTTTTGCACATAATTTAAGTCCCATGAGTGCTCTGTGTTCTATATGCTGTTCTCTCCAGCTAATTAATATCCTTAATATAGACTGGAGCCCAAAACTGCACTGCATACTCAAGGCCTTACCAGGGTCCTATAATGAGGCAAAATTATGTTTTTATCCCTTGAGTCAGTGCCCTTTATTATGCTCGGCAGAACTTTATTTGCTTATTTAGCCTCTAGGTGACTCTGCCTAGAGTTGCACAGCTTGTTAACCACAAAACTCTCTTCCAACTCTGTGTGGCTCCCCACCGGTCTGGCTGCTGTGACTGCTTACCTTTGAGTAAGCATTAAATGGTATCAGTACTGAGATTAACTGCCCCCTGCATTGTTCACACCTCAGATTCAGCCTGTTATCTCCCTGTTTTGTTTCTACATGTAATCCCCTGTACTGTTCACATTTTTTAATCTCTGCAATCACTACACCTTTTAATCACAGGCATTGTTCTGCCTGCAATATGATGCCTATGTGTGCCAACTATGGTACCCCACACAGCATTATGTTATAGCTAGCATTGCCACCTGCCAAGTTTTGCCTGTCCAGTTTTCCAAATTAGGATAACCAGGCAGGACTCTGAGACTGACATGGCGATCAGCCAATCACCACACCATAGCCCTGCCCCATGACTTCACTCCCCACCCCCTCCCTGCCCCTCTGATGTCACTGCCAACCCCATCCCTGCCCCCTGCCTAAGGTAATGAGCCGGGAATGGAGGCAACCCTAGTCCTTGTCAGGCCCGGATTTGTGGAAAGGCCCTGAATATCCTGTAAATTAAATCCTTATAAAGGATGCTTAGTGATATCATTAGTTACTGGTCTTTAGTAATGTAATTTCTGTCATATAACTGTGATTTAAAGCACTGCTCTGCTGGTTGCAGCGGTGACTTGATGGATAAGACGGGACCCCCTCAAGACCACACCACAGGGTGAAACAAAGAGCATAAATGAGAATGCCTCTTAGCTGATGTTTGTGATCTACTTTTAATTTCATATTAAAAGAATGGAATCAAACATTGGAAGAAAGGTCATACTGCTGGTGACTGCTGATGTTTAAATGGGTAGTTCACCTCCAAGTTAACTGTTAGTATGTTACAGAATAGACAATATTTAGCAACTATTCAATTCATCTTCATTTTTTTATTCTTTACAGTATTTGAATTTTTTGCCTTCTTCTTCTTCTGACTCTTCCAGCTCTCAATGACCGGGGCCAGTGACCCCCCCCCCAAGCATGGGGTCACTGGCCCCGGCAGCCAAAAACTATTGCTCTGTGAGGCTATAAAGTTATTGTTATATTTAATTACTTGTCTTTCTGTTCAGGTCCTTTCCTATTTCATACCCACGTTTCTTAATTAATCTGCTGCCTGGTTGCTAAGAGACCTACTTAACAACATCATTTAAAAAACACAAATAATAAAAACTAAAGACCAGTTGCAAATTGTGTCAGAATATCACTCTCTACATCCAACTAAAAGTTAATTTAAAGGTGAACAACCCCTTAATGCAGTCCCAGGTTTCTACATATGGATTTAATACTCCTGACTCCAGTCAGCATAAACATTGTTACTGAGAAATATACAACTGGGATAATACCATAAGTAGCTGTGGTTATAATATTATAAAAAATGGGACATCGTAATACTAAAACTGAGAGATAGAAGGCGGAACACAAAGTAGCTATCTGGTCTTTATTTGTAGTCAGATTGAATGACTTGGTTTGACCATGCCTCACCTGAACAGCAGGAAAAGATCTTTTTCACATTAACCCCAGTTCAGTGCATGTTACAATATGCTGAGGTGGAGTAATGCCGGACACACATCATTTGCAACTCTAACAGCAGGCAGTCTCTGCAGGCTTTTTGTCGTGCAGCAGATTTCTGCCTTATTTATGGAGTAAAACACATTATTTCAAATACAGTTCTACATTTTGATATTTACTTTTTTATGCACCTGGATTTGTGTTTTCTGAGAGGCAGAAACATATGAAAATGTATTGAATAAAAGATTCTCATAGAAAAAAAATCATACAGCGGAAAAATATGATTATATATTATTGTAACGCTAGAGGTAAAGAATATGGGTTAGAAAAATAACACATAATATTAAAGGAACAGTAACACTAAAAAATGAAAGAGCTTTAAAGTAATAAAAATATAATGCACTGTGGCCCTGCACTGGTAAAACTGGTGTGTTTGCTACAGTAACACTACTATAATTTATATAATAAGCTGCTGTGTAGCCACGGGGGCAGCCATTCAAGCTGGAAAAAAGGAGAAAAGGCACAGGTTACATAGCAGATAACTGATAAGCTCTGTGGAATACAATAGTGTTTTATCTGTTTTGCCTGTGCCTTTTCTCCTTTGAATGGCTGCCTCCATGGCTACACAGCAGCTTATTTATATAAATTATATTAGACTTTCTGAAGTAAACACACAACTTTTACCAGTGCAGGGCAGCAGCACATTATATTTTAGTTACTTTTATACACTTTCATTTTTTGGTATTACTGTTCCTTTAACTATGCAACTATGTACAAAGTTATATAGTAAAGGTTTATGGCAAAACCTTTTTAATGAATGTAACAGCTATAGGAGACAGTTTTCAATAATTAGCATTAGTCAATGCAATACTATAATGTATTAGTAATATATTACTTCTTCATATTGCCCTGTTGATAAAGGTGGAGGGATACGTTTGGTGAAAATAGCCCAACTTTTTAAATTAGTCCTTTTTAATGACAAAATAGGAGAATATGTTGTTTTTTTTATTAAACAATAGGCAGAATGTTATTTTAAACACAAGTGCTATATGTGCTCATTAGTGCTCATTTTTAGCAAAAGGTGTTTGTAATTTCAGTGCCTTCAATTTACACCTCCCTTTGTTGGAGGGTATGTAACACTTCCCAAGTCAGTGGCCCTGGAGCCCCCTTAATGCACTGCAGTAGCGATCATTTGTATTAATACATTTACTAAAGGAAAATATATGTGCACAACCTGCTAGGTGCTTAGAGGAAAGTGCAAGGAAATAAAGGAAATGCTTTGCATCAATAACGATAAATAAAATGTTTGAAAACCTCTGGAACTGAGGCATAGACCTGAGCCCCTAATATTGATATCTAGATAATTACACCAACTTTTTGATTAAACTCTACTCTGTTGTGCAGTTATCTGACAGGGTTCCTGGTAACAAATACCCTTGCAAGGATAACAAGTTTACTTGTTCAGCAGCTTGTGATGCATTGTGATTGGAGGCATTATGAAATAGCTTGCTTGATTTTCAATTTGCACTGGATGAAGCTGCTTCTACTTCAGGATATCCATTTTCTTCAAAGAATGTGTTAAAAGCTGCCAAACAAAACGCATCTTCCCTAGAGAATGAATTCCGCTTTCTGCAGACCTTCTCTACTACTGTTAAATGAGGGATGATTTATTCAGTTTGTAGGAGCTCCTGTCATTAGTGCAGTCAGTGAAGGAATGTCTGGCTCGATTCATAGCACAGCACTACAATACAGGGAAACAAGTCAGTATTTAACCCAGCAAGCAGATGCATCCAAAAATATGGCACCTAAACACCTAGACCTTCCTGTATCAGGTGCAAAAAGACTATATTGTTTGGACTTATTAAAAGGGAAAGGTAATTTTAGGAGTTGTTATTTGACAGGTACTTTACAAAGGCAGACGGCTAATGCAATATGCGTACAATTACAGTGTCAAATTTATATCCGCCCTCACTTCCTCAGATGTGTCATTGCTGTTGTTCTGGGGGCACAGAGAGGAAAGGCGAAAAGAAATTGTAAACTGGAGAGGAGAATGAAGAGTGGGAAATAAACTGGGTTATGAAAGGTAATTCCCAAAAAGGAGCAAAGGAGCATGAAAGCAACCTTTTATTACTAGGTGACATTATGAAAGGAAGAGGAGAAAGGACAATGTAAGATAGCAAAATGTAAAATCTCAATGTTATATGGTGTTTTTGTTAATGTAATAGTTCATAAACTGCTCTGGTTACTTACTCTGTTCTATAATTAAATAGCGAGTGTACGTGAGCTCTGAGCAGTAAATTGCACATAAATGCATTCTATCAGCCAAGAGGCTCCATGGGGTGTATTTAGTAAGTTTGCATCAGTATGTCAGGCATAACAATATGATAAGAGGATAAAATAGGTGCAGACTGTGAGATATACTAGCAATGCCACTAATGCATTAAGGGAGTCCTGGACAAGCAAAGATCCAGAGGCACACTATCAGCTGTATGCTCGAGCTTGAAAAAGGGCCCAAACGTCGCCTGTAACTTTTTTTTTTTTTTTTTGGGCTACATAATTTTTTTTTTCATTTTTTTCTCAACTGATAGTGTGCCTCTGGATCTTTGATTGTTCATAATTCTGCCCCTAGTGCAGGCTGTTAGTCTCTAGTGAGCACCTACTATGACAACAGGTGAACTTTTTAGGTTAAGACATTTCTGCTGTTTATGTTGTGACTTTTGTCTGTGGAGGCATATAAATGCTGTTAAATGCTCCTGCTATGATCTATGTATCAGGTTCACTTAAGTGTATTTGCGGTAGGGCCTGTTAACATATATGCTACGTCGCAAAGAGTATTTGGAAACCCTTATAAATTGTCCCTTAGTAGGAGAACTCACCAACGGCTGGAAGCAAGGTTAGGATATAAGTACAGATGTTGGGAGAGTCACACCAGTCTATCACCCCATACACAATGCCAAATTAGTTAGAATGGTGTAAAGGTAAAAGCAGTTGTAAAATGCTGTCTCTGGAGTAGTAAACTATTTGGAAGCCTGTTAGATTAGTCTATGTTGCTTGATGCCCATGAGGAATAGGTAGAGCGTGCTAAGGAGGAAAAGGCGGGGAAAGTCTTTCAGGCAGGAACTGGTATTTCACAGACAGGAAAAAGGGTGACAAAGAAACAGAAGCAAGAACAGGGTGAAAAGGACGAAGAATCAACGAATGACAAGAGCGGGATGAAGTTGAAGAAAAATTGGTGATGGACCAGCAGGACCAGGGTGGATCAGTTGAAGGATCTGGGACAGGTAAACACAGGGCGGAGCAGGCGAAGGAAGCAAGCTGGACTGGAGCAGCACTGGAGCAGCACTGGAGCAAGGCAGGGACAAGAAAGTAGGAGCATAGGTGAAAACAAGGGCAAAGGAAACAGGAAACAGCAAAGTCAGCCCTGATTAGCTGACCTCACCCAACCAATAAGACTGCTGGGGTGATGTAACAAAGAAAGAAGTGAAAGAGACAAGCACTAGCTGGCTGCTCTCCAGGCCAAGTGATTAGGGAGAACAGCCAGCAAGCAGCATCAAACCCCAGCAGAGCCTCACAATGCCAGGAGCATGCTACTTTCTGTATGTGGAATACCATCTGCAGAGTTTATTGGAGGAGGAATAGTGGTCTGGATTCCTGGTTCAAGTGTAAAAAAATCATATTCCTGATAATTCCATGCCTCCTACTTTATGGCAACAATTTGGGGAAGACCCTTTCATGTTACTGTGCAATAATATAAAATACAGTGTGTATTGTATATAAATAAGGTATAAAAAGTCACTGAGGCAGTCTATGGACATATGATAGTTATTATAGTTCATATAAATGACTTTAGGTCATGGGTGATTTAAACATAGCTCATGGAACTTGAAGCAAACATGAGTGATTTCTAAGCTCTGATTAAAAGATATAACTGATATATTGCATTTCATTTTCATGGCTCTTGTGCAATATAGACAGTGTGTGTTGATATATATGCACCCCTCTACTTAAATACATCAACAGAACATGTTTTTTGTTTTTATCTCTCTTTTTCTTGCAACTGGTCAGTTAGTGAATAGATAGGTCTATTGCTAGGTTTATTACTAGTTATTATGTAATATTTGTTATTTATTAATCCGTGTATGTTACATACTATTTCACTCCTGTCTTTATACAGTGGCATGGGGTAAACCTGATTTACCCAGTATAACCACCTTGATAAATGTGACCCACGAGTAGGAAAGGGCAGAATATAAAAACATTATAGGCAAAAGACATATAGGAGTCTTCATTAGGGTTGCAATCTTTTATCGTTGTTAAAGCCTGCCTTTTGGGATGGGGAACAGGCGGTGACGTCACTTGGGGCAGGAAAATGGGTGGGGCAAAGGCAGACATCTACTTAAAGGGGAGTGATGACTACAGAAAGTGTCAGGGAAGGGAGGGATCTATAGGAAGGGTTGCTGCCTTACATATTTAATAGCAAATCTATATATTTGCTGGTAAATGTGTAATGTCGGCACCAGCCCTAGCTGGCAAATCACCAGTCAAATACCGGCTTGGTGGCAACCCAAGTCTTGACTGATACTCACAGCAGATCACTATGTATTGACATCAGCTAGAAGTGGCCTGCATCACAAATACCTTCAAATATATCAACAATTTCAGGTCTAGGGCAGCCAGCATACCCCATTAATGTAGTAAGATGTGATAGCTTAGGTGTTTTGATCGTCCCTACAAGCATCAGCCATAAAAGTGCCTTATGTGTCATTGCCCTTCCTGTTTTATTAATGTGCTCCTGCAATTAGGAATGTGCCGAATCATTATCTGTGTCTGACAGCATAAGTTTAAATTTCAGTAGCATGCCGAGTTGCAAAAAAAAGGTGATTTATTAGCCTAAAAGCATGTAAAAGACCGGTTAGTCCAAAAGCATATAAAGGCCAATAAATCACTTTTTTTCTTTAGCAGCTCAGTATGCCATTAGATTTAGAGTATGAAAAATTTGAATGTACAGCAAGGTTTCTATAGCAGGGCATAACAGTCAGCATACAGGTATGTCCTCATCCAATCAACATAATGGTATGCCTTCATACAATCTAGGTTAGTCCTGCTTTGTCTCTTCCTAGCAGTCACCTACATAATAAACTATTTTTTGTAATAGCAGCTCCCAGTAGATATCAGAATAGCACTCAATAGTAAGAATTCCAAGTCTGGCTTGGGACTCCTCCAGTTACATGGGAGTAGGAGAAACAATAGGTTACCTGAAAGCAGTTCTAATGTGTAGTGCTGGCTCCTTCTGAAAGCTCAGACTCAGGCACAAGGCACTGAGATGGCACCTACACACCAATATTACAGCTAAAAAATTACATTTGTTGGTTTAAAAACAACATTTTATATGGTAGAGTGAATTATTTGTTATGTAAACACTGTAATTTAGAAATAAAAAGTACACCATAATAATCATGACAGAATATACTTATGTAATAAAATAATAATAATATAACAATATGAATGAAAAGGGAAAGGTTATCTAGACCTTTATATGACTATATAAATAGGAAACAGAACATTTTTCTTGTATAGTCTCATTAATATAAATAAAAGAATAAACAGGAATATCTCTAGTTCAAGTATTAGACTTGAATGTCTGTTTACAGTGTACAACCACAGTTTTTTCATAAAACTCTTACTAATGTGTTATTAGCAATTTCATTTATATTTATTTTTTTTACTAATACGAGTATAGGATCTATTATACAGAATGACTTTGGGGTTTTCTGGATAAGGGGTCATACTGTAATTTGGATCACCCTACCTTAAGGCTATTAAAAATCATTTAAACATTAAAAAACCATACCTCCCAACATTTGCAAGAAGAACAAAAAGAAATGGCAAACGACAATGTTTGGACCAAGCCCATTTTTGTGATCATACCCCCTAAATACCACTCCCATTTTACAAAAAGGAAGCTGACATTGACCTTTAAAATGCAAGTCTCTAGCTTATTAGTTACAATTGTATCTCAGTCCAGGTGTTAAGTTTTCTGGGCTCTCTGCCAAAAGCTACTTATTTAATTAAGTTAGAGAAATATTGTATCATTTTTAGCATTCAGTGCAGGAGATCAAAGGGAAATTAGTGATTGAGCTGTTAAAATCAGGACAGTTGGGAGGTATAAACAAACCCAATAGGGTTGTTTTGCCACCAATATGGATTCATACAGCTTAGTTATCTACAAGGAAATGTTTTACTATTCCAGTTTTGTGAATAATAGGCTTTCAGCTAAGGGCCCCTATTTTGCTGTAGCATACAAATGTTTAAAGCATGGGTGAATATGTTTTCCTTATATACTGGTTATCCAAAAAAAAAACAATATTTCGGCACATTTGTATTGTATAAAAATGAATATGCTGGAAATGAACATAAATGAAACAAATATACTGGTTCCATTTAAGAAGATGCTAAAGCAGAATATAAAGGTGCCAAAAATAAATTAAAAGAAAAAAACGTCTTAATCGGAAGCTTTAATTTAGTTATCGAATTACATTTTTTTCCCCAAATTTAATTTTCGTGTTCATTAGTTTTGATCAAATGTTCAAAGTTTAATGACTAGAACCTTTTATTGAAATGTATTTGAACATTAATACACAGTAAATTGGTTGTTCTCTGCAATTTATGGTCTGTTATTTAAAATGTAACTGAGAGGTCATTCTTCCTTGCAATTGCCTGCCCAGAGATTATTGCTGTTATAAAACATCCTCAATAGATTGGGTCATGCATATCTTGCAAATTGCAAAAGAACATAAAAAACCTACATTGCCTGGTCTTTAGAAAAGGTTTGTGCAACCTGCGCCTGCCAGAATGATTCCAGGAATTGTAGCTCTGTCCACCTCTGCTTTAAAGCCTTTCATGCAAAAAAAAAATAAAGATGACAAATGTTTCTATTTCCTTCCTTTTCATTCCATGTCAAGGTACAATAGGCCTTCTTTATTTTATTTCAAGGGCAATTAAGCACACAAAAATGACATCAGCTGCCAACACTTGTGTGCAACTGGTCTGATGAGACAATATACATACTATATCAAGGTCCAGTTTCAAAAGGATAATTGAAACAAAACACCTATAAAATCCGTATGCAGCAGGGCTGATTAGAAATAAGTGTATATGTGTGCCGAATAGGAGCCACAGACAACAGTATGTATTTGTTTAATGTCCATGGAGTGAGTTAGTCCCCCATGATGGATCTTTGCTACGGTGGGTAACTAACCACTCCGAAATGCCTTTCCACCAGCAACAATAGGAGTTGGGATTGGAAAGGCCTTTGCAACACTTCAGCTTTCTGAAATTGCATATCTTCCTCCTGCAGGCAACTTTGTGCAACTTTGGAAAGCCGAAGCGATGTTATCTGAGACTCCTATTGTTACCGGTGGAAAGGCATTTCCGTGCGGTTAGTCGCCTGCAGTAGCAGAGATCTTTTACAGACAACCAATCAGAGATTAGCCCTAGTGCTTATTAGTTATCAGTCCTCCAGAAAGGGGTACTGTAGGTATAGGAATGTAAAGGGCTGGGGGAAATGGATTCTACTGCTTGATGCAATTTGCAATGCAGATTAGTAATGGATGACATGCTGATCCTTTATTTGAATTAAAAATCTGACAGATCTAAGGTTTGTTCGTGCTATATATCTGTATTACAGAAGCATACAATTCAAACACGTGCTTTGTATTAACAGATAATAAAGATGGACATGTAGGGTCTTCACTGCTATAGACCTGCTTAGTGCTACATGATGATGGAAACAGATTTACTCTATTATTATGTTAACTAATAAACATAGTTATACATACAATGAAAAATAGTCATTTTTATGTTAGAAGGCAATACATTTAAATGTATAGCAGTAATAGAATTGACATTGAAACATAATTAAATGAATAAATATTAAGCATGGATACTATTTCCACTTTGTGGAAGGTCACTGCCTAGCACATATGCAGACTTGCATGGAAGCACAATAACAAGGACAAACATGTCAAATTTGTTCCACTGCCGGCTGATTGTGGCCAGTTGCCAACCACAGAAGGGCAGACATGCATCTCTGTCCCACCATATCTGAGTGATAATAAGCCCGATTTACTGAGCATCACCGCAGGCTAAATCTAGCCTAAGATCCACACCTAGCATTCCTATTTTATGCTACTAATTTGGGTCATATGGAATATGGACTTTTAAATAGTGATGGGCGAAATGTTTCGCCAGGCATGGATTTGCGGCGATTTTCCGCCGTTTCGCAAATTTTTTGCCGTTTCGTGGATCTTTTGAACAGAATAGATTTGCTCATCACTACTTTTAAATATCGGGGCTGGAATATCATCTCTCTGATGGCATGGAGTTACACAAAGTCTCTGCTCTGGACACTTTCCTGGTTGAAAAATAATATTTAACGTTTTATGTATAGTTCTATTGTCAAATGCAGAAACTGTGATAACACACAGTATACAGTACACACACACACACACACACTAAACCCACTGCTGCAAACTTTGACTGTTTTTTGACATAAACAGTCAAAAACCATACCCCCAGAATGAATACATAACCAACTAATAGTTTATATCATATTAAGTTGCCTATTAAAGAATCTTACCAAACTTGAATATATATTTATCAGTAAATACTGCCCTTTTATAGCCTTTCTCTTGAGCTGCCATTTAGCTGTGTGCCCCCTCAGAGATCACCTGACAGGAAATAATGCAGCTCTAACTGTAACAGGAAGTAGCATGGGAGAAAAAGTGCTTTGTCCATTAACTGGTTCATGTGACCTAACGTATTTGTATGATCCCAGGGGGCAGCCCTTAGTACTTAAAATGGCAATTTTCTATTTAGGAGTACCCAATAGTACATATAGGTACTATGAAAAGTATATTTTTATGAAAATGGTTTATTTATATGAAGCAAGGCTTTAGATATGACCTGTTTTATGTTATATATTTTTATAGAGACCTACATTGTTCAGGGCTATAGTTTTACTTTAACTTTTTAACTTCCGATTTATCTGTGTTACTTAAAAACTCAAAAGGGTACAATATTATTTTGCTAGAGACAGTTTACAGGAGGGTGACACTGAAAGGACAAGGAAAGGCAAAGTCGCTTGGGGGTGCCAAAATGTTAGGCCCAAGTGACTTTAATCGCTTACCTTGTACCCCGGGCTGGTGCCCCTGTTAGGAGAAAACAGCACCAGCCTTGGGTACCTGCGAGCATTTCCTCCTCCTTATTTCTTTTGTCTTCGGGCCGGCACATGCACAGTAGAGTGAAAAAGCAGACTTTTTTGTTTAAGTTCGACTTTTCACTCTACTGCGAATGCGCAAGCGCGCGAAGACAGGAGCAGGAAGAGGAGGCGCTTGCTCGCAGGTACCCCGGGCTGGTGCTGTTTTCTCCTAACAGGGGCACCAGCCCGGGGTAAAAGGTAAGTGATTAAAGTCACTTGGGGGTGCCAAACATTTTGGCACCCCCAAGTGACTTAGCCTTTCCTTCTACTTGAAGTGAACTTGTTTCTCCTTAAATGCATGCCAAGCTCAGAGAGAACAATCAGGTTCTATATATTAGTTCTTTTGAAATATGTGATACTTTTGACACAAATGTAGAATTTTATGATGTTGCATATATGGTATTTAGGGCATAATTAAAATAAAAACAATGAATAATAAATTCTCCTTGCATATCCTGAATTCATTAAATCTGAGCAATGATGTAGTGGGATAATTTTACAAAAGAAAGAGTTGCTATGAGAAGTAAAAGCAAGTGACTGATAATGACACTTAATTCATATTCTGTGCACAAAATAAAGAGGACACAGATGTCAAAAACTCAGTGCTCTGCTTTTCATCAGCTTGCACTTGAAATTAATAAACATAGAGTGCTCATTAACGGCTCATCATGCCTGCAGATTGTACATCTACTGTGACATTCAAGGGCATGCATGTCAGTATTCATGAATTAAAGAAATGCTGTTCCATGGCTACATCCACCCCATCAATGTCATTGTGAAGGTGATAGTTCAAAGAAAAACAAATTCCTGTATTTACAGTAACCAAATCATATTTTAATGCACAGTGCTGCAAATCAGAAGGTTGGCTTCAAACGGATCAACATTTTAATATTCAAGTTTGTTTTGTTCACAAAATGTTTGTTTGCCTGCATTCTAGCAGGGAAGGTTCCAAGCATGGTGGCAAATGTCAAGTATTTTGTGGCTCATTTTGAGCGTTTCATAATCTTATATAACAATAGGCGACAGACTGCATATCAGCTGGGTGGCTGCAGTCAGTTGCATCCCTATCTCTTATGTTTCTCAGCCCTATTTTGTCTTCGAACAACTTGGCTATTTGTTCAGCTTTCATGGAGGACAGGCACATGTAGGAGAATTCTTCTATAGTGCATTACTTCACATTACTGCTGTGATGACAATAATTAAACAATACAAGTTATTACCATATATAACTTTGCAGTCAGCACACATTTTTGTTTAATATCTCAAAACTGCCTACATCTAAACCTTAAATTGCATTTAAAAACCACTGTTACTTCTTATTATAATTATTATTGTGTATTTATAATGCCACAGTGCTGTACAATAGATAAATGTAGAATGAAATATACAAATGACAAACAAAAAGTGATCAATACAGGAGGTAAAGTAGGCCTTGCTAAACAGAGCTTAAAATCTAAAAGGAGAAGGGGGTATGAAATACAAATTGTGTAGCAGTGAAACATTTCTCATGTGAGCATAGGGCAGAGCAGTGGTAAGGTAAGGTAATAAGGTACAAGGTATTCTGAAGGGATGCTAGTCTAGATGATATGCTTCTCTAAAAAAACTGTGTCTTAAGCGGCACAGAGATTGAGAAATTTGCATAGAACATGACTGGGAACTCTAATGAATGATGACTATGTACACGTGAGGAGTTAAGTGAGGAGTGAGGTGTTGAGAAGCAGATAGCTGGAAGTGCATAATCTGACCAGTACTTAGAGATTAGTTTGGAGATGTAGAGTGGAGCAGAGTTGCTAACTGCTTTGAATTTTATTCTGAAAAGGTAGTGGAAGCCATTGTAGACACTGGCAGAGTGGCATAGTAGAGGAAGTAGCTTTAGAGGTGTATGAGCCTGCCAGCAGTATCCATTATGGACTGAAGTTCTGACAGACTCTGGAGAGGAAGGTCAGTTAGCAGAGAGTTACAATAGTCAAGCAGTTGTATGATGAGAGAATCCATTTTGGTGCCATCCATAATTTGGAAATATTCTTTACAAGACAGTTACACAGTTTAGTTAATGGAGAAAAGGAATGAATGACAGGGCAGAATCAAAGATAACCCCAAGTGATAGTTGTGCAGTTAATGATAATAGACACATCTCAATGATGCTGTGGGTAATGTATTTGGGAAAGAGAACCGTTTCTGTCTGAGAGGTTAATTCAAGGTAGTGTTGGCACAGTAAAATGACAAATAAGAAGAGACTTCAGTTAAAACATATTGAATAGATAAAAGATGAGAGATACATTTGAGTAACATCAGCAAAAAGAGGTTGACCAGCAACTCCCAGCAAAGCGGGCGTTACATGCAACATTTTCACTCAGATGGGCTCTTGCTAGGAAGATAGAGGAAGGGTGCTGAAATTGAACTATAACTTTCAATAGAATAAGCGCAATTGGGCACCAGTTAAAAGTGTTAAATCTTCAAGTACAAGGTCCTTCAAGTGGAACTTCTATGTCAGGACTTGTCAGGGATCAAACCCTGATCTGTGTGGTCAAAATTTGCCGCACTATCCTGCAGTCTGCTATTTTCTTTTGTTATTCATCTATCCAGGTTGTTCATTAAATCAGTTATCATGCACAGTTACATTTTCTGGTCCCTTCTTAAGCACCTAATGTTGGAACACCACATAACCAAGCACATAGGCTCCTACCTCCCAGTGTAGCTTACAGAGTACAACATTTCTCCTGCTCAGACCAAACACCACTGCTGATTTCTTTTTAAAATAGGTGTCAACATGGAGATCAGAAAAGAGATACAATAAACATTTTCCACATCATGATAAATTTCAGTCCAACAATAGTTTGTCTTCTGACCCAATGACAGATGTGTACGCAAGTGTGGGACATATATCTCCCTAGTCAAAGAACACAGAATCAACAACAAAAGCAGAATGTGAGTACTAAACACATAGATCTTTTGCATTTTAGCAATAATATCAATCTAAGCAGTTCTACTTCAGTAGCAAAGGGAGCTTTAGTTATTATTTATGGGTTCCACCAACAGGTAGCTTGCTAGCTAGCCCACATAATATATGAGTATGAAGATAAAAATTCCAAATATTTATAGAACGTTCTATCCAAATAAAGGCTTTGGGAAAATATATACCCCTAAACCACTTGTAATTTAAAAAGTCATCAATTTGATTAATTTTCAGTTACTTACCTTAGCCAGAAAAAAATAAAAAAGAAAGTTAGCATATTATCTAAATAATATAACTCACAGATTATCTTCACTTATAGACAGGGTTAGGGCCAGCTTTTTTAGACAGAACCCCCCCACCACCATATTTTGGCAATAATCTAAGATGTATAAATTCACCAATCATGCTCTGCGCCTGGCTTTCAGCCAGACATTTATATTGTTAATACTTAAGCCAGGAGGATTCCATGCAAACTAACAAAGCTAAAAGCCCAATCAACATTTTAGCCAATTATCTTAATCCAGTATTAACATCTTTTCATTCTAACCAAAGTGCATTCTTTTACTTATATAAATGTTGGAATCTTTTTTTATATTTTTGTATTACCTCACAATTAGAAATTAAGGGTTTTTACATTATTAGACATAGGAGAGGCCATTGACATTGGTAAGTTGTCATACCTATTTAAGTCACTGAATAAACCTGGCTTTGGCAACAGGTAACCCAGTATCTATACCAACAGTGGCACCATGACCAGGATGATAGGGTTGTATCTTACAGAGGTATAGATCCTGGGTTCACCAAAATTCCACCTATAAAAGGTAGGTGGATAATTGCCAAAACACTTCAAAATAGTGGTCTCCAATTATTTGTATAAATTTGGTTGTTATATGCCCTCTTCAGAATAAACAATGTCAATTTGGGTTTTTACGGAGACCTTCCGCACCATGGGGCCGATTCACTAAAGGTCGATAACGTTTATTGCATGCTTTTTTGCGTTAAAAAGCATGTGATAAATAAGTACCGATTCATCAAAGTCATTTTGCATGCGTTAATCCGCATATGGCATGTGCAAAAAAAAATGCATCATCGCAAAGCGTTATTAGTAACGCATTGTGTTAATTAGCGAATAGAAATAGCACTAACGAATGATTCACAAACACATATGAAGCGTTAAATGCGCAAAATATCACATTAATCTGTGCAAATATTAACAGCTACTTGGGGCAGGCGGTACTTAAAGAAAATTGTGGTTCATGAGTTTTTGGCAACATACAGTAACATGGCGTTTGCAGTCATATTATGTCATAGTATGACATGGCAATTTACATTCATAGATGTCATATCGGGGAGATTAGTCACCCGCGACAAGAGAGATTTGTTGCGGGTGTCTAATCTTAGCGTGTGCCACAACCCTTACCAGTGCTTTGTAAAGGGGAATTCCCTTCTCCTTCAGTGCATCTATAACCTTTTAATACGGGTCAATACTTTGTTAATTTGCTGACTGCCATCCAGGACTCCAGGCCCCTCTCAAGCATTAGCTCAAGCCTAAATTAGTCCCATTAAGGGTATAAGCGACTTGCATATTTTTAAAATTCCAAATGTTTAACCTAAGCAACCCAGCCCTAGGCAACCCAGCCAGCAGCCAACTCATACCCCCTGCCCCACGTGAGCACCCACACTGAGCATACACTCCAATTCTTCCAATTGCAGGCCCATGCTTGAGTGTAACTTATATACAGTAAAATAGTACAGTCATTTTGGATGATTCTGTATATGAACTGGACCCATCAGTCTGCAAAGTGGCATACATAATCCTGCCTAATCACAGGTAGTTAGTTTCAAGCAGAGAATGCAACCTGATAATGGCAAAAGCTTTGCAGGATCATTTGTTAATTAAGACTCTCAAACATTTTTTAAAATTCTCCCCCTGCACTGCCGTGGGTTTCATTCTGACTGCAAATCAGCGGCAATGTGGGCTATCTTTTCATTATAGGTCACTTATACCATCATTGGTCTCATGATTAACAAGTTATATCATGCTGTTTAAATCTTATCTACTTGGAGGGATAGCTTGTAATAGTGTGTCATATAAGCCTTTCTCCGAAGTTTTCAATTAAAAGCCAATGTTATTGGGAGTAATGAGGTGAGTCCAATTAAAAAAGGAGATTAGAAGCTTTCTGGTGTTATAACAGCAAACATTACGCTGCTTCAGTAAAATGACATTATTAGACAGCTTACACAGCTACCAATATCATCAGAAAATAAATGGCATATGTTGGTTCATGACATTAGTACCTCATTTCCTAGTGCTTTCCTATTGTAGCAAGCATAACTTGGGCAGAATACAGAAAGGGAGATCTGATTCACTTATCTTTGGGGTGGGAATGGTGTAATGTGTCAAACAAAATAGTAAGAATGCTTAAGCATCAATTTTAAACTAGTAGGTAAAAAAAGAACTAACATAGCCTAAGCAAGTTATTGTTAGGGAGGAGTGAGCTTTTTCACCCAGTACAGTTTCATGGCAAAAATGTTCACAGCAGATATGACTATTATGCCCTTCTTGCCTTCCCCATCAACCAGTGGGATCATAGCTGTCTTTCTAAGGAGCTGTCTAGGCTCTGTGTTAGACAAAAAAAGACTCAAATGTTGCCAGTTTCTTCCTATGAAGGACAGTGGTAGTATAGTTGGAAGGAGCTTATCTAACAAGGTAGGGCAATGTATAGGCTATTGTATAACTTAAAATGTTATCATTGCTCAAAAGCCCAGACCTCTATGCCTAGTATAAATCATTGGCTATACTTTTTATTTGGATATTTTTCTAACTGTTCTGTGTATTGCAGGATAGAAGTACTACCCATAGTTTATCTATACAGTGGTAACTGCCATTGAAACTTTGACTTTCTATATGATTGGGTTGGCCAAATATTCAAGTACAGACTCTGTAGCATTCATTAATTTAAAAAAAAACAAAAAAAAACAGAAGCTCGGACCTAGAGACGATTATTAAGTACTGGGTAAAATTATATTTATTATTGTATGTATGTATCTTTATTTATAAAGCGCTATTTATGTACACAGTGCTGTACAGTAGAATACATTAATACAAACAGGGGGTTATTAATATAATAGATAAATACAAAGTACAACAATAAACACAGATAGATACAAGATAAATACAGTTGCAATAAGTAAAGAGTCAAAGACACAAGAGGATGGAAGTCCCTGCCCCGAAGAGCTTACAATCTATATGGGAGGGTAAATAAATTTATTATTGCACATTGGTCTTTTAATGACTTTATTAGACAAATGTATTAAGCTAAAATGTAAAAATATTAGGTACATGTTTCCCTTTAAATCTCCCTGGGACATGAAAATCAATGTCACAAGATTTTTGGCCGCCCTGGTTGCAAAAAGACTGCATCATAGAAGCTTAATTGAAATTCCATGATGAGATTATTTGCCTGGGGACCCTTGTCCTGACCAAGTATCTATGCCTATCATCACAGATATAAATTGCATATTTTCTCATTCCTTTTAATGCTGTCTCTTTACTGTGCTTCTTAGAAGGAAAAAAAAAATGACCTTTAAGTAAAAATAAACAACAAGGTATTTTCATTATAAGTAAGTGAGCTGAGTGACAGGTGTGATTTACAATGGAAAATGTTTTGTGCCATAACCTTTAACAGCTGCCCTAAAGCTTGACATGCTCCCTATGAATCCCTACAGGAAAAGCTTTCCAATTTGTGATAATAGCAAACTGGCTATTTAGCTAAATATTTTTGCTTCCTCCAGCACCAGCTCCACCGGCTTCAAGGTGTTATCCATATCCATTGTGTCGATGTAACAAATCAGCAAAGCCATCTCAATACAAAACCAAATATGGTACAGTGGTATGATCTGGTTATATTTAATGAGGATTCAGAATTAAAAATAGAGGTTTGACGAGTTTAATTCCTTTTAGAAATTAAGATTCAAATTGCTAAAACTGGTCCTCTGGGCAATTACTGTTAAAGGACATGTAAAGCCTACATTTGCCTACAATGTATATCAGTTGGGCACGTCTCCTCCACCCTAATGGCATCATTTGTACTGCATATATCCCCTCCGCTTGCCAGCACCATCGCATTTTCCTAAAGCAAATAGCAGCTTTCACCTGGTGGCCATTTTTCCTTTGATACATAATCAGATACATTTAAATCTGCGAACAGCATACACACACACACACAGACCCTTATTCAACATACATTTAATCAAGAATACAGGCTCACACAGGCACAACTGTCACTGATTAAAGTTCTGCTTTGTTTGAGCATTGTAATGGTAAAGCTGAGCTCAGGAAAAAAACTGAAGCAGACAGCTAGAGCTGAGTTTCTATGGGAACCAGCAATGCCATCTCTTTACTGGCTGCTAGACTGGGGGTGTGTTTAGTAATCTCAGTTTAGAACAACTGAGCATGTCTGGCAAGCCAGGAATCAAAGCAAATTCCTGAGGGAGGGGGCCGAGTGGGTTACATGAGGAGAAGGAAATCTAAGTGATTAAGGAGATGTTGCAACCTTACTATTAACCACTGGACAACCAGTGTGACAGGTATTGAAAGATTTCAAAGAGGCTGTTCACTGATTAAATTTTAGTGTGTGGGGTTTACATGTCCTTTAAGACAATTCAACCCATGAATACCCCTCAGTGCCAACTGAAACTATAAGCAGAGGGCAGAACTAGATTCTCTAATCGGATGGCTGAAATGTACAGGTATAGAAGTGATATTTATAACAATCCTGTATACAGGGTGCGAGGAACACAGAGGGAGCTCTACCCATCGCTGTTCAGAACAGGCCTTGCTCCCTCGCGCTAGTAGCCTATGGTGGAGTTGTATAAGGTAATGGAAAGTTATGACCACATACTCATGTAACCCCATTTTGGCCACTGTTGTACTTTTAACACGCAACTCCCTGCGTGTGGCGCTACAGGAGCCCTGAGCCCCTGCTTACTTATGGGGGACAGGTATGATATAAATGAATGGCGTGCCTCCACCCAGGGTAGGTATAGGTAGAACTATATGTCTCCTCCCTGGGAAAACTCTATGAGGTCCTCCTTGGACCTGGACTCCCAGCAACTCCCAGTACCTTACCCCTCCCTTGGGGTAGCTGCTTACCAGGCAGTTGAGGATCCTCAGTATATGAACCACCAAGATACCGGCTAAAATGGTGAACCAGATGAACTTGTTTATTGATGCAGGCAGAACACTTCAGAGGATGTCACACAGACGGCTCAAGTCACACACTCTCTCTTTGGGCTACCCCCAGTACTCCCGCCAGATGATCCCACCTAGGAACTCACCCCGGTCCACGCGTAGGGCCCCTTCACTGGGAACACTCCCAGGTGCTGACTTGGCTCCTCTTACTAAACACTACAGGACCTGAACTCCAGCCATAAATGCTGGGGGGTCTTAACCCCTCTCTCTCCTGTTGGGGCTATCGCTGCCCGTTCTCTCTAGCCTGCCCGTCACTGTTAGAGTGACCTATTACAGTACCTCCTGTACTAGAACGCTAGCCTGTTGTACACCTACTTACAGAGGGGGTCCCAAGCAGAAAGACTTTCACAAAATGGGTGTCATCCCTTTTTATATAGCAGCACACTGCCACCTAGTGGTTGCTGCTGCATAACAGGGGAACTCCCTTTTCACACATAAACAGCTAGGACCACCTTTAGGTGTCCATATCTTATAAGGCCACCCTCATGGTGCCTATCTAAAAGGGAAATTTATCCTGAAGGGGCCCAATTCTTTGGGGTCCCTACACTCAGTATTCTTACATTTCCTTATCTCCAGAGGCAGCATTAACTAGAGAGTAAAGTAGCCATAAGATTAGGGTGGGTTATATGAAGCCACTTCCCCAGGTGCTCCAACATCCAAATTATAGTGAGTAGCAATTAGCAAAGGTTTTACAGAGTTTTAACAGAGTTACCCACAAGGCTGTCTGGCAGAATTTGTCAGCTGAAACAAATCTTTCTGCCCACTAACAGAAGCTATTCTGGTTGAGTGGATTCTTAGGTCATTTGGAATTGTCACCATTGAGAAAACAATGAGACATGAAAATAAAATTACTCTTTAAAGTTGAATCTGTTCATAGTATATTATATTTATATTATTGCTGGGTTCTTTAAGGATTCAAACGTTTACACCGTAACTTTCATGTAGAAATCACATTTCTCTATCCCAGTAAAAGGACCCCAACTTTTTAGATTTATTCATTTATTTATTTATTTTATTATTTATTTATTTTAAAATCAAACTGAACCTTTCCATTTCTATTAGGGTATATTGCAAGACTAGAACATTATAGGAGGAGAAAATATAAAGAGGAGACAGCCTACCCTCCCTGCCTGAGAAAATGGCATCTTAGACAAGGCTACAATTGAAAATACAACATTGAAAAATTAAGTCTGCAAAAAAGTTAGTAATTAAAAAATTGCAAATCTTTATTATAAATCATTTAAAATATAAACGTACCCCATGTACGCAGCCTAACACGTTTCATGCTAATCTAGCACTTAATCATAAACCTATGATTAAGTGCTAGATTAGCATGAAAAAAGCACAATACAAAAAAATCATATTTAATGGTACAAAAATTGTACTTTGATAAATCTGCCCCCTTGAGTATCAAGTTGGGTCCCAATATGGATCCTATTTGGTAACAATTATTTCCCTAATTGTCCCGTTTTGACTACCACACAGTAGCACATGGATTATCTCAGACCCCTTGTATTCAGGCTAATCTCTCGTAATTCAGGTGGCAGGGCCATATACAGTAACAACAGAGATGTCAAATCCATAATTCTTTTCAAACACTGAAACCCCTCCAAAATATTTGATCATATACCAAAAACAACCTCAATAAATATAATAAAAATGTCAAAATAACCCGTGAACAATTTAAAAACTGCATATTCTGTTAACAAAAGAGTTTTAAAGACACATTATTATAAGGATTTGAAGATGAACACATTGGATATGGCCTATTCTTGAACCAAGTCCTGGATTAATTGTGTCCCACACTATGATTGGAATCAGCAGTTCACAAAAAAAAATTTGCTTCCATAATTAGGCAAATCAATATCTCACAGCATAACAACACTTACTACTCACTCTCTGAAGCAGTGTTGTATTACTTGACATGAATCACATCTACCCAGTGGTGAATTACTATAAGAGCAACCAAGCCAGGGACCCAGGGGCCATAGTTCCAAGGGGACCCAGTGCCATGAAAAGAGGAGGAGTGGGGGAGGTGTAGGGGAGAAGGCAGGGTGCCACACAGAGCCTGGCATTAATCCATCCATTTATCTGCCACTAACTCCCACTAACCATAAACCCATCCTACCAGGTAATTACTTGCTTGTGCCATGACATACTGAGGGCTTTGTGTGGATAGCCATTTTACTATATGCTTTTTAAAATATATTTAAAAAGATCATTCTAATAAAAAAAACGAATGTAATAAAACATAGGTATAATGTCAACAACTCTCTGCTACATTTCTTAAACTGTTTATGATTTTGTAATCACATCTTGTTGGATCAAATGAAAATATTTGCCATTTGTTCCACTGTTGCACACAATAAAAACATTGGTGCTTGAATAAACATGACTGAGTTGCTAAATTAAAATCACCGTGTTCTTTGCTGCACCAGTGAAACTGTAAAACCAAACAAATTTTAAGCCAAGCACATTCCACAGAAAAACTGCAATTTATTACTTAGATTAGCATACAAACCATAATATGAAGGAGTAATTCCTGGTGTGTATAACTGCTACAGGTAGCTCTTCCTTGTCACCCACAAACACCGTAATATGCAGGATGCTGCCACTTTACAGAGCGATTTTGACAAACTTGTAAAAATGGGCAGCAAACTGGAAAATGAGGTTCAATGTGGACAAGTGCAAAGTTATGCACTTTGGTAGAAATAATATAAATGCAAGCTATCTGAATAGCTATACTGAATGGTAATTTGTTGGGGGTATCCTTAATGGAGAAGGATCTGGGTTTTTTTGTAGATAATTCCAGGCAGTGTCATTCTGTGGCTACTAAAGCAAATAAAGTGCTGTCTTGTATAAAAAAGGGCATTGACTCAAGATTTGAAAACATAATTTTGCCCCTTTATAGGTCCCTGGTAAGGCCTCACCTTGAGTATGCAGTGCAGTTTTGGGCTCCAGTCCTTAAGAAGGATATTAATGAGCTGGAGAGAGTGCAGAGACTGCAACTAAACTGGTAAAGGGGATGGAAGATTTATGGTTGTTTTCTCTGGAAAAGAGGCGCTTGCGAGGGGACATGATTACTCTGTACAAGTACATTAGAGGGGATTATAGGCAGTTGGGGGATGTTCCCATAAAAACAAAAAAGGATTTTCCCATAAAAACAATCAACGCACCAGAGGCCACCCCTTTATATTAGAGGAACGGAGCTTCCATTTGAAGCAGCGTAGGTGGTTTTTCACGGTGAGGGCAGTGAGGTTGGGGAATGCCCTTCCTAGTGATGTGGTAATGGCAGATTCTGTTAATGCCTTTAAGAGGGGCCTAGATGAGTTCTTGAACAAGCAGAATATCCAAGGCTATTGTGATACTAATATCTACAGTTAGGGGCTGATTTACTAAGACACGATTTCGAATTGGAAAAATTCTGATTGGAAACGAACATTTTGCGACTTTTTCGTATTTTTTGCTATTTTTTTGGCGTCTTTACGATTTTTGCGTAAAAACGCGAGTTTTTCATAGCCATTACGAAAGTTGCGCAAAGTCGCGATTTTTTCGTAGCGTTAACACTTGCGCACAAAGTCGCGCCTTTTTCGTAGCGTTAAAACTTAAAATGCGCGACGTTTCGCGCAAGTTTTAACGCTACGAAAAAATCGAGACTTTGCGCAACTTTCGTAATGGCTAAGAAAAACTTGCGTTTTTACGCAAAAATCGTAAAGACGCAGAAAAAAATCGCAAAAAATACGAAAAAGTCGCAAAATGTTCTTTTCCAATCTGAATTTTTCCAATTCGGATTCGAAATCGTGTCTTAGTAAATCAGCCCCTAACTGTAGATATTAGTATCACAATAGCCTTGGATATTCTGCTTGTTCAAGAACTTATCCAGGCCTCTCTTA
The DNA here is from genome assembly GCF_000004195.4 of Xenopus tropicalis. NCBI lineage: Eukaryota > Metazoa > Chordata > Amphibia > Anura > Pipidae > Xenopus > Xenopus tropicalis. The sequence continues at coordinate 133,021,432 of NC_030678.2, read as the reverse complement.
AAGGCATTAACAGAATCTGCCATTACCACATCTCTAGGAAGGGCATTCCACAACCTCACTGCCCTCACCGTGAAAAACCACCTTCCTCTAATCTAAAGGGGGGGGGCCTCTGGTGTGCTGATCATTTTTATGGCAAAACAGAACCCCCATATCTGCCTATAATCATAGTGTGGTCATTTAAGATACAAATCTGAGAGAAATTTGAGATCATTCAAAAAGCACTTCCATCTGAATTCTTGCTGAACTTTGCACTTAGTACCATAGGGCAGGTGGTAAGTACAGGGCTCTATTGCACCTTGCACCCCCCACTCTCCCTAAGATTTCTACAGCCACTACCTATTTCTCTGCAGGAGCAAGGATCTGTGATTTGATGTGAGATGCATGTGCAGTTTTGTTTTTTCACATGGGATGCATCAAGCACAGCGCTCCTAGCAACAATGATGCTGGGAAAAAAGCTGCATTGAGGGGAAAAACATGGTAATTGTGCTTGACATTGCTCACTGTACAAAGTTGTATTTTTGTTCATATAATTATGGTTCCTTATACTTTTATTATACATTTAATAATACTAAATGCGTAAATGCGTAAGTATGCTGCATCGCGTATGTACGCATTCACACCGCACTTCTGCATTCTGCATCGGTCCGGTCAATCGCGCCCGAAAAAAGTCTGACCACCCCTGGCTTAGGCTGTCTATTATGAAATCATACTGCATCATCTAACAAGTTTTGACTACCACAACTAAGATGTGTTTCGAAATATCACAACAAAACTATAAAACTCCTAACCAAAGATTAAACAAAGATTCTATAAAGCATTGCTATAAAGCTAAACTACTAATGTCTACCACAGTTTCCTATTAAATTATTAAATTGTATGTGTTTGTAGTATTGAACTGCAAGAAGTAGTTTGTGGTCATGGAACTCCTTGATGACTTATAATATCCTTATATTTTACAAAAGGGTGTACATTATTCACTATATAATATACAATGCATGCATAAACACAAACAAAAAAAACTATGGCTCCCAATTTTGTGGAAAATGTATAGTGTCTAATATGGGTTCACAGTATTTAAGAGCAGTTATTAAAACTGCTTCAATGTGTGCATTTGCAGGGCAAATATCATCCCATAACACAGGTTGATGTCATAATTCAAACCCTAGCCAGTCTTTGTAAAAGCATTTTGCTTCACCTAGCCAAGCGTAGGAATGCAACAACTAATGGCTTCCCCTTACATTGGCACAATATTTCCTCTAGATGTGGATTACAATACAGTGCAAAGTACATGCTCTGCCTATAATGATGCTATCATTTTTCTGAAAAAGTAGATAAAAAACATGAATCAATATACTTATCAGCAGAGTACAATATATATGTATTATAAACCGGAAATTATGTTCCAGTACAAATAAAAAAAGGAAATTTCCCCCATTCAGACTGGGAAATTGCTTTGTTGTTTTGCTTAGTAAAAAACATTTCTCAATGTACCCAAGCTCCAATATCTAGAATCTATGGTCCCAGAGCTAACACATCCATTGTTAATCTATTTACTACCACATCTTACTCTATAATGAAAAGCCAAGCAAGGCGGTGCATACTGTATGTCTGCTGTCTTTGTGTTGATGCCTGAGCTGACAAGCTATTTATTGGTCGCAGTAGCCATTCTAATTATCCCAGGCTTTCTAGGTCTGCCACTTTATCTTTCCTGTTGTTAGTCAGGGAATAATAACATGAAATAGTAACCTACCTGTGTGGAGTTAAATCAATATCAGAATAAGCGAGCATTCAAGTATCTTGTAAACCTAAACACACACAAAAAAATATAATGTTATATAGTGTATGAGCAAAGAATCACATAGTTAAAATAACCAAAATACAGAATTTACACAGTTTACACAAATTGTGAAATCTATGTTCTAATAATCTGAATGAAGGTTAAAATGTAATGCAATAGTAATGGGATGAACATTCGTTTTTGGGATAGTGCTCTTGTACCTTCATGCTCCCAGCTAATTATGGTTTCCCCATCCACTACTTAAAGGAAAACTATACCTTCAGAATTAATTCTTTATATGGTATCAGGTGGCCTATTAGAACCTTACCAAACTGGCACCATGAATCATATGATCCCAGGGGGCGGCCATTAGTACTTAGAATGGTAATTTTCTATTTGGGATTATGCAATGGCACAAACTATTACAAAATGATATGTTTATGAAAATGGTTTATTTAAATGAAGCAGAGTTTTACATACAGTTTTCATTTAAGATGTGTATACAAGATTAACAAAATCTTTATTAGAAAAATACAAGGCCAACTAAGCTCGTTCAATTGTATTCAGCTATCTATAAACACGTTATTAAACTAAAAGATTTATTTTCTTAGCTCCTGTGATCTCTATTCTGAGTTCAGCTGCTCAGAAAGAAAATAGAGAGGTAGAGATCCAATTCTTTAAGGAAGACAATCACATGACTGTGTGGCTGTGCAGTGTTTTAGGAGAAGGAAAAGCCTGCCATAGGAATAATGAAGAGGATAATAGTGATGTGAGGTCACAGAAATGACTTCACTTCTCGATGAGGCTATCACCCCAGTGGGGGCAGGGCTAGATCCAATAATTCCTGTGCATGCATTGGCTCATGTGGCATGAGTCCCATCACTATCATATTCCTATGGTTGCTGCAGTAATTTAATAGATTAATATATCTTTTAACAAATTGCATTTTATTAGCCGTTAATTAGGGATAAGTTAAAACTGTGTATTCTCTGTAAAACAGTGAGTATGCTTAATATCGGTGCTGTGGTACATAATGAAGCTAGCCGCAAGGAGCCAGACTAACAAGCTGGTTCTTTCATGAATTAATTTGCCATTTTGAATGTAGAAAAGTCCATATAGGAAGGACAAGCTTTTTTAATGGACTCAACTGAGTGTATTATAATAAATAAAATAAATATTAAAGAAAGGCCGAACACCTAGGATTATACCTCAATTCATTCAATCGTAATGGAGAAAAGGACACCATGGGGTGCTCAAAGTAAAAATAATTGCAAGAAATAAGAAACCCACTTATTGGCACACCCAATTACTCCTGCTACCCTCTTACTGAAACTCAATGATGGCTACCCCTTTTTCTGCATTATTTAAAAATGTATTATAAACATATGAGACTGATTACAACACATCAGATGCGATGGGAATTGTAGTGTAAAAACTCCTTTCTCACTAAGACTTCCACATTGAAACACTTTCAGGGAAATTCGTGCCTCTGCTAACAATGCTTAGACAGGCATCTCCTAAGATCTAATAGCCTAGGACCCTGACACTGAGGCAGCAGTACTAACCACTATGCCACCATTAAGCCACCGTGTTGTCCTTATTTCTTCACAATGCAGATTTCCATACATTATTGCTATTGCTTTATACTGTTCTCTAACCTAACACTCTGTGGTAGGCTATTTGTTATAGCCTATAATTTAAATTTTATACTGAAAGCTCTTTCAAACAAGGCTAGTGTTTTTAGCACTATGCAAGACCAAGAACAAGACATCAACAGTATAGAGAGACTTTTAAGTAATATTCTTGGTGAATGGCAATTTAAATTGTTATAAATACAGTATGAACATACAAAGACAAGAAATCCTCTTCACTCACCCATTATCGAAGGCAAACAATACCCATGAACAATGTAGGTCTCTATAAAAATATATTGCATAAAACAGCCCATATGTAAAACCCTGCTTCATCTAAATAAACATGTTAATACATAATACATGTTAAGGTCCCCATGCACGGGCCGATTGTAGCTGCTGATATCGGTTTCTTGGACCGATTTGGCCAGATATCGATCGGCCAGGTTAGAAAATTCAGTCGGATCGGGGACCGCATCGGCTCGTTGATGCAGTCCCCGAACCGACTGCCCCATTGCCGCCTTTAGAATTCGATCGTTTGGCCCCAGGGCCAAAAGATCGAATTCGCTACAGGTTCCCCAATATTGCCCACCCGTAGGTCGGGATATCGGATGAAGATCTGCTCGCTTGGCGATGGTCCGTGTATGGGCAGCTTTATACTGTATCAGCCAATGAATGGACAAAGTTTTGTCTTTTGCTTCAACACTTCTTCCTGTTACAGTTAGAGCTACATTCTTTCTGGTGATCTCTGAGAGAACGCACAAACCATCACAAAATGGTAGCTTAAGGTAAAAGATGTGATCTCTGAGAAAACGCACAAACCATCACAAAATGGTAGCTTAAGGTAAAAGATGTGATCTCTGAGAAAACGCACAAACCATCACAAAATGGTAGCTTAAGGTAAAAGATGTGAAACGGCAATATTTACTGATATACATATTCCAATTTGGTAAGATTCTTTAATAGGCCACTTAATATAATATAAGCTATCTGTTGGTTAAGTATTCATTCTAGGGGTATAGTTTCCCTTTAAGAACACCGATACATTCTGTGCATTAAGTTTTTAAAAATGCCTGTCCCGTTAAACAAAGCAGGGATTGTTTGTATACATATTGCTATATATTTAAGCTGACCAACTGTGTCAAAGGCCTCCCTCACAACAACCTGATTATCATGCCATTGATTGAAACTCCTGACATCTTTAACATAATCTGGCCAAAACCCACCCCAAACTTACCCTTCCTCTTCCTTCTACAGCTTCCCCAATCCTCCTCACGACTTCCGTGACGTCATATACCGGCCCCTTTCATCATCACCCCACCCCTTCTACATCACAAACCACCCCTTTTGTTTCTGCTGCCCCCACTGGCCAATTTATTTTAAAAAGGTGGCAACCCTAAGCATTCCTACTATTCATCGTTTTGCAGATTCCTGCACTTTACTAAGCAATACAATATCATCCTTGTTAGCAGGTACCACAAAGTACTGTTCCATACAGTAAAAAATTTAACCAAGGATTTGTAGCAATTATAATTTCTAATTTCTTGCTTCCTATTATTTCCTTTATATTTACTGCCTGATAAATAAACCATTGCAATATCACAAAAAAGAACCTAATTGTACAGAATGCATTCAAATAAATATTTAGCATTATTATGTTTCTTATGTTTCAGTGCTTAGAATATTTATTCAAAGTAAAACATGATAGAAATTGCTGACATCTCTTCCAATTCAGTGAATTGTTCTTAATGTTGCTAATCATCAACGAATAAGGTTTAATGGTATAAATGATGCACTGAATGCAAACACTTTACAGTTATGTTATGTTTTTCCTCTCTTTTTTTTTGAAAGTGTTGTAAATTGCCAAGGGAAGTTTTTTTAATTGTTGGGTCAGATGTGCATTTTATCTGTATTTGTCTATTGGTGTTATAGAGTAATATCAATAAAGGTATCATGTTACCACAAACACAAGTATATTTTTTCTTTTTCTGTTTTAGGGCAGGTACATTTCTTAGGTAACATAAAAATATCAAGCAAAACTTGCCCGATCTCATTCTCCATGTTCCTGTATGAGGGGGCTGCCATATTTGTTGTGCAATAGAAGACTGAAATTAATAGCTTAATTAATTAATTAAGACTGAATTAATAGCCTGAAATTTTAGCTGACTGGTTGAAAAGGGACAGTCAGAATGGGTTTCTTCTGAGTTCCACCCACTTCCTAAGAACATACAGTCAGGTAAACTGCTGCCTGTTAAAAATTATCATAGTGCTGAGCAAAGATATGAAATAGTTCAGGACCACAAAAAAAGTCACAGTTAGGCTGTACACTGTACAAATAAACATGTCAGCTCACACATGCAACAAGTCTTACTTCTGCAGCTTGTGATGTGAATGGATATAATAGCATCCCAGTGCCTAATAAACCAGAAAGACCCAGACCCAGGGGGAGTTAACCTTCCATAAATTCTGATTTATGCACTATCATTTGGGAGCTGCATAGCTAATCAGTTCCCTTTTGTAGCTTCTGTTAATTCTTACTTATTCTAAGTCAACACTAATAATTAAATGAGAGTGAACTCACACAATGTTTATTAGAATTAAATATGTGGGGGCCTTTATTGACAATTACCCAGGGCTTCAGGCAGGCTGGATCCATCACTAGGGAATTAGCAGCTACAGTTATATGCTGCATATAAAAATAAATATATTTCTTACTTGCAATGACAGCCTCTTTTGGCTTCTACATCACATTTACAAGAAGAATAGACCATTTGTACTTTCTGAGAGCTAGGTCATACTTATTCCTCTAATTTAGCTCATGTGCAAAAAGGCATACAATTCAGGGTTTTTACAAGAACCTGCAAGACAGCAGTAAAATCCAGATCATTACCCCCTGAACATAGTGCTGTCATCGTTCTGCCTTGTGTCCTTCTCAGAAGCTGATTAATTAAAAGTAATTGCACAAGCAGAAATAGAAGCTTCTTTATCACTTTAATGAGCCGCTGATTCTTGGATATAGCTCAAAAGAATCTTCTCCTCCCCATCATGCAGATAATCTGGGTGATTCTATCGTGTGATGCTTATTTGTCCTGGTGCCTTCTCAAGGGCAGCTGCCTAGAGTCTTATGAATTAATCATGTTAAAGCAACATTATATGACAAACTGCAGTCAGAAGGCATGATAGCCCGACATGGCAGCCAGAAAGGACAAATAATTCAGAATAGTAAATATGGTTAGCATGGAAAGATTTTTAAATGTAGGCTGAGAGTTCTACTATAGCTACATAATCCTTCTAAATAGATTTTTATTAAAACAATCTTGCAATGAGAAAGGTACGGGTATCGGACCCCTTATCCGGAAACCCATTATCCAGAAAGTTCTGAATTATGGGAAGGCCATCTCCCATAGACTCCATTTTAATCAAATAATTCACATTTTTACAAATGATTTTCTTTTTCTCTGTAATAATAAAATAGTACCTTGTACTTGATCCCAACTAAGATATATATATATATATATATATATATATAAAATGTTTTTATCAGACTTTAGGTAGGAGATCCAAATTACGGAAAGACCCCTTATCCAGTAAACCCCAGGTCCTGAGCATTCTGGATAATGGGTCCCATACCTGTACTGAAAATTTCCAATCCAATTCAACCCCAAAATAACAATCTCAAAAATGAAAATCAATTGCAAATTGTCTCAGAATATCATTGTATATGTCCGGCAGCGCGCCGAGAACGCACCAGGCCCCCGCCCTGCAAAAGAAATCTTTGGAGGGGCCCGGCGCGCACAAGTACCTAGCCACCCCACCCCCTCTCTCCCCAGTCTAACATGCATGTTGAAGTAATGTGTGCACTCGGTAAATTTTAAGCAGTGGGGGCTTAATAGGAATTTTATGCTGACAATACAATATTTAGTTCTAGGTTGCGATGCAGGGTTTTTGTTGCTCAGTAAAACAAATGCAATCCCATGATTTAGAGATATAATATTCATAAAAACAAAGCAAGTCCCTACATTTTATGAATATGTATGAGGCACATTTGTCATTAAAGTTTTTACATGTAGTTACCTCACAAGAGCAATCATGGCTGCTCCTGGCTATACGAGAAAGCTCAAAGAAGGGAAGCATGGCTCCCCGAACACATTAACATCTGGCAATATCTTCACTGAAGTATTATAGAAACTTAAATGAATGCAAAGCAAATTATAAAGAGGCTAAATGTTTCCCTTTATTGAATAAGGAGAGAAGAAAAAGGGAGAGCTGCTTTATTGTTTACAATTGTATCCAACAGTGGGTTCTAATAATATATAAGTAGCTGCAGTGGCACATTGTGATTGAGCAGCTAAATTACTAGATAATAAATTTATTTCAATCAACCTGCCAGTGCACCAGTAATGTGAGTGATAGAGGAGAAATTCCCACCCTTTGCCATTTTGCCACCCTTCCAAGAAAGCTGGATATTTCCTAGCTGGTAATTTCCCAGTGGACCATTGACTTTAGTGTCACACATACCTTTGTTCCAGCCTAGGCACCTACACCCCTAACTGATTGGAAAAGCTGCTCAGCTTTATTCTCTAACACTGAAACGAGCCTGGCGACACCTCCAGCATTTTGCATCAAAATGGCGTGTGCATATGAGGCGCAAGTGTGTTGCTTCTGTTGACCCTTAAGGTGTTGCTAGCTCCAGGGTTCCCCTAAATCAACAACCACGGTTGAACAGGTGCTCAGCACAATTACGCAAAGGTTCAAGGGGTACCTGTAGATGCAATTACCTTTAATGAATGTGATTTTATTGTGCAGCATCTGCAGCCATTTTGCACAAAAGCAAACTGCACTTAGCACTTGTAAATAACCCCTAGTCTCACTACTACCATGGTTATCAACTCAGTGATGTAAATGTGTGGGCCTGTGGGCCTGTGGGCCTGTGGGCCTGTGGGCCTGTGGGCCTGTGGGCCTGTGGGCCTGTGGGCCTGTGGGCCTGTGGGCCTGCCCCCCCCCCCCCCCCCCCCCATCTTGTGGGTTCCCTTTGTGTTTGTGCTGGGTGCTATTAGCTGGTAGCATATCACCCTTTGGCTGTTGACTGCAACTTCCTGGACCCCCCCTCAAGAGTGCAGAAGCAGGGGCATGCTGGTATTTTTTTCTGCAAAATCTGGCCAAAGGCTACCTATTTAATCTCGAGAAGGCTGCTCAGGAAGATTGCCCCCATTAACCAATACTAATCATACAATATATATCATTTGAAAACATATTAAACAGTATTAGTGCACCCATGTGGAACAGGTTTCTCTCAGTTAGCATTTGGGGAGGATGGGCCTAGAGAGAGAGGGGCTATATAAGAAGAGAAGTGTGCCACTTGCTTTTTGGCTGATGTGAGAAGAAAAGTAAATGACACCAAGGAGCCTGAGGCTTGCCACCTCAGTGAAGTACCATGGGGAGTCAATAGTAAGCAGATAGTGATAGGTTAGATTTGTGGAGCTTAGTGTAGGTGATAAGAGGAGTAAGGAAAGGTTCAGTGTTTTGGCAGTACCCAAGAAAGCGGGAACTTAAAGTTAAAGGGAAGTTAAATGGTGTCTAGTACCTTAACACAAGGCTGACCCCTGTGGTTGGAGTCTGTGTAGGACAGAGCTTCTCGCTGAAGAGAGAGGCAGAGAAGTAGGCAACAGGTGTGGCCGGCTGACAGGAAACCATGGGACTTGTACGATTATTAGTATTATTGGAGAAGCTATACTTGTGACTATGAAAGTAGTTCCCATGTTCATCTGCAAGACCTTGTGGATCTACATTTTGTTGCCGTTTACGTTTGCAACTATAATTGCCTTCTGTATGTGACAGTGGTGCTTACCCTATCTGGGTATCAGTGATTTGACTATAAGCGATATTTGAGGCACATCGTTACAGCCAGCTTTGGCAAATTAGACTTATGAATGCATGGAGCCAGGGGCGCTGCTGCCATGAGGCAAGTCCAGAAACTCACCCCAGATGGCAGTTCCCTGCAGGTTACAAGTGGTGACAATCAGAATTTTCCCTTTTCTAGTGTAAGAGAACCCAATTGCTCCTATCAGGCCCAGGGAGTGATGGGGTGGCATTAGAAGAGCTGCCTCAGGGTGGGCTGGGGCGCAGAATCATCACTGCATCAACCCCAAAAATGTTAGGTACAATTGCAATCAGTACTTCATCTGTAAAAAATCAAACTACAAACAATGCAGACATGAAACAACAAACCAGATTAGATGTTCCTCCTTAATAAAGTTAAAGGGGTGGTTCACCTTCAGGTAAACTTTTAGTATGTTTTAGAATGCCCAGGTCTTCGTGAATTGCCTTCTTCTTCTGACTCTTTCCAGCTTTCAAATGAGGGTCACTAAACCCAGCTGCTAAAAAATAAATGCTGCTTTGCGAGGCTACAATTTTATAGTTACTTTTTATTACTTATCGTTCTATTTAGGGCCTCCTTCATTCATATTCCTTTCTCTCTTGCAAGCTTCTGATTAGTAATTTAAATTGGACCCTACCAACCAGATAGCTACTGAGATTTCAAACTGGAGAGCTGCTGAACAAAAAGCTAAATAACACAGACTGCAAATAATAAAAAAACTAAAAAACACTAGCCATTTACCCTTAAGGCATTGTAGCTAATGTACACTAACCCAGCATAAATCAGTTTTGATGGCAGACAAATTGTACTGGCTGCATTTAAAAGTGTTTTGGTAAAATTTATGATTTGCCAAAGGAGAAATTATCCAGAAAATCTTTGGCGCCAATAATAAAGAATGTAGCAATATTATTTAGGAATGCTTGGGATAAACAGTCTATTAAGAGAGAAAATAAAATACCTGAAATAATTTGGGAATAGAACCAGTGTTGCTGGATGAACGGATGTCTTTCTCAGCCCTCCAATTACATGTATTTACACTTCTCAGCGCGCTTCATTCAAGGTCAGAGGCAAAACCTGAATAGTGTTTGACAGTTCTATTGACAGCTTCATGTGCATGAAGGGCAGAATGAATAGTTACTGCTGGAAGTACTAATATAGCATTTTTATGCCCAAGAATACTGAATTTCCTCATTGTTACTTTTTTATTGGAGAAACATATAAATCCTATAAAGATGTTATTGTACAGTATATGAGTTTTTCAGGCGATACAGGTCCTTTATACAGTAGATACAATAAAAAATAATAACAGTTTTACAGCTATGTATGAAGGACAGAAAATCCCATTTACAATCCTTACCATCTGAAGAAACATTTTTATCGCCCATGTTTCAAGAATGTGTCTGCTTCCAAGGACATAGTTAAAGAGACAGTATAATTGCATACATTTTTTAATATAATAAAGTGTTTTCATGTATCTTGGAATAGTTTCCTGTAATAGATTTGCCTAATATACAGTATTTTAAACATACAGTACATTTGCTCACCTGCTTCAAGGAAACATCTGGAGTTCTTAGACATGAGATGGGGAAAGGCGTGTAAGCACTTTTTGGCTGTAAAACAGACAAAGACCAGCTAGATAGGGTTATGTGTACCGCATGCTCTATAGCCTAACACATAGGATGGGCCTTCGCTATTGGAAGGATCAAGGGGATAGGCGTGCAACTACAACTCAATTATGCTGTGTACAAAAAGATGAAAATAAAGGACGCCAGAAGGTTCTTGCAGCAAACTCAAACAGAACTGATTTGTCAAAGAAAATTGTTCACAGGGTTATGTAGTAATATTCACAATGCAGATGTAGAGCTATGGATTGACAGGTTAATAGTAGAGCAAACAATGTAAAGATGCACCATGGTGGAGAGTAGTTGGTAAGCAATTCTGTATCCTTAGGGTTTCCACCTTAATGGACCAGATCCCTTATAGTAGACGTGGATCAGGGAGAAGACTATTCTTGATACCCATGTGAATACTGCGGTCCCTTCACTAAGGCAGCAGAGCCTGTAAAAAAAAAAAAAATACTCCCAGCTATCTCTTCTAGTTGGAGTCAGAAAACTGCTCTCTCACGTACCTAGAACGTTTTATTACACAAAATATGCTGCACTTACCAAATCCTTATTCACGGGCTCTTCAACTTCTCTAGAGATGATTGCTTTCTCTAGGGCCTTGTGGATCCCAGGCTTCCTGGAGAACATCCACACAGAAGTGCTGAAGGCCAAGAAGGAAGATCTACTCCTAAACAAACACTATATTAAAGTGTAGTAGGAAGTGTTCATGGATGTCTGCCCAGTAACTAATGGAAGTAAGGAAGGTAGGGTTTAAAGCTATAAACCCTGCCCCTAGGTACTGTATGCTGACATTTCCACACGCTCAAACTAAATGGGGCCACTGTATTACAAACCTGCTATGTTTTGCAGGAATCAGTATAGTAGAACAATACTTTTTTAAAAGCTTCTTGTCCTGTTATACAGAATATATTCATATAGAATGAAATGTATATATTACATCTTTCAAATACTGTGGATATTTAAAACCAATACAAAATACATTATGGCTCATCTAATATAATTCAATGTAGAACTAGTGAAAAACATTGTGTAGATAATATTTAAAAAAAGGAGTAAGTGCACAATGAACAAACAGAAATTAGCTCCAGGGTACAAGGGGGAATTTTTTTCCTTTTAGATGAGGGCCCAGCCTGCCATGCCCCGGCCCCTCTTTTCTAACCAATCCCTGAAATGATAGGACAGTGGTCCCCAACCAAGGACCGGTGTGAACTTCGAAATTTTTTCTGCGGACGGGGGGGGGGGGGGGGGGGGGGGGTTGTGCGGCGCAATGAATTCGCTTTCATCAGTGTCTTTATATGCCTGGTGCATCCATCTGCGCCTTTATACCTACTTTGGCGCTTTCCTCTGAGCCTCTATGTGCAGCGTGCCGCTTTTATATGTGCCTTTCTTCTGGTGGCGCTTAGGGGTATCTTGCTGTGTAAAAAGTGGAGTGAAGCATTACCGGTGATGTTGCCCAGGGCAACCAATCAGCAATTAGATTTCAACAGTTAGCAAATCAAAGCAAAGCATCTGATTGGCTGCTATAAATAACATCACCGGTGATGTTTTACTCCACTTTTTACACAGCATGATAAATATACCCCTTCGTGTACGCCTCACATTCCCCACGGTGGGGAACAGAGGAGGCCCACTAGAAAGCGGTCTGCGGCCCGGTACTGGTCCACGGCCCGGCGATCGGGGACCCCTGCGATAGGACAAGCGAGACTGCAGAGCACCACATGGGTCATCAGCATGAAGCTCAGGAGCCAAACATCATTTGTGGAAGTAGCAGCATATCCAGCTCATTACAGTATTGACACAATCCATTATACTTGTGCGAGAAATCTGCAACAAAATCTCAAACTAATGCATTTACATACTGCATAGGCAGTGTCGAAAATATTTACATTTAATTAATGGATGCTGTATAAATGAGACACTTTATTAGGAATATAAGCACAGACAGTAAAGATGCAGGTGAAAAATATTCACTTGTTTTTTTATACAGTATTGCATTAAAATGTCACCAGTATTTATTTATATAAAACATGTAATATAAAGGGGTGGGATAGTATTGCACACTGCATGTGTAAATTTGATGAAGTAATTTCAAAATATAAACCTCTTAACCATGTTTTACTGTTGAATACTGAAAGAAAGATAGCTTTTTTAGAAAATAAGGATATCAATTCATGTTCTTTTCATTTGGTCCTTATTTTAGTTTTTGAACGATTTAGCTTTTTGTTCAGCAGCTCTCCAGTTTGGACATCATTTTTTTGCAGAGATGAATAGACGAGGGCTTAATACAATGATAAACAATAAAAAGTAGCAATGACAGTAATATTGTAGTCAATATGGTCAGTAAATACTACCTGCTAATTGGTTGTTATGGGTTACTAGACAAGTATTTATAACATTAGCTTTTATGTTTAGGGGCAGATTTACTAAAATGAATCTTTTTTTTCTGGCCTTGAAAGTCCTATAAACTCGACAAGGTATTTATTTGAATTTAATTCCATCATTGTAGTATTTATGAAATGTCACAATATTGTTGGTGAGGTAAAACCAAAATATTGAGTTTATTGCCTGAAAAATCTCTTTTTTCAAGGCAAAAAAAATCTAAAAATTTGTGAAATTTACCATTTATTTCCACGAATCCTCTTAATTTTTCCAAAACAGGAATTGCTCCAGCAGCCATTTTTGAAACATAGTCACTCATTCTTGGAAAACAATAATGTGTTAGAGTTTCACTTGAGACTGGGTGACATACAAGGTTGGCATTAACTTCCCCTTGAAATTGAGTAAAATAGAAAACAATGGGATTAATTTCCCCTTGAAACTGGGTGCAATACAAAACAATGATGGCATTAACTTCCCCTTGAAAGTGTGTAGCAAAAGGAAAGGCTGACAATGAATATATGCTTTTTCAACCATTTTCGAGTTAAACTTGAACATTTTTAGTATTTAAATCCTTCCATAGGACTCAATGGTACCCGACAGATTAAACCTGACGATTTTGTTTTTTTCAGAGGAAAAAGTAACCCAAGCGTTAATAAATCTAGAATTACACGAGTTATTTTTGAAAAATAAAATTGTGGGGGGTAAATTTCAAAAAAATTTGAATTTTTCAAGAAAATATCAGAAAAATTGAGTGAAACCCCATTTGTGAATTATATAGAAGTTTAAAAAATCGACTTTTTCCTAAAATTGCTTAGTAATTCATGAATGTACGAGTTTGAATCCCGAAATGGGAAAAATTCGGATTAGATATGATAATTTCTGATGATTGCAAATATCACGCAAATGCTTACGGAAAAATCGGAATAGTCACGATAATATTGTATTGGCGATCCAAAAGATACTTTAATAAATGTCCCCTTAGTGTCTGCGGCACAAAGACATTTCTTTCCTTCTATGGGCTAAAAAGGGATGGGAGGTAATTAAATAACACTGGGCAAAATGCGCTCTAGTTTAGTAACCTATGGCAACCAATCAGCCATTGGCTTTCATCACACTACTGCAGGTAGCATAATAGATGCAAAAATATGAGTGGCTGCTATGGGTTATTCCACTTAACCTCTGACCATTACGTTCCTCAAGCATTCCAGACAGAACCAAACCAAGACTTTTGTTGCAAATGATTGTTTCTCTAAAACATCTGTGTACCAAGATTTCCAAGTTTAGTTAAGAAAACAAATTAATAATGGCCTTCCTGTGTTATTAATCCTATTAATAACATTGGCATCCAGTATGTTTTTATAGGCCAGGCAGCAGCCATACCCTCCATACCAGCCAAGAAAACACTTCTATTAATTACTAAAGGCGCTCAAGTAATTATAAAATATTTGTACAGTCCTGGAGAAAATGCTGACAGATAATCTTCCCTGCGTACATTAGGAACCAGCAGACTATTTCAATCATGTTTACAACATGGACCACAGTTCACTGTTTTTGTTCTACCAGGATCTACATAGCTTTCTGCTGGCTGCTAAATAAAAGGAACTTGAACTACTGCCACATTCGCTTAGGATTCCTTACAACTGGAAAGCGGCCAAATGCACAATCAGATCTGAGTGGATTATCACAGATCTAGCATTTAATCCCCGAGATATTTGGGAATGCAAGCTTGTCCAGCACAGGAGTGCCACATGTCCAGCTGCCCACATTCATTACAATGTGTGTGTTGCATCTATGCTTTATAAATATTTTGATGAGTCTTGCTAAAAACATAGGCTGGTTACACAATATAGTCCATGCAATAGCCTGCTCTGTTATTTCATAGCAGTGGGAGTTCAGTAACCTCTGGAGTGTTGTAGGTTTTATTTTTAATATCTCCTCAGACTTGCTTGCCTGGGGCCCATATTCCTTAATTTGTTCTTTTGTCGCCCCTATTGAGGTGGTAGTCCCTTATAGTAGTGGTTCCCAAGCTGTGGAACTGCCCTCACAGTGCCAGGAACTGGAAATATGGGGATAAAGCGTATTTGCTCTTCTAGACAGACACACTTGAAAGCCCAGCTTGGAGGTAATTTAGGGTGAATGCTTACTTGCTGTGTTAGATATCCTTGGAGCAATGGCTAAATGACTATAACAGCAATGTCTTCCTTATGAAGAGGGGGGGCCTGACCAAACACTAGACCTCCAAAGGGGGCTTAAAACGTAAAGTACAACATGTCCTACATGCTCAACTAGCCCAGTAAAAGGTATAATTTAAAATAGTGAAAACACCAACAACATTTAACAATCTATAATGGAACAGGATACTGGTAGCATAGGACTTTATCAGGGAATTAAAGCATAACATGCAGTAGCTCTGGTGCTCTGTACAACTACTCCATAGCCATAAATAACTTTGTTGCATAGACTTGTAGAATTGTCCTCTAGTTACATGCTTGCTGCTGTAAAACAGATATTCACCTGTCTGGAAATGATGAAGCTCAGTAGATATACAAACTAGGCACAAAGCAGCAGAGGCTTCCGTAATAAACCCCTCAGTGATTACTTGTGGCACATTATACAGAAGCAGCTAAAACAAACACAACATGACTAAAACGGATGCTACACAAATAATTAACTGAAAGTATGCAGAGCTTAATATGAAATATGATCACATTGGTAATCTTTATCGAAATACTCTGTTTTCTCAATGATATTCGTAGAAGAAGAATTAAAGGTGTAATTATACAGCTGTATAATGCCTGAAAATAAAGAGCATGGAAATAAGGGATGCAATAATTCCTCCTAGCCATGTTCTAGGACGACCACAAACACATTCCGCTCCAATGTCCAGATAAATGACAACTTTACATTTAAATTCTATCTTAATGTAATACATGTACTTAATGGAAGCAACTTACTGAACAGGGACAACATACAGTACAGATCAGTTATAACTGGCTCTCAGCTGTACTTAAGTTGCTTCTGCCCAAATTCCAGCTCAACCCTAAGAGGCATATTTATTATGCTGTGTAAAAAATGGCGAGTAGATTCGCCACACATTGTCAGGCTTCGCCGCGTAAAAAGGGTATAATAGTTTTATGCATTTTTGCATCCGCCGGAACTTACGTAAAATAAAAGGTGTCAAGTCTGGCGTTCAGGCGTCGATCTTCTCCATTTATGTTACACCGCTTTTTACACAGTTTTTTCAGCGAATTCGTTTTACACAGCAAAATAAATAATGCCCCTAAGTGTTTGATTCACCTGCCCACCCTAGGGACTACCCAAAGAATTTCATTCAAACTATGGAGTGTAACAGAATTATATGTTTATCCATTAACTTCAGTGCCACCAGCGTAAGGTGTCAGCTCATGGGATCTGTCCGGCAGACAATTTGTCACACAATTGTGCCATAAGTCAAAAATAGTGTCAATAGTAGACACCAACCATTGATAGGTGACACAGACAAGATGCATTTAAATCGACTGGTTTTAACCCAGATTGCAGATTTTACAGAACAAATCATAACATTTAAAGCCTGCCTTGCTCTAAATTAGCATTTCTATGTAAGATGGACCCTTGCTCTAAATTAGTATTTCTATGTAACCCATTATCCCATTACCCACAGAATTTTCAACTTAATACTCACAGTTTGTCACATACTAGAGTATTTGTCAGAGCATGCATCCCCAGTACAGGGTAGGAGCCCCTCGGCTCATTACAAGGTAGCAGCCCTCTGCTCAGCTGCAAAATAATTCTCAGGCAAGGAGAGAACAGCCACCCAGTCCCTTGCTATCTGCCAAAAACCTTTTTTTTTTTTTTTTTAAAAAGTAACAATAAACACAATTTTAACCAAATAAACCAATGTATGCAGGTTAGATGTATGTCTCACCTGTGTCTGGCAGCTCAGCACGGCCCCATCAGTACAACCTGCAGAGAAAATAATGGGCTCCTGTGTTCCCCTGTGGTGAATTGTATTAAAAAGCCACTGTGTGGGAACACATTCTGCAACTCCTATGTGTGGGGCCCTTAAATGTTCATCCTCAGACACAGCATAAAGTTTTCCCACTGGGCACACCATTTGCATACACAGCATTACAATCAGTGGGTTTAGGGTTTACACCTGGCTCATGCAATTTACACAGTAGTCTCTCAAGTATGTCAGTGCAGTTATATGATCCATTATCCAGAAAGGTTTGCATTAAAGGTAGGGTATCTCCCATAGACTGCATTTTAATTAAATAATTCACACTTTAAAAAATGTTCTTTTTTCTGTAATTTTTGTGCTTGATCCCAACTTAAGATATACCCATTTCAGTCTCATTTTTAGTCATGGTGGCATTCACAAAAGTGGATTAATATAAAACTGGAGTAAGAATGTCCTTTGGGAATTAAATGTTTTATAAAAGAACATCAGATTATCTTCTTTGGACACTATATCCACGGATGAGGCACAACATGCAGCATTTCCTTACCAGACCCCACAGGCACAGTTCACACAGAGGAGCACGGGGTTTGCTAACATTTTTTGTGTTACCATACAATTAAACTCACAAAAAAAACTACATGGGAGCACAGGAAAAAAAACGTTTATCATCACCTTTTATATAGTGACCATCATTCATGGATAGTAGGGACCATAAATTGTAATCTTGTGATCTCCACTAGGACTGATGATAAACAATCTCTGTATTGTGCTGTGGGACATGCTGCCACTATATAAATTCAGGATAATAACTGTAGAAAATTCCGTACAAAGTTACATTATCCTTTCTCACATCCACCTCCCTAGGGGCACAACAGATTTCACTCGTTCATCATCACCTCCCCCAGGAGGGAACCCCTTCTTAGTCTTATAATAAAACCTTCATTCCTCAGTCTCTTGTTACACTGTGTCTAACCCCCTTTTTGTTTATCTGACTGATTGCCCATGGAATTGGCAGTAGTGTGCCCCTGCATAGTAACACATAGTAACAGATCAACAAAGCCAGAAAAAGCAGTAATTTATAAAAGTGAGTCCATTTCATGCAGCCAAATGTTATAGAATTTTTGCAAACATAAAACCTATCCAGCACAACAGATATTCATAAAAATATCATAAGGTATAAAAATCAGATTTGATATTAGGGCAAAGAGCACATAAAGCACTGGCATACTGCTGCTCCCCTGTAGTCATTAACTTACCTGGTGTTCTTTGAAAAGGTTTGTATCTGTCATGTAACTGTTAGAGAACAAGAAACCCAGCTGCACAAATATGTTATGGTTAATTAAGCTTATATTATTTTTGGTGATCGTTCAGTTGTGATTGGGAATGGGATTAGCTCATTTATTTTAATTTCTTGCATATCATCTAACCTGAGAGGTTTCATTTGCCTGTTGTCTTTTTCTCTTCCAGCATCTGTCTGTCATTGTGCTTATGTTCTCACACCACAATGTAGCATGGCATAGAGGCCAAGCAAGATGACTGGGTGGTTTATCAGGGCAGCTAATGGGACTCTCTGCCATGTAATGCATTAATTTGCCTCCTAATTATTGCATTTCACTGCTATTCAGACAATTTGACATCTAATGAGCCAATATTATTAGGCTTTAGATTTGAATACATTTTCTAACTAGTACTGTAAGGTTTTATGTTGCTTGTACCCTATTTTCTCAGAAAGGAAATTATTACTATATGGCTGTTAATTCAGTACTGAGTTTGATGCACTCTTTGCAGCTAGCTTCCTTCAGCTTGTTCTTAGGGGATTCTGATTAAGTCAAGAAATCTGCTCCTTATTTTAATTTCTCTTGTCTTCTTAATTTAAATTAACCCAATTGAGGGATGAATGAAATGGTTAGATTTTGTTTTGGCACCATTTTCACAGGGGTTATGGGTATTTAAGATTTGCACATATTACCATATTTTATCCTTGATAAAGGTCCTAATGTGGACCAAAACATTGGATACAAGTTATATGTGAAATAAAGACATTTTGTTGTTTTTAGCCGAATACAAGAGAGTGCTGGTCCTTACTAAACATATGCATTTTTTGACCATGTGCCTAATACCCCTGTATTGTTTCCCCCACCAGAGGCACAGGCTAATAGAGCCCACACTCCAGATAGGGGGAAACAGTCGTTTAAAAAGAAAAAAAAAAAACTGCCCCTGCCAGCACTGGGCTACCTGCACCAGGAGGGACAGGTGCCCTTTAACAGAACATTTGGAGATGTGTGCGGGCACATATTCTTTCATATATACGTACAGAGACATTTTGGAAAGGTTGTAACATTTCCATTTCAGGATCCCTTGCGTTCTCGCTCTTCCTTATCTAGGATGGCAGAAAGAGAAAGTGAACAAGTAGGTGTCAGTAAACATAGGTTTAAGTTACAGCTGCACAGCTTATGGCTATATACACACATACATTTATTTTAATATTTGTGCAGTGCTATACTCTTGTGTGTTCAATTGTAGAGCAGATGAGTAGGGATTAGTGGGATGTAATTAAAGGCACAAATTTTGCCCAGGAGCAGTAACACCAACGCAACCAGTCAGCTGTTTGCAGATGAAATAGGTGACCAGTACATGATTCCTGCTAATTGGTTTCTGTTGGTGACTAGAAGTGCAACCTTTGCACCTTTTATAACATTGCCCCCTACATCATGCTACCAGTAGGTTCTGGGGGTTATGGCTAATGCCACATGGGGCTGTTGCTCAGCCAATTTATAAGCACAGGCTGAGAAACAGCATCTCTGCTCATATCTCCAGTCTTCTGTGTGTTTACCCAGAGCCATTGTATCAACCCAGGTGCAGACACATAGAACAGGTTTCGGCATAGAAATGTGCAAGTGTCCATTTCGGTGCTAAAATCCACTACGTGTGTCAGCACTCGGGCCAATGCAGAGGCACTGGGGGTAGACCCAGGAAACATGAGTGGAGGGTGTAAGAGGTTGTTTCTTGGTCTGTGCTTATATGCATGCCATGTGGCATTAGTCTGCAGGATAAATTGCTAATTTTTTACAGAGGGAATTCACTTGCAGCTTCAGTTTTTCCCATTGACTTGAATGGGTTACATTATTAATACAACCACCTAAAATTTGGTGTTCGGGTGACGTAAAAAAAAAAAAACATCGCTTTGTACATTTACCATGTGTTTACACTGCTTTTTTACATAGTTTTTCCAGGTAAATAATTTTACACAGCCCCTAGCACTTATTTTACCCTAACTAATTTCAGCCTTCTGTAAAGCAATTCCTTTAATGCTACATTTTCAGCAGTGGACCCCTGTATCAGAGCTCTTATTCTAATATTTCTCAAAGAGATTATTAAAAGATTGCATTTTGTAACGTTGTAATATTTTAAAATCCATGCCTATAAAATGCTATCTATACAGCTGGACATACTGCACATCATTGCCTTTTAATGCAGCGCTTCATATGCATAATCCATATGCATAATTCAGTGACTCAGCCACAAAGTAAACAGATTTTTGAATATTAATATTGTATACATATAAACTGTGTGCTAGCTCTGCAGAGTGCTCATTGGCAAGTCAGCAAAGTGCTGAAGTGGACACAAAACTGAGCCCCTACTGATATTGTTTACAAAGGTGTATAATACCTGATCTGTACAAAACTTTGCACTTTTTATTACATAACCCATAATTGTATTGCTGTTGCTATCTCATACTTTGCCATCTGTATAAAAGTCACAAAAGTTGCCCAGGTGCAGCAACCAATAAGATATATGCTTTTCAAACAGGTGACCAATAAATAATACCTGCTTATGGTACTAAAGGTGACTTGAAGCAAATTTTTTTTTTACTGGAGGATATGTAGTATCTATGGAACATAGATTTCAAGCAGATTTTTTAAGTCCCTTAATGTCACATGAATCTTTTTACAGGAACTGAGGTCCCAAGAGGACAATGAAAATGTTGTAATTAAAAAGACTGGTAAGTGTCATAGTGATCCACTCTCTAGGGCACATTTATCAAAGTACGATTGTCTCAGAATACAAAAAATTTGTATTCGAAGTTTGTGCATATTTTTTGCGACTTTTCGTACTTTGCGGCAATTTGCGCGACAGAATCATATTTGTTGCCAATGAGTACGAAAGTTTCGGATTCATTAAAGCTTCGGTATCGTGACTTTCCTTGGGCCAGGTTGGAGCTGCAGAGTGCCATTGAGCCCTTGGGAGACTTTCCTTGGGCCAGGTTGGAGCTGCAGAGTGCCATTGAGCCCTATGGGAGACTTTCCTTGGGCCAGGTTGGAGCTGCCGAGTGCCATTGACCCATATGGGAGACTTTTCCTTGGGCCCGGGTTTGGAGCTGCAGAGTGCCATTGAGCCCTATGGGAGACTTTCCTTGGGGCCAGGTTTGAGACTGCAGGTTGCCATCTGACCCTATGGGAGACTTTCCTTGGGCCAGGTTGGAGTGCAGGAGTTTACCAATGAGCCCTATGGGAGACTTTCCTTGGGCCAGGTTGGAGCTGCAGGGGTGCCATTGGCCCTATGGAGACTTTCCTTGCGTGCCGGGTTGGAGACTGCCAGAGTGCCATTGAGCCCTTATGAGGAGACTTTCCCTTGGGCCAGGTGGAGCTGCAGGTGCCATGAGGCCCTATGGGAGACTTTCCTTGGGCCGGGTGGAGCTGCAGAGTGCCCATTGAGCCCCTATGCGGAGAACTTTCCTTGGGCCCAGGTTGGAGCTGCAGGGTGCCATTGAGCCCTATGGGAAGACTTTCTTGGGCCGGGTTGGAGCTGCAGAGTGCCATTGAGCCTATGGGAGACTTTCCTTGGGCCAGGTTGGAGCTGCAGAGTGCCATTGAGCCCTATGGGAGACTTTCCTTGGGCCGGGTTGGAGCTGCAGAGTGCCATTGAGCCTATGGGAGACTTTCCTTGGGCCGGGTTGGAGCTTGCAGAGTGCCATTGAGCCCTATGGGAGACTTTCCTTGGGCCGGGGTTGGAGCTGCAGAGTGCCATTGAGCCCTATGGGAGACTTTCCTTGGACCGGGTTGGAGCTGCAGAGTGCCATTGAGCCCTATGGGAGACTTTCCTTGGGCCAGGTGGAGCTGCAGAGTGCCATTGAGCCCTATGGGAGACTTTTCTTGGGCAGGTTGGAGCTGCAGAGTGCCATTGAGCCCTATTGGGAGACTTTCCTTGGGCCAGGTTGGAGCTGCAGAGTGCCATGAGCCCTTAATTGGCGCGAGGACTTTTCCTTGGGCCAGGTTGGAGCTGCAGAGTGCCATTGAGCCCTATGGGAGACTTTCCTTGGGCCGGGTTGGAGCTGCAGAGTGCCATTGAGTCCTATGGGAGGCTTCCAAAAACATGCACAGAAGGATCAAAGTCAGAAAGGTTTTCCCGCCGTTTTCCATTGGATATGAAAATTTTGTGACTTTCGGAACACCATTACGATATTATCGTGACTATTACGATTTTTTCGTAAGCATTTTCGTAACATTTCCGATCATCAAAAATTTTTCGTATCACCCATTTTGGGATTCAAACTAGTACTTTGATGAATCTGCCCCTATGTATCTGAGGCTAACGCAACTTTACTAAGGCTGAAGAGATAGTATAACCCTTGTTCAACAGTACAATGAACTGGGGTGCCAATTCAAACCCCCCCTAACTTTAGTAGTTAGGTTTTTCCTCATGCCAGTGCTCCCTAGCCCAGGGAAGTTTCAAGGTTCAAGTTAGGTTCTCACAAAGGAATGGGTGTAATCTTCTTTAAGGTCATTATGTGGCCCCATAGTTTCATGGTACTGTAGGGACCCATAGGTTTTAGAGTCCCTATGGCTTTAATTCCCTACTGCCTCTTTTCTATTACTGTTACTGGGCAGAGTCCCATGTATCTAGTTCACTATACCTTATGCCTTATTGGCTTAGTTAGGATGACCACTCCCCTTGCAGACTAATAAAGTGTCTAGCGAGGAGGAGTGGCTTCCTCTTTGGCTGCCTTCTGAATCTCAGGGAACAACTCCATTGAGTCTGGGATCAGAATAGGCCCCAGTAAAGCCACCTGCTCTAGAGTAGCCCTCTGTAGTCGGAGTGAAGTCAGGGATAGGGTCCCGTGAACAAGGAGAAGTTAGTGATAGGATACATCCTGTTATAGCATGCTCGAGGGAGTGTGATATAGTTAGGGTTATCTAGTAAGAGCAGTCCTGGCTCCAACATAGGAGGATGTAAGGGTTTAGCACACCCCAGGCTCTTTTGCCTTGCTGTAGACACAGGTATCAGGCTAGTATCCGTACCCCTGAACCACTGTTGGCTGTAGGGATCCGGCCCAGTAAAAGGTACTCATCCTTGGGACTTCCTGGCTATCAGTCTTACCTACCTCCGCTGTGATGCTGCACTGTTCTATATTCAAACTACCACTAACCACTGTAATACCTACCTCAACTATTGTGAGTATACCCTGCTTCAACCTTGTCTGTGACAATAAACGTTTTACAGTTATTCATCAAGAACCTTCTGGCGTCCTATTTGCTACATCTGCACCACACAGCCTCAGGGAGTTGTAGTTCAACAACATCCGCACCTCCAATTTAGCTCCTGTTACCTATCTCCCACTTAGTGGAGGCCCATCCTGGGAAAGGGGGATCGTATGTAACACGTGCTCTACCATATTCTAGTCTGGATTAACCCCTTCTAAGCCTATTTCTTAGTTTGCTTAGTATTATCATCTCTGCTAATCTGAGCTAAATTCAGCTCTCTCCTTTTTATAGTCAGTATCTGAGACACAAACAAAACCATACAATCATAAAGACACTTCCACAGTAGTGCAGGATGGCCAAATGCAAAACAGAGTAAATACTTATATTCTAGTCATCACAGTATAATACACAAATGGTAATAAAAATACGATATGGTTTTTAAAAATGGTTTGGTCTGAGTGCAAAAGTATCTGGTAGACATAATATGAATAATGTTTGTGATGACTATGGTGTTAGCTGAGTAATATACTTTATAGATATATTGCATTATGGGCATTTCACATATTTATTACAATATTTTAATGGGTTTTTGTGTCCCAGACGCTTATCACATCTGTAATAAATGTTTCATTTTACTGCAGCAATGATGATTTTCAGTGCTTATCTAAACGGCTCTCTTGTTTCATTTGCTTTTTTCTAGAGTCTACAGTATGTATTCCTTAAAATATTCAACATGTTTTTCAAATTTCAAATGTGTTTGAGTCTAGATATGCATTAACATTTTTCAATATAAAAAACTCTATTATCACCCTTCATGTTTTATGATGTTCTGTACTTCATAAAATCTCTGTAAAATCACAGAGTTCATATGTAAAAAGATGACTTCACTTAATAGACAATGCTGATCATTTACTGATAACTGTCTCTATGTGTGTTTAGCAGGGGCAATTCTCAGTATTCTCAATGGCAGAGTATTTTCTGAAATTTAGTTGCTCTGTGTGTTGTAATTGTGGGATACCTATGTAAAACAATTTCAAACACAAACAACACTATCACTGTGGGTTCCATCAGATTTGGTCAGGCCAGGCAGGCCATACAGGTCTAACGCTGGCCATACACGCACCGATAATATCGTACGAAACCCCGTTTCGTACGATATTCGGTGCGTGTATGGCAAGTCTGCTGATATCGACTCACCGATGGGCCAGGTTAAAAGATTTTGATCGGGCGCCATAGAAGGCGCCTGATCAAAATCTGCCTTCAGGGCTGAACCGGCAGAAGGAGGTAGAAATCCTATTGTTTCTACCTCCTTATCTGCCGTTTCAGCCCTGAACGGTTAGTGGCCGATTGTACGATCTTTCATGCGACAGATGGTCGCACGAAAGATCGAAAATCGCCACGTGTGTGGCCACCTTTACTAATCACAACCCAATGAGATTGGATAGATCTCATCACACAATAGGATCAGATCTAATCCAGTTTTATGGCTGGTAGGCAACAGAACTCTGTCTGGCATCTATTTATTATGTTCTTTACAACAGACTATGGGTCTTAGTCTGTGCCATCTGCAGGTAGTGTGCCCTTGCTTCCTATAAAATCATGCTCAAAGAAGCCATGAGGAACAAAATAACAGAAAACGTAAAAATACAATCTCCACAAGGCGATGTAATATGTATTCCATAAAAATCCAAACCTCTATTAACAATAACAAGAAGAAGTGGTGCTGTATACAAATGTTTTATATTCTTTTCTTAAAGTGCATTTTAGACAATGATCTCAGTAACCCTAATATATAAAAGAAAAATGTCCATCATAATATTTTTAAATGTTCTGTGAACACATTTAAAAGTTGACCCTCCATTTATTGCTCTTTTGTGATCCACAAATCCCTTTTAAGCTTCCATTTAGTTCTACAAGTGTGTCTAAAGCCAGGAGGGACAATTTGCACAATGTATAAAATAGTCAATAAATCCTCATTCTTCCATCATCTTGCGATAATTTACTTACAATAATTCTTAATATATGTCATATTCCCCTTCTATTTCTTTGTAGTATTTTCTTGGGTGCTCTAGATCATCGACAATCATTTCATGTAAAAATATTAGAAACAGTTTATAAATGGAACCATATGATAACCTGGGATTAAAACAAAATTTAGGGTTAAGGTTATCACTTGTTTCCCACTCCATGAGAACAGTATGCTTTTTACGAATCACCACAGAGATAGTGTATGTCTACACATACATGAATAACATGGTTAACACGGGGGGGGGGGGGGGGGGGGGGTCATTTACAGACACTAGGCAAATATGCACAAGGGCAGAAACTCATGGCAACCAATCAAATGTTTGATTTTGTTGTTCAACTTGTAGTTGTCTGAAGACAAAAAAAGCCACTTACTGATTGGTTGATATGGATTACTGCCCACGTGCAAATTTGTGTGCTTATAAATTAGCTGCAGCTTTTATGGAACTTATTCCCAGAGGCTGCAAAGTGGGCCAGTTATCTAGTCTTCCTATTTAGGTGACATCTTCTCTTGCTACTACTAAATAGCTACTTTCTGGAAAGTACATTTTTGTGCCAAAAGCACCTCTACCAGCAGAGAAAGGCATTTGCTATTATAATAAATGAAGATTGGTATAGGAGGTTTTGGGCATTTTCCATCTGAAAGCCATTTCCTTTAGTATTCTATCTTCTAATGCCTATTGGTGTTTATATTTTTCTTTTTCAGCTTACTTGCAGAGAGGTGCTCTATTCATTGATCTCATTTTCTAGGCTAAATAGTTTGTTTGCATTTTTGCTTTACTGTACATAGACTCCTAATGATTATAATCCACAATTTGATTGTTTAGATGGCAACAAAGAGCACACTGATGCACCAAAGTCCAATTATATCATCATACCTATGTATGGGAACTTTTTTCCCATACAAAATCAAATGTTAGGATAAAGGATAAAACAGCATTCTTTGTTATATACAAGGCCTGATGGCACATGAAAATAATACATTGGAGACTAGAGAGCAATATTAGCAAGCCATTTAATCTAGAATGACAACCAGAGAATAGAAATATTTGCTTGCTTGCTCCACTGCAGGAGGATAGTTAACCCTTGAATTGCCAAGCAGACAAGCCTTTAGCTGTGTATGAACAAAAGGGCTCAGCACTATACTGTGCTGAAAGAACTCTGACCTCATGATACAAGCAAAATAAGAGATTTATTACACATACACACAAAGGCATATCCCATTAACTCCACAGGACTTAGATTTGCTCCTGAATATGATATGGTTCTCCACTGAGTTAGCCATGAGAATGCAGAACACGTTTCATTAGTCTTATGGCCACTCAATGAAAAATTCCCTGCACCTGCACTTAGTAGAATGTTGGGGGGTTCTTTAGCTAAGGCATTATGTATTATAAACATAACATGTAAAGTGCAGTACAATCTACAATAAACAAACACTATAAATTCAGTAGGCATGGTGCAGCGTCTTATATAGCTAAAAATTTATATTCTCTCTGATATTAATGTCTTGTTCATTAGGCAGCTGTTGAATGTGGGGAAAATAATTTAAAACAAAAACACAAAAGATAATAAAGGATTTTATTACTTATTTAATGTTTCAAATTGTATGGGAGCTGGTGCAGAAACAGCAGAGGTCCAAATTATAGAGAAGATTGAAGCCTCCTAATTGCATTTATTGTAGTTGCTAGCATTGTCACCCAAGAGTATCTACAGCTCTGGAACTGTGTTTTGTACATTCTTTCCAGCTTACATAGAAAGGATTTGGCCTTGGCACAGATGCAAAGTGCTGGAACACATCTGCATAAATCCTGAATTCAATATTGTTCCATGTTGCAGTGCATAAAAACACTGCTAATTCAAAATAATCTATGGAAAGTATGGGATTCTGTATAAAAAAAGGTTTTGAATATTTTGAACATGAAAAAACCCAAAACTGTTTATCATCATAATGATACTTATATTAACATCAACTGGTATGTACTGTCATTATTAAAGATAAAGAAGCAAACCAATCTCATATGAAGAACTGCTTACAGTAGGATACTATAAGAAATGGCAATGCCATATTTTAGAGGTTTCTAGAGGACAGTTGTGTATCTGACAAAAGCGTCACCAATAGCATCCAGTTCTTGGGACCCTGAAACTAAATGGCTTGTCCCTGAAACTTCCTCAAAATAAATACAGGTATAGTTGGAACTTGGAATAAAAAGAAGTCTGGAAGTGCAAATAACCAGCATAAATACTTTACACTGAAACACATCAATTAGTAACAGGCCTAATGCAAGTTATAATTTATCTCTATCAAGGTTTGGTAGTGGATTCCAGTAAGTCCTTTGCTTCATTGATCTTCATTGCCATATAAGGAGATCCACCTGTAAGAAGAAGCAGAGATTCAGAAACAATTAAAGCGATTCTGTTATAATTTTTATGGTATACTTTTTATTACACTGGTTACATAGCAAATAATTCACTCTACCATTTAACATTTTATTCTAGAACCAGCAAATGTATTTTTTTTAGTTATAATATTGGTGTGTAGGTGCCATCTCAGTGCATTGTGCCTGAGTCTGAGCTTTCAGAAGGAGCCAGCGCTACACATTAGAACTGCTTTCAGGTAACCTATTGTTTCTCCTACTCCCATGTAACTGGAGGAATCCCAAGGTGGACTTGCATTTCTTACTACTGAGCACTGATATCTACTGGGAGCTGCTATGTTGCTCTCTTCCCATTGTTCTACTGATCGGCTGCTGGGAGGTGGATGATATCACTCCAACTTGCAGCTCAGCAGTATTGTGTGAATGAAGTTTATCAGAGCACATGTCTGTTTGGAACCCATATGGCTAGCCCGATGTGAAATTTTATAATTTAATATAACAAATTTTTTTTTTTTTTTTTTTTTGAAAAATGGATTTCAACACAGGATTCTGTGGAGAAGCTGATGAGTTTTGAAAAAAACATGTTTTCCCATGACAGTATTATTTTTAAATAATTTCTGCATGCAAAGAGCCCCTTCCTTTGATGATGCTTAAAATGCATCTACTTCAGGCCCTTGTTTTGGTTACTGTAGCATGGGTCTGGAATAGGAATCCAACTACATGCCAGCACAGTTTATATATGTACGATACTGCCTAGTATTCTACCTTCCTCCATAACAGCTAATGGAATTCTGCATGATTTGGCTATACCGAGTGGATATGATTTAACACAGCCTCTACTTATAGCAATACTGAGTAAGTACAGATTTAAACCATTCCCCTGCTTTGCTGTATGTATCAGCAAACAACTAATCTCTACCATATCACTGACTTGCGTGGCAGGAAATTAGTTTCCATAGCTTGCTTAAAGAAAACATAAACAATCTCATATATTTAAATTTCCCGTATTTATGGAGCTATTTATAAATGTGTATCTGTATATTCCAAAGCTTCACATAGGCAGCAATTTGTTTCTAGCATTGCTGCACTTTTGAAGTTATTAGTCATTTTCATATGGTTATTGGCAATTTCAGACTCCAATAAGTGATTTTAGTTAGGACATGTCTGCAGCTTGCAGTAAAATATGAAGAGTGCTGTAAATCTGCGAGCAGGAAAAGCAAAAATACACTTTCTCCTGGTTGACTTTTGAAATACAGTGTAATGTTTCACCATCTGCTATTTTTAAGCAGAAGCGGGAATGAGCATATGGACCTGATTTTTTACTAGCAGATGCGGTCTACTTAGATGTTGTAATAATAGTCTTTCTGTAGAATAAATCTTTTGCACTTAAAACCTGGCTAGTTACAGCCTTCCTGCTCGGGTGCTGAGGTCTATAATTTCTGAACTCTGAATGGCATTAATATTTTATGGAATGTTTACAGACGGAGAACTTATCATAGGAGAAATTATTTCTGGTGTATTACCAAAATGGATCGGATACAGCAGCATTTTCTCATTTTTAGCATTCGCAGTTATAAATAATTAATGAGATATAGCTCAGCATTACCCGACTTATATTAATGCAATGAATGTAAACCTGAACTTATGAGAGAGTAACCCAAAATAAGATTCCATTTTCATTAGGGAAGAAAGACGGTTTACAACAGTGCTTCTTAACCTTTTCATCTGACCTGAAATTTTGCTAAAAAAAAGTTTTAGGACAACTGCTCTGTTCTACTATACAACTTGGGCAGATGATGTGCAGCTATATATCCATATATCCTCTTTACAGGCCCATTTAAAAGGATTAAAAGGATTTAGTGCTGCTTATCAAATTGAATAATTACAGGGAATATGATGTACACATTATTGCGATAAACAACCTAAGTAGTTTTAGTTTTGTGTCCAACTGTTATTTTTTTTGGCATAAATCGAATGGATTATGAATGAACGGGGTCTTTATGAATTATGCTGGCTCCAGCTGTCAAAGGAAGTGGTGTACTGCTGTTCTTAATGTATAAACAATAATGATTTCATATCTGATATGTAATGTATTTTATATATAATCTCTGCAAAGTAATTTCAGGTAGCACAGAACATTTTATGTTGTAGTCTTCAGTTTGGTGATGTGCATTCCAAATGCTTTTTATATGATGTAGAAACGTATATCCAAAAGTCCACACAGCATTTCTTAAAAATGCTTTGAGGCAAGAACACATAAATTACGCCTGTCATCATTTAAAATAAAAACTAAAAAGTATCATTGAGTAGAGGTTGAGGTTAAGATAAACATTTATTACTATAATAGCTTTTGAAAACGTATGGTATAAAACAACAAAGGAGATGACAATGAGAGAAATCAAACTAAGCATGTAGGAGGATTATTAAATAGGAGCCGAATCAAGGCTGTTTTGCTCACCTAACAATTCAATTAGCATGCATAAATTATACAACATATAAATATGCAAATATAGATTACTAATTACTGTACCACACTTTTTCAAGTCACTTTCATACCCAAAAAATGTGCAGGGAGCTGCTGCCAGAGTCTGCATGTACAGCTGTCCTCCATTAAGCACTCCCCCAGGCCTATGACCGCTATATCTGTCTCCATTGTACCACTTCTCAGGACTGTGTATGGAAAACCGTATTCATTTTTTTTGGAAACAACCATTACACACTAATGAAAACTGTGAAAAAAGCTGCACTGCCCTGAGGAAATGTTGCCATCTTCCCCCAGTCCCTGACTAAACTGTGTGCCATTTGATTTGGAGAGATTAAGCAGGAAAAATGGACTGCTGAAGACCTAAATAGCAAACCAAGTATACAGGTATGGGGGCCTGTTATCCAGTCAAATGCTTGGGACCTGGGATTTTCCAGATAAGGGGTCTTTCTGTAATTTGGATCTAAAAATTTCTGTACTTTGTCTACTAAAAATGATTTCAACATTAAATAAACCCAATAGGATTGTTTTACCTTCAATAAGGATTAATTATATCTTAGTTAGGATCAAGGACGAGATTCTGTTTTATTATTACAGACAAAAAGGAAATCACTAATATCACATTAAAAATGTGAATGGTAGCTGACCATCCCATAATTTGGATCTTTCTGGATAATGGGTTTCTGGATAAGGGATCCCATACCTGTACTTTCTATACAAGCACCAAGAGCATTTACATATGGCAGTAGCTTTAGAGGGCTACCCCTACTCATAACTAGAAAATCTGGGCTAAATCTGGCAGCTGGAGGTAAGGTTACTACTAGTCCTAAGCCATGCCTAGGCATATGTAAAATCAGCAGACACCTCTTCCAGCAGAAGTGAACCCAATATTTCCTCAGTATTAATGCAGAACATATCCTCAACTGTTAAAAGAACACCTTAGGAGCAGAAGTACAAACAATAAAAGCAACAGTCTGGCTGTTTCTATTCTCTGCATTGCTGGTTCCGATTCATGACACAATGCAGCTGATAAAGAACAGAAAAAAATAACTGAATTCAGCTGCAATTAGTTAAAAATAATTGAACAACTAAGGAACATTGTTACTTTGTAAATGCATTCTATTGCTCATTAGGCTGATGCCACTCCAGGCGTATGGCGTATATTTTTCGGCTACTTTAATGTGAGCATCAATATTTTAACAAATTAAGCAAATAAACTAAAAAAAACAGTATTCATTATTTTATAATTGGAAAAAAAGTTCAACTTTACCTTTATCTGGATGATTTAAAATCATGATTTTTCGATGAGCTGCGCGAATTTTGGATTTGCTAGCAGACGGACTGTAAAAAAAGTTTTTATTAT
This sequence comes from Xenopus tropicalis, assembly GCF_000004195.4. Lineage (NCBI taxonomy): Eukaryota > Metazoa > Chordata > Amphibia > Anura > Pipidae > Xenopus > Xenopus tropicalis. The sequence goes on along the minus strand of NC_030678.2, from coordinate 132,989,451 downwards.
AAAACTGTATAAACTATGAAGAATATATTACAATTCAGAGTCTATTGTACAAAAAGACACTTTGCCATCTTGTGGGCAAGACAGAGAAGTACATGGCTGTCAAATTTGCACAAATATTTTGCCTACAAATCTATTAACAAACTCTATTTCCGATATCAGCTATGAAGTATTCATTAGCTGGCTTTTTAATTAGATCTTCTTTGGAATAATTTAAATACAATTCTCTTTGGTTAAGCACTTCCTGCATGCCAGGATTCATTACAATGCATTTATTAACATGTGAGCTTAGTCCTAAATACAGTGGAGAAATTCATCAGATGCTGAAAAGCTAGAACCTTATACTGTAGGGATGAATAAACAAGGCTGTACTGCAGTTATTGATTGGTTTGCTGGGACTGCTGAAGTAATACGGTTAATGAAAACAATTACAAAATACTAAGTTGTTAAATCTGTTAACAAGAAATGACAGATCTGGGTTGATAGATTTGTCAAGTTAAATGTGAGATTTAATATACTTAGAAGGGATGAAATTAGAGTTAGAGCCTAATTGCAGTATACTATAAGTTTGGGTCCAATGCTTCCTATTAGATGTAGTTAAATAAAGCATTAGTCACTAACAAAGGCCAGCTGCCAGTTCATACACACATACAATTTAGTGTTTGACATTTAAAGCAAAGCACTACATAAAACTAGCAATGTATTCTATCCAGGATTCGGCTCAATCGGAGTAAAATTTGCAAGATACGGATTAGGACAAATCTTGATTTGCTGCATTCCTATATAAAACAGCTTTCGGTTCTCTGAAAAAACAGCAACTTTCTAGTTGTAAGTACTTAAGATGTCCAAGGTCCTTAAAAGCAACTCTAGCATCATTATTTTACAAGACTGCAGAAAGAATAATTTAAAGGAGAAGGAAAGGTACAATCACTGGGGGTTGCCAAAATGTTAGTGATTGTAAGCACTTACCTTATACCCCAGCAGAGGCGGGGAAAGTCCGCCAGGTGCCCTAGGGTGGCCAGCCAGCTCAGCTCCACTGCTTCCCCCTCTCCCCACCAGGTTCCTGCCTAGCACCCCCTCACTGTTGCGCCCTAGGCAGGTGCCTCTTTTGCCTACCCCTAGTTCCGGGCTTTTACCCTAGGCCGATGCCCATAAGCAGAAAACTGCACTGGCTTGGGGTACTTGCACGCAAGTGATCCTCTTTCTCCTGTCTTTTTCTTCTCAATCCTGGGGGCGCCACATGCGCAGTACAGTAAAAAGGCCAGATTTTTTGTTAATGTTCAAGCTTTTTACTCTACTGCACATGGGCAAGCAGCATGAAGACAGAAGAAGGAAGAGGAGACACTCGCTCGCAGGCACCTTGGGGTATAATAATACATTATATAATAATTACAACCCCCCAGTGATCATACCTTCTTCTTTAAAAATGGTGAAAACAGTGAGGGTTTTGCAAAAACATGAGCACTGTTTCAAATGCCACAGTGACACAGACATCTAATCTAGAATTGCACAAAAATGTTTATTGTATGAGAAAGAAGGAAACCTACAAAAAAGGCTAGATGTGTTCTAAACTGGGAACGGAGACATGTCAACAGTCTTAGCAAATGCATATACTCTAGTGAGCCACTTAGAGGTAATGACACATTTGAAATGAAGCTGCAGTTATATTTATAACAATTTATATCCTGGCTTAACACAATACAACATAGATGGAACTATCATTATGCCATTTTAAGTTTTAACTGGCATCTCTATCAAAGGGTGTTTACTATTTAACCTCTCGCATTCCTCCAAAGTAATGTAGCTAAATCGGGTTGCAAAAAGCCAACAGTCCACCAAGTTGATCCCCAACAAATGATCCCCAGTGTGCATATGAATACATATTAACTACCTTCTAAGCACTAGTGCCCAAAACTGCGCTGCAGTTGTAAGCAAGACAGCACTTTTTTTTTTTTTGCTTTAGTAGACAATAACTGGCACTGTCTAAAGTTGTACAGTCAACAAGCCAAAATCCAATTCAGTACACCACTAACACCAGTGCTTTTTCAGAAAACTTTTCATTTACCACCACTCTTTGTAATTGATCTTTCAGCCAGCTCTCTACCCAAATATAAATTTTAAGTTCAAGACACACATTCCTTAATTTAATTAGTAACCTTTTGTGTATTACTGTATCAAATACTTTAGCAAGATCTAAGTAGATCATATTCACTGCGGCCCCACTGTCAAGGTTTCTACTCACCTTCATAGAAGGCAATTAAGTTTCTCTGATAACTGAAAAACTTGAATGAAATACAATTTGTGCCTAAAGTAGGCACTTAATCACAGGCAATTCACACTTCCTTTTCAAAGAAAAATAACTAATGAGAAACTGGCACAGACTAACTAATCAAATCAAACAGAAAAACAATCAAACTGCAGTTCTTATTTAAAGAAAAAGTTTATCCAATTTAAACATAAAATAAAACTAAATTTACAAATGAACAAGCAAAATTCCACAAGGAATATATAACTATATAAATGTGTATTTATAAGCCTTCAGTTATGGAACCTATTATCTGGAATGCTTGAGACCTACGGTTTCCCAGAAAAGGGATCTTTCCATAATTTGGATCACCATAACTTAATACTTAATTCTGCTAAAAACATTTAAACATAAAATAAGCTCTGTAGGACTGTTTTGAAAAAATACCCTCTTGGGCCTAACTTAACTTCATTACCTACTGTGGAACACTGAATTAACGACCCATTTGAACATTGTTTTGCTAGATTTTCAAACAAGTCCTTCGTTTAACTAGGTCCTTAGGTTTAATATGTAGTTTCTCAATTATTTCTCAATTTTTCCTGGTATAAAGTTTGTTTTGCTGCAGGTCTGCGGAATAAGTACCTGGACCTCCATGTATGGAAATCACAAAGTTTAGCTCTTTTGGTACTTGGGGGTGAATACCAACAATTCCTGGACCATATGTTCTAGACTTGTCTGAACATCATTCCGTTAACCAGACACTTTATATGATCAGAAAATGGTCTATAAAAATGAAGTCTTAATTTTCATGGTTTCTCTGCTGTGTAAAAGAAAGACGTTTCAAATCTCTGCTTTTTCCCTGCTCTCATTAACCAATTTACCTCCCTCTGATACAACCCTAACCCCTTTCTTGCTTAACTTTTTTTAACTATTTAGATTTTTTTTTTTTAAATGCAATTTGTATTACTGCTCATCTGATTACTTTTTGTACCTAATAAAAGTTTAAAGTAAACTGAATTCCTTCAATGATTTTTTTCTTTCTTGCTACCTTTTCTATTACAACATAATTTTACTCTTTACTCTTAGGAGTAAGGTACCACCTGAAAAGGACTTTGTAACCTGCTTCCAGTAGGATTGTGTTATTTGAGCTTTTCCGTGTATTTTCCCATAGTTTCTTCCAGTCAGGTTCTCCAAGGGTTTTATTTAATTCTTTGTTCCATGACTTAATGTATTGAAGGTTTAATAGTTAATAGTGGGATCTCCTTAGCAGGTATACTATGTGCCCTTCTCAAGTCTCAAGTCCCTCCCCCCCACTGTTAGTTTAAAGGAGAAGGAAAGGCTAAGTCACTGGGGGTGCCAAAATGTTAGGCACACCCAGTTGGCTTTTTCAATCTACTCCGGCCCCGGGATTCAGAAGACAGAATAAAGAAGGAAGAGATAACACTCGCTGCAGCTTCCCCGGGCTGGTGCGGTCTTCTCCTAACAGGAGCACCAGCCTGGGGTTAAAGGTAAGCGATTAAAGTCATTTTACCTTTCCTTCTCCTTTAAAGGGGTTGTTCCCCTTTGATTTGACTTTTAGTATGATGTAAAAGTAATATTCCGAGACAATTTGTAAATGGTCTTCATTTTTTATTATCTGTATTTTTTAAATTATTTTAGTTTTGTTCGGCAGCTCTCCAGCTTGGAATTTCAGCAGCTATTTGGTTGCTAGGATCCAAATTACCTTAGCAAACAGGGTGTGGTTTAAATAAAAGAATGATATATGAATAGAATAAAATAAGTAAATAATAATAATAGCCTCACAGACCAATAGTTTTTTTTGTTTTTTTTTTTAGTTTTTTTCCTTGGTCTGTGACCCCCATTTGAAAGCTACAAAGAGTTAGAAGAAGGCAAATAATTCAGAAACTATGAAAAAGAAATAATGAAGACTAACTTAAAAGTTGCTTAGAATTTGCCTTTCTATAACATACTAAAAGTTAACTTAAAGGTGAACCACCCCTTTAAAGGGGACCTGTCACCCTAAGAAATAATTCCAAAATATTTTGCTTGACAAACACAATAGAAAATAAACATCAGGTACACTATATAAATTATTTGAATCTTATTTATTTCAGCCTTGAAATTCACAATTGCAGCAAGCAGGCAGGTGCGATTTTGTGAATATTGTTATTAAGGCAAGCCTTGCATCCTGCCAAAATCTTGTTTCTGTGCCAGTATGGGGGGACCTGATACTCATGTCCATGCACTGGTTACATAATTAGATGGTGAGGAGGGAGGGGAAATGTGAGGAGGGCAGCAATATCTAAAAAGTTCTTAATTGAAAGTGAAATTAACTCTTCCCCACCTCTATGCCTAAGACATAGAGGCGGGGCAGACAATATATGATTGACATCTGGGATTTTTAAATAAACATATAATGGGTATGGATGTGTCAATAAAAAGAAATTAGTTTGGGTTTCATGTTTATTTGAAAGGGGCTTTAATAATACAGCTTTTTATGCCTGGGTGAAAGGTCCACTTTAAGGTTACTGCCCATAAAAATACATTGTGTGTAGTTTAGCAGATAGCAGTTAAGATAGATTCCCACACACTTTTTTAAAATATAAAATATTTTATTTGTACAGTATCATAACTTGGCATAATAGGTATTACTGCGCTCAGAAATTTTGGACACATGGAATGTGAATAAACATTCAAGTTTAGGTAGATCAAGCTCTACCTGGTGCTACCTGCAAAATGTATATATAGCATCTATGGGTTACTTTTCCAACAAATAAAACTGATGTAATTTAGAGCATATTTTAGAAAATCCTCCCCAGTGTGTGTAGCTTGCAGGGGCTGACATTTTGGTTATGAAATTGATATGCACAACAGAGTTGGGCATTTATATGCATGCAGTATCAAAGTATCTCAGGAACTTGTGACATTGATGTTTTGTCTTTTTACCATGGGAGTTAAGATGATGCAAAAAGCAAACTGATTTTAAAAACTGTAGTAAAAAACATTGAGAGTCATGTATAAACACTCAGCAAAATTGCACTTTGGCAGTAACCCATGGCAACCAGTCAGAGGTTTATTTGATTCTACTTGCAGCTGGCCAAAAAAAAAAAACTAATCACTAGTTGCTATGGGGTAATGCCCAGGTGTACATTTGCCCAGTATAGATGACTCCCAATGTGTTTTACTAAAATTGTATGGTGTATATTTGTCCAGTGTTTATAAATAAGCACCACTATCTGATATTCTGTTTGCTAATTTTGTGTACATAGACATTTACCCATTTTAAATTTATTTTCATTATTTTCATTTTTCATCATGTGCTTACTTATAGCAACATTTTCGCAAATTTTTCTTCAGCAATGCACCAATTATATTTTGGGTACGCTAAACACCACAATTTGGTACCGCTCTAATCTATAGTATCAGATATCAGAGATTAATTTAAAGACTGTGTCTGTGTACCTACATATCAGCTATATACTAATACTAGACTTCTGTGTTTTTGGTTTTTGTTTTTTTTTACAAAATCTAGAAAATGATCATTACAATAATAATAAATGATGTGTCTGTGTTTATTATAGCAGAATATCTACTTTTACAAAACAGAGGGACATATTTTGGAATTTATAATGTGTTTTGACACTGCAATGAAAAATATGTATATTTTATGTGGAATACTTTTAAAATCCCATTTTGTACTCCTGCAGGTTTTTAATCTAATAGTATTTCTATTTGGTATTGATGTGGTCGATATGGTTAGGAAGATGGTGCTATTGAAATCAGTAGGCTTTTTCATGCATATTAAAATATATATTATACACACTGTATTATTATTATAATACAATAATATTATTTGTCCTGAAAAAAGCATTATATACATTTTCTTGTAAACTTACATTTACCCCTGAAATCAAAACAATGAAAAGGTGATTGGCATGTAAAGTACTACAAAATCAAGTAGCAGTGAGAGTGGTCAATTATAAAAAAAAAGTTATTTTCTTAAATGAAACTTATTTGCATGGTTAGTTACTAAGGTACACCATCCTTGGCAGAAAACATACATTGTTTTATAGTTTTTTATTATTTGTTTTTTTTCTGCCCCTTTTGCAGGTTTTAAATGGGGGTGACTGCCCTGGGAGCCATAAAACTATTGCTCTGTAAGACTACAATTTTATTGTAATTCTTACTTTTTATTAATTAAGTTCCTGTTCAGTCCATCTCTTATTCATATTTCAGTCTTTATTCAAACAACAGCCTGGTTGCAAGATAACTAAGATCCCAGCAACCATATAGCCATTGAAATACCAAACTGGAGAGCAGCTTAACAGAAAGCTAATTTACTAAAAAAAAATAAAAAAGAAAAAAAGAAAGACCAAATGCAAAGTGTCAACATCATACTAAAAGTTAATTCAAAGGTAAACATCCCATTTAACAGTTTAATTTCTCTATCAAATCTGGATGACATGCATGACTGCCGTATACACACCACTCACCTGACACCTAGAATAAGGCTAGCTTCCCGCCTATTCATTTTCTGTTCAAATCCTCCTTTGTAATAATAAGAAAGGCTCTGTTGAGAGAAAGAAAATTATATAAATGCATTGTATCAATCTCACATGAGAATATTGACATAAGATGGTCAAGTAAAGTAAATCACGTAATTGTAGTTTCATTTAGACACAAGTCTATAAACAAATGGGAAACTTACTGGGGTTGGGATTTTTTTAGCGCTTTCTGCTATAACTTGACCCAAAGGTTTCCACAGCTGAAATGCAAAGCGACCTGAAGGAGACAAAAAACAGCCACATAATTTATGAAACGATCTGCCATTAATAATGGCATGCTTCAACAGATCATGCTATTCTTTCATTTCAAAAATGAGTGTAAAGAGGTTTCTTTAGTTTACTGGTAAAGCTTGTTTGTTAGCAAAGAAGATTTTTATTTCTTTAAGGCAAAAAGCGTATTACAGCTCAAAGAACCATAGTGGAGCTTGCTGGAGTGCAGTCTATTTAAATATGTATTTTGTATGTAAGAGGCAGAACCATGCTTAGTTTTGCACCATGAAAGCAGCACTACAAATTTAAAAACTTCCAAAAAAAAAATTTCTCCTGCCCTCGAGGAAGATGTAAAAAGTATGTATTATGATCTTCCTGTTAAAGAGGATTAATCGGAAAAATAAAAATGCAATATAAGCTTCATCTCACTAAAATAAGAAACCTTTTAAATATAACCAATAACTAATTCTGCACTGTTTCCGAAATATTCAGAAACTATCTTTCTCTTTTTATCTCCTCTTCATGCAGTAGGTGGAGTCAGGTTTTTATTGAGAGTTGATCTAATACATCCTTTAGGGTGGTTGCACCCTTTTCCTGTTCTCAACATGCAGGATTTGTGCTGGAGTCACTTTTTTGAGTTAGCTCTAATACATCTGCTAGGAAAGCCACCAGACACCGCCCCACCCCCTACCAGATGCATTCAACCTACCTGTCATTCAAAATCTGACCCTGATTTCTAGGGATGCAATGAATCCACTTTTTCAGAATCCTTCCTAAAGGATTTGGGTGAATATCAAACCAAATCTGAACTGTAATTAGTATCTGCAAATTTGGTTTTGGAATCCTGGATTCGTTGCATCCCTACTGATTTCTGCATAATGAGAAAGTGAAGAGTTACAGATTGCTGAGAGGGGAACATGAAGAATAAATATTTCAGAAATTAGACAATTTTTAATTGATTGTACTTAAAAAAAGTTTACTATCTCAAAGATAAAGCTAATATTACATTTTTATTTTTACTAAAACTTATATTTTTCTGGCCTTGAAAGTTGTATAAACTCGACATGGTATAAACTGGAATTTAACTAAATTACTGTTGTATTTTTAAAATGTCATGATAATGCTTGAATCATTTGTATGGAAATTTCGGGTTTACATCAGAAAATCCCAAATTTTTTGAGCCAAAAGTAATTATTGGCGTTTAAACAGACGTTAGTTTCTATGAATGACTCTTTATTTTTTCTAAACAGGAGTTGCTCCAGCAGCCATTTTAGGAGCATTGGTGCTGTGTTTAGGTTTCACTTGAAACTGGGTGAAATAGAAAACAATGAGAGGAATTAACTTCCACTTGACACTGGAAACAGAAAACAACAAGGGGATTAACTTCCCATTGAAACTGGGTGAAATAGAAAACATGAGGGGATTTCTCTTTGAAAAATGGGTCAAGGACAGGCTGTCACTGACTATTCTATTCCTCTACTATTGCAAGCCTCCATAGGAATCAATGGTACTTGAAAGATAAAACCTGCTAATTGTTTGACAAAAAAATAGTTAACTAAACATTAATAAATCACAAATTATGGGAGATATTTTAGAAAAACTCAAATTTTTCAGGGAAAAATTCCAAACAACTGAGATTTGTAAATCTCAAAAATATCTAGTGAAAAAAAATCGACTTTTTCTTAAAATTGCTTAGTAAATGTGCCCCTTAAAGTTCAACATATTTTATACTTCTAAAACATTGCTGGGTGAAAAGTGGTGTTTTAACCAGTGAGGTGTTATCTTGATGGATGGATTCTAAACCATTAGGCACAATGGTTTTACCCTATTTAAGTTGGACAAAGTACTTATATTTTTATAAGTGGATCTATATTGGAGGCAATACAGGAAAACTTAAACATTTTGTAATATAGCGTGGATTTTTAAACCCCTAGGAAATAACTTTTGCAGAAGGAAACCGTGGTTACATGTTTACGTAGTTCTACGTGCACATAAAGAATTATTTACCTGCAAAAGCCGCAGCTGCAACACCAAGTCCCACCGCTATTAATGTTCCACCCTAATGGGGGAAAAAAAAAAAAAAACAATCATCATCTTCTTAAAGAACAAATGGACATCTTATTTGTAATATAAAAACATGCAATGCAGCCTCATCTGAATTATTTGCAAAGCACACATATAGTATTAAAAACTACACCATAACAATCATCACAGTATGCCTTTAAGGACTGCAGGAATTCTGACACTAAAGATAGAGAACTGTAAATTACCACACACCAGGAATCATTTTATACCATCTGTTGATCAATTATAGAAACATATAAAAAACGTAAAAACAAAAATTAAATTGTTTCTGTAAATTATTATTTTCAACCTTTCACAAACCACTATAAGTTATTGTTTTATAGATCATACTTTAGAGTACCTTTTATAAAGGGGCCCTTATGAATATTAAGCACAGAACACTGTACTACAACATCACATCTTCTCCCGTGCATCTTGCAGAGCGTTAGTTAAATATATCACATATTAGCAATGAGTGAAAGTTGGAGCAGTAGGGAAACCATCTGCTTCATGCCCAGCTGGAAGACTATTAATGCTAAAGCATTTCTAAATAAAACAAAAATGATTTACTAATTCTTGTTTCTGACATTTCTTATTCTGCTGAGGTGTCCATTCTGGATTTTTATGCTCATTCTTGTGTTTTTTAATACCTTCTACAGTGTATTTTAAATTCCATGAGCAGAGCAGCTGATTTTATTTCAGAACGCTATAAACATGAAAATTGACTTGTCAACTGCAGCAATTAATGCACCAGGGTTTCCTGTGAACAGGGGGCAAAATAAGTCGAATGCTACTAGTATTTAAACATATCTTATAGGTGATATAATAATACCGATTTAATTAAAATATCTGCTTTAAGAATGGAGAATAAATTTGACTTCTTTGCACTAAGAAAGCTAATATTGCCATATTCTTACACTAGTTAGTGTGACCCATCAGTAGAGCTGAGAGTATTCACTTCATGTTCATACAGGTGCACAGCTGGTTCAGTGACTCATTGCTGGGATTGGTTTCTAACTGATTTAAAAGGATTCTGCCATGATTTTTATGGTGTAATTTTTATTACACTGTGTACATTGCAAATAATTCATTCTACCGTTTACAATTTTATTCTTGATCCTGTGTTTTCAGAAAGAGCTGGCTCATCACAATGCATCTGCTTTCAGATAAGCTATTGTTTCTCCTACTCAACATAACTGGAGGAGTCATGGTTGAAGTCATGGTGCTTTCCTATTGAGTGTTATTCTCATATCTCATATCATATCATGGGAGCATTTTTTGCTTTCTTTGAAACTAAGAATATGTCTAGCCACATGTCAAATTACAAAACTACATTTTAAAAAAATGTGTTTGCTCTTTTGAAAACATTTTTCAATGCAGGATTCTGTGGGAGAAGTGCTATTAATTGATGAGTGTTGTGAAAAAAAACATGTTTTCCTGTGACAGAATACCTTTAATTTCAATCTTATGATATCTATCCTGAGATGATGCTTTACTAAAAATACACTTAGGGCCAAATTTACAAAAGCATGAACGCTCCGAGCGTATTTTCGCCGAATTTTTCGGGCATCCGCACAACTTTTTCGTACGCTTGCGTGAAAAAATTGGAAAGGTTTTACCGCTGTTTACAATGGTTCACTATGAAAATTTTGTGACTTTCGGATCGCCAATACGATATTATTGTGACTAATACGATTTTTTCGTAACCATTTTCGGGATATTTGCGAGAAATTCCAATTTGAATTTTTCCCCTTCAGGATTCGAATTTGTGGATTAGTAAATCTGCCCCATAGTATATTCACTTTTTTCCACTTAAATATTTCCCTTCTGTTATCAGAAAATGTAAAAGAAAAATACATCTGAATAGCTATGTTTGCTAGATATTGTAATAGCACACCAGTCATGGTTACATATCAGAGAGGATAAAGATCTGAAACACAGACTTGCTTGCTGAATTCTAGCACTTTTAACTGACTCCTTGAAGAGTTGTAGGAATCAGTCCTTGAAACAGTTACATTGTTTTCTACACAAATAAAGCAATTAAAATATATCTGTAACTAAAAACTGTTCCGAAACCAAAGCCAGTAACCAAACATAGGCAGTTATTCTATGCTTTTGTAAAAAACGTCAAGGTCTAGCACAGCAAAAAGCATTACAAACCCAGGATTTATTTTATTAAGATAAAAAAAATGTTGCAAGAAATGAAGCATGAAATTGCAATGGCACACTGCTGTTCCTTCTCTTGCTGGCCACTTTTCTGCACAGTTTCTCACAAATATTTAGTCATCCATTACAAATATTTACACCTTAAACTTTGTCATAAAACGGCAGGTTAAATGATATGTTGAAATGCTCTCAAGAGGCCAAGGATGCAGATTTCTTCAGTAGGAGCATATTGTTAATAAGTGGCACTGACAGCCACAGGCAGGCCTGGAATGGTAATCAGTAGATTGGTAGATAGGAGCTACTATAAGATGCCATAAACAGACACTATTTATTGGTCCTGTGGGGGCATCTGTGTACATATGCTAGAGCATACTTTGAATCTCAGCCTAGACCTGGATGCAGGCATCAATTTTATAGTTATATAAATATTTCCACAGTGTCTCTATAAGGTGCTTATATTCACTATTTCAATCTGTGAATAAATTGAAGAAAAAAAAACAAACTTTGATGTGTTGATATGGGAAAAGGACCTAGGAAAAGCCTAGCAGCAACCACTGAGTCGCAGCTAGAATGAGAACTTTGGCGAATGGGCAAGCTTTACACTTCATAGATATTGCACCCAGTATATAAATTTGTAAAACTAAACAGAGACACAGATGTTTCACATTAAGCAAGTTTGCACACAAATTTGGGTTGATTTGCAATTAAATGACTATGAAAGTGCAATTTACTGGTCAGTTTCCATTAGTCAGGCACCCCCCAGTGAGTATAATTGCTAACCATGGACCCAGGGTAATTTCCTGGAAGCGCTGTGTTGCAAGCTTTATGGATTTCCCTGTTATCCCTAGCAGCAGTCCATGGCCGAACTGTAACCAGTATTTCACATATCCATGGGGCAGTTTCATCCCTTTTAGTGTTGCAGGACAAGCCATACAAACAATGCCTGCAAAAATTTGCACCTTGCTTTGATGGATTTCATGTATGACCTTATTTGCCTTATTAAAAAACTCATATGTACCCAGGCCTATGGGAGTTGGCAGGCTATTCCAACTTATAGACAAAGAAATGGTTAATCCCCACAGGACGGCTATGAGAGGTCATAAATGGAAGGTGATTTTTTTTGTTTGTTTGAGGAGGCTAAAGTTGGTCATACACACACTGACTTAAAGGACAAGGAAAGGCTGCTTCTCAATTTCATACTATATGATAGAGGCCCCTTGTGTCTACCTGATCACTTTTTTTTAAAAATACCACTCCTGTCTCTCGTAGTGCAGTCTTAAAGTTATCGTTAATACCCCGTAGTCACAGTCACCATTTTATTTTAAAAGATGTCATCAACAAGGCACCCGTGAACTAAATGCGCATGTGCCGAATTTGTGCCACCCCCTGGACGTGAACAAGTCTATGAAGCTCGATTGTAGACGGATGTCGCCATGGTCCAGCATGTCACCATCACAACCATACTAGGCTGCTGCCATTGGTGCGTGCTTGAGAGGGGAGATCTTAGCAGGATTAAGCGACTGCTTTGCTAAAGTAGTAGGCACACTCCTAAAGTTTTGTAATGCACATGTATGCGCTGCCTGTTCTTTATGATTCTGCACATGACCACCAGTCTTGATCTTGCTGAAATGGGAGTTGCATCTTGGGAATTTTTGTTAATGAAGTCAACAATTTTGCCAAAATTTCAGAGACTGAACTAAAAATGGGCTTAATACAGAGGGGAATGGCAAGGGCAGATGGCATCACTATAGGTATGGCTTTAGATGGACTGTAACTCTTTCATAGCCTTTCCTTGTTTAAAGGAACAGTAACACCAAAAAATGAAAGAGCTTTAAAGCAATAAAACTATAATGCACTGTTGCTCTGCACTGGTAAAACTGGTGTGTTTGCTACATTAACTCTACATTAATTTATATAATAAGCTGCTGTGTAGCCACGGGGGCAGCCATTTAAGCTGGAAAAAAGGAGAAAAGGCACAGGTTACATAGCAGATAACGGATAAGTTCTGTAGAATACAATAGTGTTTTATCTGTTATCTGCTATGTGCCTGTGCCTTTTCTCCTTTGAATGGCTGCCTCCATGGCTACATAGCAGCTTATTTATATAAATTATAGTAGACTTTCTGAAGTAAACACACAACTTTTACCAGTGCAGGGCAGCAGCACATTATACTTTAGTTACTTTTATACACCTTCATTGTTTGGTGTTACTGTTCCTTTAAGGCAGCGGCACACAGGGAGATTAGTCACCCATGGTTAAATCTCAGGTACTGGAGGCAACTAATCTCCCTAAAACGCCTTCCCACCAGATACAAAGCAAATCTCCGGTGAGAAGGGACACAAGCTGCTTTGTTTCCGAAGTCACAGTTCCTCCTGCAGGAAATTTTGAGCAACTTCAGAAAACTAATCAATGCATACTCCCCTGAACATTGGGTAACAAATACTGAGCCAGTTTAATGTATTATGTCCCTAGAAAACAATGTAGGATAAATGCAATGCTAATTCCATCTATAATAAGTAACACAAAAGACAGAATAAATGCATTATAATTTTTGTGTGTGTACCCGCAACAAACATAGTAGGAAAAATGTTTGTTTTTTTTAGCTTATAATGCTTATTAGAACCGAAGTTTAATCCACAGAGAGTGGTTACAGCAAGGTAAGCGTTAATGCTGTTATGGTCAGAGATGCTGCAAAGTCATTACCACACTGGGACTATAAGAGTTGTCTAAAGGTAGTGTTTATGAAGGTCAAAAAAATAATTAATAATAACAGAAGTATTTGTTTGCCTGTAACTACCATTATTCCTGGGTCAAACAGTTTGGGTGAAAGTGGAAGCTAATTACCTTCAGTGTTAGCAGCAACAACTTCATAAACAGGAATTCCAGCATTCTGTAACATCTCTTTCAATGCTGTTGGTTTAAGCCCTGATACAACCATGCAGGAACTGGACTGGCAGGAGAGTGGTTCAAAGTTCACCCTCTGACAATCCAATTCCAGTGATACCGGGACTTAAACTCTCAGGGAAAACACAACTTTAAAAGAACAAACCACACTCATCATATTTGACATTATGGTCCCTTTTACAATCTCTCTCTCTCCAGAATTAGAATGGCCCCACAGGGGAGAGGAATGCTGAATTTTATAAGGAAAAAGTCTTTACATGTTAGAAACAGTATTTTCTATATTACAGGCAGGGACATAATTCAAAAACTATAAAAAAAATAAATAAATAATGAAGACCAATTGAAAAGTTGATGTATTCTATAACATACCAAAAGTTAACGTAAAGGTGAACAACTTCTTTAATATACCAGGATAATGTTGTGCAGTTTTATACTGGAACATGAAGGCCCATGTGACCTGAACATTTCAACTCAAACCCATATTTCTATCTGCCAGGACATGCAACACATAAAAACTTCAATTCTACCCACAAATGATTCCATGGCAGGCAGAAGGGTGGAAGGAAGACATTGCTCTACCAGACCCAACCCTGAACCTTCAATTTGGCAACCAACCTGGTTTGGACTATATATAACATATCTAACATTATCTGCCTAAATCTGTGCTTTAGTTGCTGTTCCAGACTCCTCCTACATTTGCAGGTGAAGGCTACTGTGATGTAATAAAAGATGCAAAGTTTGCTTATGTCTTCTATCCCATAAGTAGCAGTAAATACTCCTTGTGTATCAGTCACTATGGGTTGCTAGCCCAGTGCTTATTACATCTCCCCCCAACGCATGTCAAATAAAAGCGAAGCACAGCTGAAAATGACCTTGGCTACATTATGGTTATGTCCTACTGGGGACATGAGTTACGATGAGAAATACGTTTACGTTGCTCTACCACGTTGGTTTCAGATAAGCAGTCAGCTAGATATACAGGTCACTTCAAAACTCAGATTACACTTCCTCTAAGACGTATGTACGGACAATTGCGATATTACATAGGTACCAGGGGGAACCGTGTATAATGGGTCCAAGCAAGACACTACGGGCTTTATATACTCCCGAAGCAACCAGTGGCCACAGGGAGCCAGGCCAGCTCCATTACTCACCAGTCGTCGATCAATATCAGTGGATGAGCCCGCATTCGGACCTGGCATATACTCAGAATAGCGCAGCGCTTCAGATGTCCCCATGCCGGTGCTGGACGTCGCCATGACAGTAAGACTTACGGTGGCTGAAAGAGTCAAACTACGTCAAACTTCGTTCTATGTCGATTGCTTAGCTTTAGCAAAATATCGTTTTCCCCAATGCATTGGCAAATTGGTTGAAGAAACGAGAAATTAACCCACCAAACACGCTCAAAATCATTCATTGGCTTTTAGTTTCTACTTTTTTTCTACTACATAATTTATGGCAAGTAAACAGATGGTAATGTCCTATTTCATGAACTGTACGGGTCTGTAACACGAGAAATGAAAATTCCCACAATGTTTCAGATATCGTTCACTGAATGAAAAAATCTTCCTCATTTCAGTGAAGTATAATATTAACTGAGGAGATGGATAAAATGGAGGTGGCAGGAGTGTCATAGAGCCATACACATATAAGTGAGAAAGTGTGCCTTTCAGTGCTGAGGAGGATGCTACCATTTAATGCTGGGGGTTCAATTGCCATTTTAATGCTGCGGTCTATGTTATTCACAGTGGGTGTCCCTGCCCATTTTATAATATACAATTTAATGGTTAAAGAAGACATATAGTATAAACTAAAAAACATCTAATCTTGTAGGCAATTATGAATAAAATATGGTGCTGGTTTCACTTTGGTTTAAAAAAATAATCCTGTCTGTAAAAATGTCCCCTTTATTGAATCTCCCTTTACATCCTCTTACTTCCCTATGGTGTTTCAAATGAGGGGTGGGTGCGTCCTTACAGTCTCTGCCAGAAGCACAGTAGGAGGAAGATAGCCAATCGCAGCCCTGCAATCACAAAAGCAAAGACAGGCTTCAGTTCCCTATCAGGTCAGCCTAGCTGCCGATTGGTTACTATGCAACAGTGCAGTGTGCTGAGTGATGCAGGCCCCCTGCACAGCCTGGAAAAACAGGCAGCTGGAAGTGGGACAGATGGGCAGAACTAATGGGGTTTTTGGAGAAAATTTCAATAAATCAGCTTGAAACACAACTTTTTAAAAGCACATAGCACATATATTAGGATGAGTAAAATTTATTGACACAATATGTCCCTGCCAGGAACTATCTCAGGTGCGGGGTTGGCCAGATGGAGCCTCTGAGCTGAGTAACCCAGAATAGGCACGTTGCAGAATGGATCAATAGCAGAAGCCTAAGTAAGCCAGAAGTAAGCACAATAATTTATTGAAAAAATAATAAATGAATAGCAATACTAAGATAAGGTGGCAACAACAAAGAAATAAGAGCAAGCACATAGGCAAACTGAAGCAAGTCCTTAGGCAGGCGAGAGGTCTAGGGCAGGCTGAGTTCAATGCATAGTCGGGGGCAGGCAGCGTTCAAGCAAGAGAATGTCCAAGAGTCAGGCCAAGTCCGTATCCAGAAGGTAACAGTTACAAGCAGAGGATCAAGAAATCTGGATGTTGATACCAGACAGGACAAGGCTAGAATCAGAACAGGAGAAGGCAAGATTACTGAACAAGCTTAATGATCCAGCACTGGAAAGCACATAAGAGTCCTGACATGTCCCCTTTAAGTGCATGTACAGATATATATTTATATTTATGGTGAATGTGGCAAAAATAAGTGTGGACTTTAAAGTAGGTGTAGTCTATGCAAATTATTGGCTACAGTGTCTTAAACACCATCAGACCACTGACATATTTTACTGAATGACAAATCCCACACAGTAATTTTTTGCCTTGTAATATTTTTGTTTGAAAGCTTAAAAAATAAAAAATGTTTTTGTTACTGTGATATTAAAGCAATATGAAATATACTGCATACTTATTCCATACCTATTCATTTAAAATGATATTAAATCATTACTGTTCTCAATTTATTCCATTAATAAGAAAAAGTAGAAGTGTTAACAATCACCCTATGTGGCTTAACTCTGAGGTAAAGAAGTTAATAGGGAGAAAAAGGAAAGCTTTTAAGAAATATAAGTCAGAGGGGACAGTAGCTGCGTTTAATGATTATAAACACTATAACAAGTGTTGTAAAACAGCAATCCGGAACGCAAAGATAGAAAATGAGGAGCGCATCGCGGCCGAGGCCAAGACTAACCCCAAAAAGTTTTTTAAGTATATTAATAGTAAAAAGATGCAGGTTGAGGGTGTGGCCCCATTGAGTTATAATAACAATATGGTTACAGCGGATACAGAAAAGGCAGATGTGCTTAACCAGTTCTTTTCTTCTGTGTATACAGTAGAGGAGCCAGAGGGCCAAGTCCCACCCAATAGCTTGACTGTTGCCTCAGCTCCAACTACACAGTGGTTGGCACAGGATATGGTGCTTAAAGGGTTACACACGGTAAATGTAAACAAGGCACCTGGGCCAGATGGAATACACCCTCGGGTACTGAGAGAGCTAGGGGCAGAATTGCAGTGGCCCTTGTTTCTGATATTCTCAGACTCTCTTTCATCAGGTATGGTACCTAGGGATTGGAAGAAGGCGAATGTCATTCCCATATTTAAAAAGGGAGTAAGATCTCAGCCTGGCAATTATAGGCCTGTAAGTTTGACATCCGTGGTGGGCAAGTTATTTGAAGGCTTGTTAAGGGATCACATTCAAAATTATGTAGTGGAGAATGCCATTATGAGCAGTAATCAGCATGGCTTTATGAAGGACAGGTCATGTCAGACCAATTGAATTGCTTTTTATGATGAGGTAAGTAAGAAGCTGGACAGTGGGGATGCAGTAGATATAATCTATTTGGATTTTGCCAAAGCATTTGATACCGTTCCCCACAAACGACTGCTTTCTAAGCTAAGGTCTATTGGTCTTAGTGAAGTCGTTTGCACATGGATAGAAAACTGGCTACAGGATCGGGTACAGAGGGTGGTTGTTAATGGTACATTCTCTACTTGGAGTAAGGTTCTCAGTGGGGTCCCTCAGGGTTCTGTACTGGGTCCACTTTTGTTTAATTAGTTCATAAATGACTTAGGGGAGGGTATTATGAGTAATGTATCAGTGTTTGCAGATGACACAAAACTCTGCAGACCAGTCAATTCTATCCAGGATGTGACATCCCTGCAGCAGGATCTTGACCAACTGGCAATCTGGGCAGTTAAGTGGCAGATGAGATTTAATGTGGATAAATGTAAGGTCATGCACCTGGGATGTAAAAATATGCAAGCCCCGTATACCCTTAATGGGACTGCACTAGGCAAATCCCTAATGGAGAAGGACCTTGGAGTCCTTGTAGATAATAAACTTGGCTGTAGCAAGCAATGCCAGGCAGCAGCTGCAAGGGCAAACAAGGTTTTGAGCTGTATTAAAAGGGGTATAGATTCACGGGAGGAGGGGGTTATTCTTCCCCTTTACAGAGCGCTGGTAAGGCCCCATCTAGAATATGCCGTGCAGTTTTGGTCTCCAGTGCTCAAAAGGGACATTATTGAGTTAGAGAGGGTCCAGAGAAGGGCAACTAAGCTGGTAAAGGGTATGGAAAGTCTCAGTTATGAAGAAAGACTGGCCAAGTTGGGTCTGTTTACACCGGAGAAGAGGCGCTTAAGAGGTGACATGATAACTATGTATAAATATATAAAGGGATCATATAATAACCTTTCTAATGTTTTATTTACCAGTAGGTCCTTCCAACGGACACGAGGGCACCCACTTCGTTTAGAAGAAGGGAGGTTCCATTTAAACATTCGGAAAGGATTTTTTACAGTGAGAGCTGTGAAGTTGTGGAATTCCCTCCCCGAATCAGTCGTGCTGGCTGATACATTATATAACTTTAAGAAGGGGCTGGATGGATTCTTAGCAAGTGAGGGAATACAGGGTTATGGGAGATAGCTCTTAGTACTAGTTGATCCAGGGACTGGTCCGATTGCCATCTTGGAGTCAGGAAGGAATTTTTTCCCCTCTGCGGCAAATTAGAGAGGCTTCAGATGGGGTTTTTTGCCTTCCTCTGGATCAACTAGTAGTTAGGCAGGTTATATATAGGCATTATGGTTGAACTTGATGGACGTATGTCTTTTTTCCACCCAACTTACTATGTTACTATGTTACTATGAGGAATGACCATTATTATGCAGTATCAGAGTGGCTTGAATTACCTTCCACTTTGTGATTATTTAACCAGCAATGCCCACGAGTCATCTAAAATGTCCTGTATTGTTTTGTACCCTTTTATGAATTTATGTAAGTAACAAAAGGAAGGGATCATCATCATCATTTATTTACAGTGGCTTGCAAAAGTATTCAGCCCCCTTGAACTTTTCCACATTTTGTCACATTACAGCCACAAACATGAATCAATTTTATTGGAATTCCACATGAAAGACCAATACAAAGTGGTGTACACGTGAGAAGTGATAGGAAAAGCATACATGATTCCAAACATTTTTTACAAATAAATAACTGCAAAATGGGGTGTGCGTAATTATTCAGCCCCCTTTGGTCTGAGTGCAGTCAGTTGCCCATAGACATTGCCTGATGAGTGCTAATGACTAAATAGAGTGCACCTGTGTGTAATCTAATGTCAGTACAAATACAGCTGCTCTATGACGGCCTCAGAGGTTGGTTTAATAGAATATTGGGAGCAACAACACCATGAAGTCCAAAGAACACACCAGACAGGTCAGGGATAAAGTTATTGAGAAATTTAAAGCAGGCTTAGGCTACAAAAAGATTTCCAAAGACTTGAACATCCCACGGAGCACTGTTCAAGCGATCATTCAGAAATGGAAGGAGTATGGCACAACTGTAAACCTACCAAGACAAGGCCGTCCACCTAAACTCACAGGCCGAACAAGGAGAGCGCTGATCAGAAATGCAGCCAAGAGGCCCATGGTGACTCTGGACGAGCTGCAGAGATCTACAGCTCAGGTGGGGGAATCTGTCCATAGGACAACTATTAGTTGTGCACTGCACAAAGTTGGCCTTTATGGAAAAGTGGCAAGATGAAAGCCATTGTTAACAGAAAACCATAAGAAGTCCCATTTGCAGTTTGCCACAAGCCATGTGGGGGACACAGCAAACATGTGGAAGAAGGTGCTCTGGTCAGATGAGACCAAAATGGAACTTTCTGGCCAAAATGCAAAACGCTATGTGTGGCGGAAAACTAGCACTGCACATCAATCTGAACACACCATCCACCCTGTCAAATATGGTGGTGGCAGCATCATGCTCTGGGGGTGCTTCTCTTCAGCAGGGACAGGGAAGCTGGTCAGAGTTGATGGGAAGATGGATGGAGCCAAATACAGGGCAATCTTGGAAGAAAACCTCTTGGAGTCTGCAAAAGACTTGAGACTGGGGCGGAGGTTTACCTTCCAGCAGGACAACAACCCTAAACATAAAACCAGGGAATGGTTTAAAACAAAACATATCCATGTGCTAGAATGGCCCAGTCAAAGTCCAGATCTAAATCCAATCAAGAATCTGTGGCAAGATCTGAAAACTGTTGTTCACAAACGCTGTCCATCTAATCTGACTGAGCTGGAGCTGTTTTGCAAAGAAGAATGGGCAAGGATTTCAGTCTGTAGATGTGCAAAGCTGGTAGAGACATACCCTAAAAGCCTGGCAGCTGTAATTGCAGCAAAAGGTGGTTCTACAAAGTATTGACTCGGGGCTGAATAATTACGCACACCCCACTTTGCAGTTATTTATTTGTAAAAAATGTTTGGAATCATGTATGATTTTCCTTCCACTTCTCACATGTACACCACTTTGTATTGGTCTTTCACGTGGAATTCCAATAAAATTGATTCATGTTTGTGGCTGTAATGTGACAAAATGTGGAAAAGTTCAAGGGGGCCGAATACTTTTGCAAGCCACTGTATATAGCGCCAGCAAACTACACAAAACTTTACATTAGTTTATAACAAACAGGGATCAACGTTACAATAAACTAACAAACAAGGGTTTACAGAGTAAAAATAGGATCAGAGGGCCCAACTCACAAGAGTTTACAATCTAAAGGGATTAGTGAAGCTATATTGTATTATCTACCTGCTTTTAAAATCTGTGATCAAAGGTTGATCTTTGAGTGGCTTAGTGCAGAAGTATGACTACTTAAAGAAGACATACAGTATAACTTGAGTGAAAATCCCCCAAATGTTTTATCTTGCAATAATGAATACTATATGATGCTGGTTTCACTAAAAATGATCATTATCATTAAAAATAGCCCTGATATTGGAGCTCCCCATAGAGCTGTCTGTATTTCAAATGAGGGTTGGGTGTGTTCTAATCAGGGTCAGACTGGGGGGTGCAGGGCCCACCGAGGCTTTCCTGCACCCACAAATGGCCCCCGCCGCAGAGGCCCCCAACACCCTCTGACCCCCTCCCCCGAGTGCTCCTAAAATAAACTTACCTGAGGCGCGTTGGGGGAGACGGCAGATCTAGGGAGCGCCCTGGGGGGGAGCGGATCTGGGCCCAGTCCAGATGATCCCTGGCAGAAGCACAGCAGGAAGAGGAGAACCAATCATAGTTCTGCAGTCACACAAGCAAAGACAATCTGCAATTCCCTATAAGGCCAGTTTAGCTCCTGAGTGGTTCCTATCTCACACTGTGTGCTGAGTGCTGCCAGCCCCCTTGCACAGCCTGGGATAGGAGGTATAGGATGGCAGCAGGACATGGAACAGATGGGCCAACTAGTAGAGTCTTCAAGAAATTTTTAATAAATCAGCCCAAAACAACTTTTTACTGTATATTGCCACCTTACACCTGGGCTAAAGCCTTTTCACAGCATCCTTCTCTTGCAGAAAAATAGAAGAGCCTCACTCAATAGCAAACTAATCAAGAGTGGCTACCTATTTAAGCATTACTTTTATTAAAATAATTCTGAGACCATATTACAAGGAAGGCTACATCCACCCAGGAGACTGATTAGCAATGAATAATACATTAACATCAAAATTCAGGAGTGTACTCAAGCAGCATAACAATTTTAACACTTAAAAATGGTAATGATGAGTGGATTTTTGCAGTTAGATGTTAATAATTGCTTTAATAGCTTCTATTGATGGTTCTGCTGTTTTACCAATTCCCTACCCATAAACAACTGTGCTTATAGTTTAATACAAAATATACACAGAATTTGCAAAGATAGTACAGGTATGGGATCCCTTATCCGGAAACCCGTTATCCAGAAAGCTCCGAATTACGGAAAGCCCGTCTCCCATAGACTCCATTTTAATCAAATAATTCAGAATTTTAAAACTGATTTTCTTTTTCTCTGTAAGTATAAATAATCCTTATTAGATGCAATAATCCTTATTAGATGCAAAACAATCCTGTTGGGTTTAATTAATG
The DNA here is from genome assembly GCF_000004195.4 of Xenopus tropicalis. Lineage (NCBI taxonomy): Eukaryota > Metazoa > Chordata > Amphibia > Anura > Pipidae > Xenopus > Xenopus tropicalis. Next base: position 132,966,809 of record NC_030678.2, on the reverse strand, counting down.
TTTTATTGATTTTTTAGTAGACTTAAGGTATGAAGATCCAAATTATGGAAAGACCCCCTATCCGGAATACCCTTGGTCCCGAGCATTCTGGATAATGGGTCCAATACCTGTACAGTATATCACTACTTGTTTAAAATCAGATTAAAAAAAACTAAAAGTTCCTCTCTTTCTGTATTGTTGTTAAAATGTTACATTTCTAAAAAAACTATAAAAACTTCCCTGATAGACATTCCTTTTCTTCCATCCCTATTTTATCTCATATTCTCAGTAAGATGCAATGGAATATCTGTTCAATTCCCATTCATAGAACCAGTACCTTAAGCTGTGTTTTAAAATGTATTCAATACAATTTGCAAGCTTAGCTCAGTAACTAAATCATTGCCTCAGAAGTACTGGTACAGTGTATTACAATAAAAAGCTAGCTGGATATATAATCCTGACAACATGACTTGTGGTATTAGGTACAGTATATCCAGATGGAATTGATTCTCAGATAAATGCATGCCAAGAATTAGCCCCTATACTGGCATCAGCCATTGCATTGGCCAAAGCGCAGGCAAATAGTGTGGATTTCGACGCCAAAACGCATGAGTATGAATTTCAGGGCCAAAATCCACTCCTTTTGCCTGCACCCAGGCCAATGCAATGGCTCCAGGTGCAGGCATAGGATAAGGTTGATACTACAGTATGAGAATGAGAAAAGGCACAAGTTACATAGCAGATAAGCTGTGTAGATTTCCAGGGTGCTTTACAGAGTTTATTTGTTATCTTCTATGTAACCTGTGCCAACCCTATTTTAATTTGAATAGCTGCCCCCATGGATACTCAGCAGCTTTGTTTATAGAAACTAAAATAGTCTTTCTGAAGCAAACACACAATTTTTACCAGTGCAGGTCAACAACACATTATATTTTAACAACTTTGATACGCTTTCATTTTTTAGTGTTACTATTTCTTTAAGTGAGGATGTCACCATAAAGAGAGGCAATATAAAAAAGTAAGTACTACACTAATAAAAGAAGCCAAATCCATTGTCTTTCTTCTCTCTATAATTACTATACATGTTCAGCTAAACCTCTGTTTTGTATTTTATATAAGATAAGATGAGATAAGAATACAAATCATGTTAGTATTAGGAAAATGCAAATGTCATGAAAAATGGATTGAGTTCAGTGAGATCTGACAAAAAAAGCAATAAGATCCAACAAAAAAAGCAATTATCTTCAAAAAAGTCCCACTTTATCTATGAATCCTGTAGAAGTAAATGTTGTGCAAAATACGCTATCCTATATATTCTGCTAGTTACTAACAATTTCATACAGTAAAAGAGCAATATGAAATATTTATCTTACTATAAATTTAGCAACTTTGATGTCAACCAGGATCCTGAATCATGAAACCACAGGCATGAATATTTTTTTCTTTAACTTCTGTTGCATTCAAAGTAATCTATTATTCTCTAGGTTGCACTTCAATCCTAAGAACATAAGTGTTTTGCAATAGTATTATATTGAGTAACATCAAAAAATAATAAAATAAAATACAACTTCCCCTCAGGGCACCAAAACGTTTCAAAGCCATCTATACTGAAGGGGAAAATACCTAAAGTAAAAAAAGGTTTTTACAGGAACTATAAATATTCAGCACTATTTTGCATTAATATTTCATATGAGCAGTTATTGTAAAGTGTTATGGCAATAGTGTTACTAATTCCAAATTGAGAAAGTGCTTGTTTTATAGAATCCCATTTAACTGTTTGTTACTGTGCAATGAATGGCACCGTTACTTTAACGTTGCACCACATCTTGCCAAATTTAAATTACTGTCCAATGTAATTTGCAGGCTGATTTATTTCAAGCATCTCCTGTTAGGATAATGGCTGACAGGTTCGTTCTGAGCACTTGTCCATTTCATTGTTTCTCTCTAAACAAAGGTCCTATATTGCATAAGTTACATATTTGCTTTCATTTGCTATCTGCTAGCAGATTGATCATAGCTATATACTGATTAGTTGCTATGTGCAATCGTGCTTGTGCAGTTTACCACCTATGTTAATAAATGAGCCCTATCTTAAAAAATCCTCCGATCAACCTCTTGGATTTCTATGAAATCGTGTCCAAATAGGTGATGGGTTTTTGATCCTTGACAATAATTTCCAAAAAGTTCTGACTACTGTATATAAATGCAGAGTTTGCAGGATCAGTGTCATGTAGGGGGAACCCCCCGTAGCTGCCTGGTGTCTCAAGATGTAAAACTATCATTTAAAGTAAAGCAATGCACAGCACCTCAGGGGTAGCAACTTTTCTCCACTGCACTCCTCTGACTGCTCAGGGTTAGCAAGCGTGAATGTTTTCTCTAATTAAGTTGCAATAATAATATAACCGAATGCAAATTATTATATGTGAAGCCCTACGGAGTTAAAAAAGTGGAGGTGCTATGTGTGCTAGAGGTTGTGGTTTTATGCACAGTCTCTCCCACAATTAAAAGCCACACTTGCTGTTATAATAAGCCTCACCCACCAACACTTTCTGGTTTTGCCCACTTTAAAGCATTTTCTTCTAGTGAACAGTTTGATGCCCAGTATGCAGTTCGCTCTACCTACCTACCTAAGTATGCAGCCTGTAGGGACCCCAAAATGAAAATTGTGCATATGACTTTTCTTGGCTGTCAGTTCACCTTCAGATTCAACACAGCACCTTGCCTATTAATAATAAGTCTATTACCTTCATTTTCTCTTTTTGTTTCTTCTATTTTCTTCTTCTCTCCTGTTCTCTAGAATCCTTTTTGATGCCTTCACCTTCTTCATCTGTATAACACTTCTCCATCTCTTCTCTACTTTTCTCCCTCCCAACAATATGTTCTCTCCTTTTATCTTCTATATGCTCTTCTGGGGAAGTGGGGATGAGCAAAAAAAAAATCCCTCTGGTATTACAATAAAAAAGTTCCAGGATTCAAAACTCTTGCATCCCCCAGAAGGGATGCTATTTCACAGAAATAAAGAAGGGGAGGGATGGCACCCCCAAATCCAACACTGGGCACTATTTGTAACCAACTGAAAAAGGAAAATTTTACTATTTTGTCACTTTCAACAGAAATACCAGTTTACCAATCTGTTTTTTAATTATTTATTTATATTCTACTTCTAAATGAAACACTGGTACTTTATAAATATCTTATCTAAGCTAAAACATTGATATTGTATTGAACTGGAGTATAGTCCTATTCATATGAAGGGCCCATAGTTGAGATAAAATGACTACCCAGGACAACAGTCCATGTGGGCCAAGTTCAGTTTAACTAGCCAGTTGGCATCCCTTTTTTCCCCATAACTTTGCTGTTTACCTTCATCTGGCCATAAACATGGAGATTGTTGCCTAATTTAGCCATCAAAGTTGAAGAGAAGACGTGCACACCCTCTGGGAGGAGACCACATGGTCAAATACAGTTCTCACCCAGTGGCATTCCAACCTTACCAACAGAATATGCCAGAGGGAGACTGTAATTTGGCCCCATACATAAGCGAATAAGCTGAACTGGTCAGTGCCAGTTAATGAATGCCCATTTTATTTTAAACCAATGGCTGCAGGAGTTCCACAGCTGGAGCCTTCTTCATTCTGAACAGTTATAGTATAAAATGCTGCTTAGTATTCTGTGTAAAGATAAAATGCTAGGTCAAACACAACACAGGAAGAGAAAGTAGAAAGGATAAAGGAAAGGGAAAGAATAACAAAAGTTTAATACAGAACAAAAATTAGGGAACAGAGAAGTGACAATAATAACAAGAGTATGGTGGAAAGAGATGGAGAGAAATTATTTTGGTGAATGGACCCCATTACAGAAATATAAATGGATGCCTAACTGCATAAATAAAAATGAATAGGGGCCAAGCTAATTGCTTCATCTAAGGATGATTTCCATTAAAGTAGCATTGTGTAGGCTGGCCACATACAAAGAGGCAAAATAAGTACTAATTTTGTATTTCAGGAAATGAAATGCAGCATTTTATATACTAATACACTAACGCTACATTACAAGCCCAGGTAAGGTTTAAATAATAATGACGTCTGTGTTTTTTTCCAACGCAGCAGACCTTTTTTTTTTAAGGCAAAACAAACCACATGGTGAAATTCTAGCAAAGGTTTAGAAAATGTTTTGCTGCTGACAAAATAGCAAATTTCACCATAAAATAGTATCAAGTGAAAGGTTCCCTCATCTGTAATCTTCACTGCCATAGGGTTTATGTGCCTTGGGCTGGTACAGAACCGATATAACATTTTCTATCCTAATTCTTCGAGCTTTAATTTTCTTTTAAATATGGCCTAGACTCTTCCATATCCTTTGCTTAAACAATCTTTATGTTGTTTTCTGTAAATGCAGAATTAGAGTACCGAATAAGCAGTTTAATCAACAACATTAATCTCTTCTAGTGATTCCACCAAGATGTTTGCAGTGATCTATTGTATAACAAGATTGCATTGTGAGTGTAAGTAAAGAGCAGGTTCTTAATGGTATGGCACTGAGCCTTGTACATTAAACCTTTATTGCTAGAAGGTTTAATGAGCGCATGTGATTTGATATGCAGCACCTGCTAAAATTACAGTACTTATTTAGCTTCAGCAACTGACTGTTTAGTGGTTATTTTATCAAATGAGCTAAAATATACTATTACTTTGGGAACATTGTGCTACGTGGAGTGTTCTCATTTGTATAAAGAAAAAAACAGTTAATTTGATACAACTCATTGCCTGTGTCACAAATAATTGTCTTAGTTGCAAGGAGGAACAAGTAATGCTCCCAGTCTACAATTAACAATTTTTTTTACTCCCTGCTGCGCATTTATGGCAGAGAAACGGTATGACAATTTCTGTTTATAAAGATGGCTGGAGTGTTAATTGTAAAGTGTCCATTGGTTTCCCATGGATGATGCCTACCCAGAAGACATTTATCAGAAGTAAGGCAAGGATTTGTGCTCCACTGAAGGCTAATAAAATGTATAATGGACAAACACGTCTCACACATTGTGTTGTGTTGAAGTAGTGCTTCCCTTTAAATGTGACTTTTAGTATGGTGTAAGCAGTTGTATTCTAGGACAAGATGCAGTTGGTGGTAATTAAATCATTTGAACTTTTATTTGTTCAGCTTTCTAGTAGGGATGTATACAGCTATCTGGTTTCTAGGATTTACATTCCAGAGAAACATAAGAAATAACAATTTTAATACACATGTGCAAAAACAGGTTCATGGCTCAAAGGAACCAAAAATAAGCATCTGTAAAAGGCACTTGCTACATTTGACCCCACAAAAATGATTAATTTATCAAGTGCTCTTAGTCCATAAGCGTTACACACGGTATCCCAAAACCCAGAATGAATGCAAGATTCTGAAAGGAGCCCTGTGCTACGCGGATGCTGCCAGGACATAAAGTAAGAGAACCAAGGTAAGAGTTCTGATCAAGCGAGGAAACCAGAGCATATCAGAGAAGTAACTGGAAGAATAAGGCAAAGTCACTAGAGTAGGCTAAGGTCACAAGCAAATCTCGTGCCAAACGAGATGATGACATCACACAGTGTCAAGTTTGTGTCAAATCAAAAGGACGTGCGCATCTGATGTACACGCCAGAAGAACAGGAACCGCGTTCACAAGAGGGAAATAAGAATAATAATATTATATATATTATGACAACAAGCACATTTTAAAACACCTGGAGGTCTACAGCTCAAAAAGTGCAAGCAAACATAAGTGGCTTTGCATAAATGCTTGCATATTATTAGCTGGAGGCCTCCAGGTGTCAGCTAGAGACTGGCGGGAAATGTCAGCAATATAATTAACTGCTTGCGCCTAACAAATTGGTACCCCTAGTGAATGTAACTTCCCTTTTTAAAAAAAATTCTTATAGTAAATGTGTGCAGATCCCAACTGGCTGACTAGCTTGAGCTGTGTCAAACCAAATGCACCAAATTGTGGTACCCCTGTAAAAATGGAAGTATACATGCCCTCCATTATCCCTACCACAATAAAAATAAAACAGGTGTTTATCTTCAACACAACCCCAATAGTGAAAGCTTTTATGGTGTTTTAATGGAGCAAAAGCTCAAATACTGCAAATTAATCCATATCATACTGTATAAAACACTGCAAAACACATTCCAAAATGAAACAAATTATCAACATCACTTATTAGACTGTAAGCATTGGGTCTCTTTAATCTTGTGCTGCGTGCCATCAGTTAACCAAAGAGTAACCTAGAAACATATTCTGCAGCATCAGCAGTCTGGTCCCTAACAGATAGCAGCAGTCAGACGGTTAAAGGAGAAGGAAAGTCGTTTTGGCATTTTACTGCCAATAGATTTGCCACATTAGTGCCACCTAGAACACTATATTTATTCTGCAGAAAGCTTAATCATACCTGAACTAGGGGTAGGCAGAAGAGGTACCTGCCTAGGGCGCAACAGTGAGGGGGTGCTAGGCAGGTACCTCTGTTGCCAACCCTTAATCTGGGATCTCTTACCTCCCCCGATGATTTCCCAGCGCTCCCTCCCTCCCCTTGCACGATGTGCTCTCCCCTCTTCGGCATCCTCACGTGTGCGTGCGTTTGTGCACGTGGAGGGTAGAGGGGGAAGTGGTGGGGGCGAGGTGACCAGCTGGGTCACCTAGGGCGCCTGGCCGACTTGGCCCACCTCTGGTAAAGAGTTGTAGAAGCTCCCTCCGGGGGGGGTGAGTTTTATGAATTTTCAAGAAAGGGGGGAGCAGGAGAAGGGAGAGAGGAGAGAGCTGCACAGACTCTGGCCCCAGGAATGAAGGATTTTTCTGAGAGAGGAAGTCAGATACATGATACAGAAGAATATGTTTACAAAAAAGGAGACAAAAAATCCTGTGTTTCTTTTGATAGAGGAGTACAGAATTCTGTAAGTGCTTATGGCTGTATTTACATAGACCTTTCTGATAAAGCTTACTTATTTTCTACCTTTCCTTCTCCTTTAATAGAAGCATGTCTTAAATTATCGGCAGAAGTTTATATCAGACTAAATTCTATGTTATTTACAAGGGATAGGCCCAATATTTTTCAAGTTCAGTTCAGTCCTCTGATTAAGATTTAGTTTTGCTTCAGTGCGCCTCTTATTTTATCCAGTACTGATTTTAGCAGTATTTTGGCAGTTTCTATAGGCTACATTGGCAGATGCTACTGCTGTGTATAACAAAAAAGTAGCCAACTCAGGAATTGCAAAAAGGGCTTACTAGGGAGCCAGTCTGAGAGACACTGGTTTACAGTAACAACCCTCTCACTATGTCCTAGCAGCGTGCAATGTTCTAGAAACAGATCAGAGATCAGACCTTTCATGGCCAGAAAACATAGCATAGAAAGCTGCAAATAATTGCATATGTAAAGCACCACACTAACCTGTACAGTACATTTTAGTATTGTGCTTAGGTTCAAAACCTAAAAATATAAAATTTTCTACTCATATAGGCATCTGTTTTGATACATATTTGGGTACACTGCATGTTCAGAGACTCTTCTGGTTCATTATCCTAATTCCTGGTGGTACAAAGCATCCATATCTTTTATAACAAGGGGATGAGACAGCTTGTTCTGACATTTCCTCTAGAATTGGGCACATGCTGCTTTACCAAGAGTTAGTTTTATGCACTAGAGACTTTAAATGTCAGACATAGTCAGCTCTGTACGCTTTTTAAAATCCCTTTAGACAATAGCAGAAGTGGATAGAAATATTGTTGATACAGATATTTTCCCTGACGTGTGAAATAGAACCTTCCTTATCTCTAAAAAGTTAAACAATATAGCTCTTTTTTCTGATGATACATATGGAAGAGCAACAAAAAAAGAGCAAGTTGCTGTAATCTTTTACAATAATACCATGTACTGTAATCTTCTTATGTACCGAAAAACCATTTCGAATTTTGTTCTTGTGTATGTTATCTTTATTTCTGTGACATTTTTCTGGGTGGGGGCATGTAAAGCATTTTTCTTTCAAACTTGCAGCAACATTGACAGTACATGAAATTCAAAGATAACTAAGAATTATATAAATAAAAAACAACTAAATGCTGTAATATGTATGATATTAGTATTATAATATCATAGTAAATCTTTAGTGCCGTGATGAATCATTTTACTTAATAACAAATGCTACACCATGATGTTTACAAGTACTAGTATAATGCTGCACAGCTGCTTTTCAGTTACCAAGTCTGGGTATATTATTATAAAACAGAAGGAAGATTTGTATAATTAGTACCACTGATCTAGTCTATAATTAAGAATGGATTCATATGTAATATGTAAAGTCAACACAGATGATTTTTACTATAACCAAAATGACAGAGCATTTCCTTACTCCTTCTTTGAAATGTACCCCTTTCTTTCTAATGAATTTGTGCCTTACCTCTCCTTTTCTACTCACTGCCTGTATCTCTATATTAAACTCACATCCTATGCCTCTTGAAGATGAGTGCTGTTGGGCAGCTGACAGAGGGGGAATACATTACGTTCACACAGCTCCTAATTATTCCTTTTGTACAATTTTATCTCTAAAGAAACGGGTAACTTTTGGTCAATTGATATCATTACTCACCGCTCTTAAGCTAATTTTTTTTGACAGAGTACATGGCTTCAATTAACCTCTGCCTCTTGTAAATGGTAACTTATTTGTAGCATAATGCAAATGCTTTAAAACATCAATTTGCTTGAGAGAGGCAGTAATGTGATTAGTTCTTAGTCGATTTGGCTGTTCTGGTTTAGGTCCTATGGACACTTTAAAGTGCAAAGTTGTGAACACAACAGCGGGTGCCAAGCATGTACCTCTCCTGCCTACCTCTAGTCTTGGCTGTCTTGCCCCCATCACTGATACTGCATTGTACTTCCTGCCCCTGCCTCACGATGTCATTGCACATGGTTGCGATCGCTGGTGCATGCACGCTGGGGGTGTGCACACGGCAGGGGGGCAAGGTGACCGGCCGGGTTGCCTAGGATGCCTGGCTTGGCCCGCCCTGGGCTGTAAACAGTATAAGTGACAGCAGCAAGCACAGTTCTTAAACTGCAAAGAAATGTAGATGTTCAGTTAACCCATGATATTTGTTAGTTAGAATGCTATCAACAACTACTTGAAGCAAAGGATGAAACAATGACAACTAGTAAATCTTGTCAATGAAACATACTGCATTTATTAGGTTGTACAAGAGACATACTCCATTCATTAATGACCCACAGGGTCATGGTCAGCAAAACACCCTGTCTTCCCATTCACAGGAATGACAAATACTTTGCAGATGACAGAAATCATTCAGGAATGTGAAAGTGAGATCCCTGTCTATCAGGAGCAGTGTCTGCCTTAGGCAGTGCATTTCCCATTTATATGAATTGGAAGTGACTGCAGGTCGGAAAGTGTATATTGATTTCTATAGTTCCCATGTGCCATTAACCTTAATCTAGTGAAAGCGTTTAGAATGCAATGTGGTAATCCCTGTACAATGCCTGTCAATCGCCATTACACTTCATAGTTTTCTTAAAGAGGACCTAAACCCTTTTTAAAGGAGAAGACAAAAATATGCAAAATAATTTACCAATAGAACTGCTGTTTACCAGAATTATTATTAGGAGATTACGGTGTTTTACTTTAAGATATAAAACAGTAATTAATCATCAGAAGGGAAGACATGCTACAGTTTAGTTGTTCTGTGAAAACCTGGTTTCAATTGATCTCCACTCAATAATTATTTCTGAGCATCTTTCCATCAATTAAACATTTTCAATGTTATTAAAGATATTTGTAAATTTCTATACAACTGAAAGCACTATTTGATGATCTTTAAGGTGGCCACACAGATAAAATCATGAGAAATTAAGCTTAGTACAGTTATATGTGGGAGTATGCTAGCCTGCTGATGCAACCTGTACATGTATATGCAAGAGCATGTACAACATGGCTTATTTGGATCCAAGGAAATTATTTACTGTAAAAAATCCTGCTGTTAAGAAATTCAGCTAAAATGCATACTGCAGATCAGGATTTTATAAAAATGGACAACTAGACAAAAGTCTATGAGATTTCAGTAGGTGCATGTTTACTTCCACCTTAGTAAATGTTGCCTTAAATAACACAGTTGGTTTTTGCTATAACACAGTTGGTTTTAGCACTTAAGGGTCAAGACACACAAAGCTACTTAGTAGCAACTACTTGTCACGGCTACAAAAATAGACAATGCTGATCATTTACTGATAACCGTCTCTGTGTGTTTTAGCAGAGGCAATTCTCAGTATTCTCTATGGCAGGGTATTTTATGGCCTTTACTACTTGTGACAAGTAGCTGCTACTTAAGTAGCTCTGTGTGTCTTAACCCTAAAGCTACAGATACCTTGGGCTCCACTACTTTATAGATAGCCTCCACAAAGAGGCCTCCTAATGTAGCTTACCATAGTCTTACAAGTAAGACTGGCGGCAAACTTAATCTTATACTATGGAAAGTCAATTTCAGGAGGTTTGTTACCAAGGTAGCTTAGTGCCATGCTTTCAGAAAGGTGGAACATCATTACAAGGAAAATGGTTGGTTGCACAGAGTGCACTTGGCCTCCCACATGTGCTTATCACAAGCAAATACTTTATTTTAACTCATTTCTATCTTCATTCTATCAGAGTAAAAAAATGTGAACCAATTGAGATATCAAAACAAGGCTAAATTATCAGCTGAGGCCCCTTACATGTAGAGTACAGGTCGTCACATTTGCTTTTAAAACAACCAAACTGCCTGATCATCTAACTCTATGTACATCCTAAATATTTTTGAAGATATCTGAACTAGTAATGATTAAAACTGGCACATTATGTTTTGCTGAAAATTTAAAAGAGACATATAGGATAAATGGAAAAAAACTAATTTTGTAGGCAATTATGAATAATATATGGTGCTGGTTTTACTTTGGGCTAAAATTGAATAGTGTCTGCAAAAATGGTCCCTTTATTGGGGCTCCCTATAGATCCTCTCAGGTCTCTGTCAGTGTTTCAGATGAAGGGTGGGCGTGTCCTAATGGTTTTCGCAGAAGCACAGCTGGAGGGGGATAGCCAATCACAGTCGTGCAGTCACACAAGCAAAGACATACTTAAGTTCCCTACAAGGTCAGCCTAGCTGCTGATTGGTTCCTATCCTACAGTGCCTGTACTGAGAGCTGGGACATACAGAGAATTCATCCAGCAGGAAGTGAAACAGATGGGCTGGGCTAGTGGGGTTTTGGGGGAATTTCTCAATAAATCAGTCTGGAACACAACTTTTTTAAGCACAATCCTTCTATAGTTAGAGGAGTATAATTCACTGCTACATTCTTTATTTTTATATGATATATCTCCCTCAAGTGAAATGCATTGGAGTCAATAGGAAGATGAAATTATATTGCAGTTAGGTGTTTTTAGCTCTACAATAACATATACAGTGCCCTACCTCAGGGATCCCCATCCTTTTCTACCTGTGAGCAACATTTAATGGAAAAAGTTTTGGGGAGGAACACAAGCATGAAAAAGGTTTCTAGGAGTAGCAATGACAGCTATAATTAGCTACTTAATAGCCCCTATGTGGACTGGCAGCCTACAAAAGGCTCTGTTTGGTATTATACTTGGTTTTTATGCAACCAAAACTTGCCTCCTTACCAAAAATTCAAAAATGACCCCCTACTTTGAGGCCACTGGGAGCAACATCCAAGGGGTTGGTGAGCAACATGTTGCCCCTGAGCCACTGGTTGGGGAACATAGCCCTACCTTGTTAGAGAAGCTCCCATGTGTTGTCCCATTTTCTTCACTGGACAGCTTTTTATCCAGACAGATGGAAGCCTGGTGGGAAGGATCAGACTGAGATAAAAAATATGCCCTGGCATTTCAAATACACAGAGGCCCAAACAGCCCCCAACCAGACCACCAAATAGTGACTGTCTATGGCATCTTACAGCAGTCCCTCTGGCATTTGCCAGAATCCATAGATTGCCAGTCCGGGCCTGCTGGCTGATGTGTAAGGCAAGGTGTGGATAATAATGATGTGTGGGGGAGGGTTCTCTTGTGCAACACACCACTTTTTAATGTGAAGCAGGCCCATGCCCCATGCCAAATGCCAAATTCTATAGCACATTAACAAACATTTTTACTGCAGATGAAACCAAGCATGCCTCAAAATGAACCCCAAATTATACCAGGTAAAACGTTCACTTATCACTGTTTGAACTGATTGCGTTGTGCTGTTACAATGCAAATAAACACAGGCAGTAAAATTATCTCAAGGTTAACTCCAAACAACAAAACCACGTTTCTTGCTGTGCTATGCAATTTATAGTTTTGCACTCAAGCAGCAATTCCTTTTTCCAAAATATTTTTGATAGACACCAAAAAATTTCTAATAAAAATATGAACATACTTCCAAACCTACCTATAGGTCATGTTGACTGTCTTTTCTTAAAAGTCCTGTTTCTCTACATAAATCCTACTGAAGATCCCGAACCCGACTGTCTGGCAGCCCGATTGTAGCTTCTCAATCTGTCAAAAGAACTACATCATAAACTGGCAGGATTCAGCTTGCCGTTTGCTTCAAAGAGTTCCCCCTCCCTCACATAGCATCACATGGCGTTGTGAACTAGATAGCAGGTAGGCTTAATCTTTCCATTGCCTGCCTACTTCAAAGGACTGTGCCCCGTCTCTTCCCATGAAGAATTAAATAGCAGGCCAGCTTAAGCTTTCCCGTGCCTGCCTGCCTGCTTCGAAGGGCTCCCCCCCCCCATTACACATAGACAACGGAGCTTAGCTTGTCACACACCGGCTGAAAGCAGAAGGGGCGTTGCAGGTTTGTGATTGAGGATATTTATTCAATTGGGAAACAAAATATGGCTGCTCTGTGGGTCTGTAATTCGTGCTACCATAATTATGAAGCGAAAAAACTTTGCAGATTTAGTTTATAAGGAATTTAAAGCTGATAAAAATTAAAACACAACAGCAGGTGTAAAAAACATTTTAAGTGGCTGTCAGTATCACTTTAACAGCAAAACACTCCGGTTCAAAGAAATTTAAAGGATAGCAACATCATGTGTATATCAATTAAATGTTAGGTGTTACTATTTATAAAGCTAATCCCATAACATTTCTGATTTACACAACCTCTTTACAACTAAGGCAGGGTCACAAATCACATTACATTCTCCTGATTTCCATGATATCAGCGGTTCTTGTCTAATTTCTTGAAGGTTTATGTTGCCATGGGAACCTAGCTAAATGTCAGTGGAGTCCAGCAATCAAATTTCCCTTCACAGACAGCTAATTTATAAACATGTATTTCACAACTGATTAATTGCTAATGTCAGACCCTTGGAAACTTGCCTTTAGTTCCTATTCCATGGTGTACCCAATTAGCAGATATATAAATAAAGCACAGATTTTTTTTTTAGTAAAATCTTAAAGTAAAAGAGGGAGATAAAGTGAAAGAGAAGATACATGTAGTTTAGGATTGCTTCAATAAAACAATAATTCCAAGAAGCATTCATAGGAAATATAACCCGGAAAACTCAATATGTCTATCTATTTATTATCTAGCTATCTAGCTATTATCTATCTTGTTTATAGCGTCTGATATACTACTTGAAATTCCCAAAATGTTTCAGAACATTAAACTTTTATTGTCCAATAGCTGAAAATAAAATGCATTAATAAATATTTGACAAATTAATATAAGTATAGGTCCTGGAAGTGGCTTACAAGAGAATACAATTGCAATGGCACCCTTGTTCTACAGGTCCAATTTTTTTCCACAGAGTCCCATGCTATACATGTAAGAATGATTATTGAAAATGTAACCCTCTTTTACTGTGCTAACCTGGCAGGGAATTGACAACAGAGGATCTAAGGCGCGAGAAGGTGCCTGTCAACCTCACTGCACAGCTCTAAATTTTTATAGCAGGTACACACAGAGGCATAATAGTGGGTGCAGGGGTTTGAGGGAGGGTTGAATTCTCTTTTAAATAAATCTCCAGAAGTGCGGTAATAGCAGTCCAGAATTATCCCATGTAAGCATTCATTTTTAACATTATGGACCATGTGCTGACCTGCCAGGACCTTATAATGTATGGGTAAACCCAGGGGCGCTGCTGCAATGAGGTGTAGAGTTGCCACCTTTCAGCAGACTTAACTCCAGGCACGGATGCAACGTCAATGGGTAGGGACGTGGCACCATGTGGACAGGCTGCTGATGTCACAGGGGCAAGGCTATGACATAGCAATTAGCGAGTGGCCAATTGCCTCGTCAGTTTGGAGCATCCTGCCAGGTTGTCCAAAATGGGAAAACCTGGCAGACAGTTTTGACCCAGACAGTCCTTTGGAAAACTCTTCCATGTATGGAATTTGTTAAACAAATGCTTAGGACATGGGCTAAAGATAAATTAAGGCCTCTTTCCATAATGTAGATAGAACAATACTCCATAAAGCTACTAATGAAATTGTGAGTAGAATTGTTTTCCATCAAACTGGATTTATGCTATGTAGAATCCTATACACAGAGATATCGGCTATTTAATGTTCGGAAATGTTTTGGGAATTTCAAGTAGTATATCAGACAGATCTATTACTTGATAGGCCTGTAATATGCACACCTGTCTGACTTACTCACACATCTTTGTACAGTAATTTTATAATGACGTTGGACTCCTTAAAACTACCTGTTGCTTTGTATGTAAGTATATGCAGCCAAACAAGCTACAGTTCACACACTCATGCTATGGTGGTGCAGACCCCTTCTAAACAGTAGGCAAATGTCATGCACTGTAACACAAGATATTAAAGTAGCAGCACACAGTCTATATAACTCCAGATGATGCAAAAATCACCAGAAAAAACTCGGCAAGTAAAAGTTGATAAGTTTCTATGAGAACTTTATCTAACAAATGTATGTATTTATTGTCCCAGTTTAGTAAAACTTTTGAGGTTTTCAGCCTCAGTGAAAGTGAATGGAACAATGTGATTCTTGCTGGCATGCAACTTTTCCTTTGCAACAAAACATTAAACTGTGCAGGGCCGGCCCTAGGCCAATTGGACCTATTGCTACCAATCGGGCCACACGGGTCCCCTTTAAAAATGACGGGCCCTTTCATTGGTGGTCAGCGGGTAATTTGATTGGTCGCACCCCGTGCGTACATGTGACATCAGTACGCACCGGGCGCAACCTTTTAAAGTGAGGACGCAGTGAGCCGGAGGATGCAAGCAGCGGACAGCTGGAGGAGGAGCAGGGGGACGCGGGGAGAGTTGATTGGAGCTGGAGGACGCTTGGGGAAGAGTTGAGGGAGCTATTGGATGCTGGGGGGAGAGTCGAGGGATGCTGGGAGGAGAGTTGGGGGAGCTGGAGGACGCCTGGGGGAGAGTTGAGGGAGCTGGAGGATGCTGGGGGGAGAGTTGGGGGAGCTGGAGGACACCTGGGGAGAGTTGAGGGAGTTGGAGGATGCTGGGGGGAGAGTTGGGGGAGCTGGAGGACATCTGGGGGAGAGTTGAGTGAGCTGGAGGATGCTGGGGGGAGAGTTGGGGGAGCTGGAGGACAGCCCTGTACTAAGCACAATTCAGCAGGAACAGTCCCCTGCTCCATATGATGGCTACATGAAAGCTGGTCAGTGCTGCTCTGTTCTGCTAGTGTTGGGTGAGTCAGGGAATGGGAGTACACTGCAGGGCAAATTGCATTCTTTCCATGGGCATGGCAGAGCTTTTTGTCCCTATTTCCATTTTTTAAATGTTGGGAGGTGTGCCTGTATTATGCACAATTCAGCAGGAACAGCCTGAAAAACTATAAAACTATGGCAGCATAGGGATTCCCCCTGTACTAAGCATAATTCACAATGTACTAAGGGGGCCCCGCAAAAATGGTTCCAATTGGGCCCTGCAGTTGGTAAGACCGGCCCTGAAACTGTGAAAACTTGATTCAAGTTTTTGTTTTTTAAATACAGTGGCTTGCAAAAGTATTCGGCCCCCTTGAACTTTTCCACATTTTGTCACATTACAGCCACAAACATGAATCAATTTTATTGGAATTCCACGTGAAAGACCAATACAAAGTGGTGTACACGTGAGAAGTGGAACGAAAATCATACATGATTCCAAACATTTTTTACAAATATATAACTGCAAAGTGGGGTGTGCGTAATTATTCAGCCCCCTGAGTCAAGGTAGAACCACCTTTTGCTGCAATTACAGCTGCCAGGCTTTTAGGGTATGTCTCTACCAGCTTTGCACATCTACAGACTGAAATCCTTGCCCATTCTTCTTTGCAAAACAGCTCCAGCTCAGTCAGATGGACAGCGTTTGTGAACAGCAGTTTTCAGATCTTGCCACAGATTCTCGATTGGATTTAGATCTGGACTGTGACTGGGCCATTCTAACACATGGATATGTTTTGTTTTAAACTATTCCATTGTTGCCCTGGCTTTATGTTTAGGGTCGTTGTCCTGCTGGAAGGTGAACCTCCGCCCCAGTCTCAAGTCTTTTGCAGACTCCAAGAGGTTTTCTTCCAAGATTGCCCTGTATTTGGCTCCATCCATCTTCCCATCAACTCTGACCAGCTTCCCTGTCCCTGCTGAAGAGAAGCACCCCCAGAGCATGGTGCTGCCACCACCATATCTGACAGTGGGGATGGTGTGTTAAGAGTGATGTGCAATGTTAGTTTCAAAGTATCAAAATACATGCATATATGAATATATAATTACATGAATATATGATTATATGATATTATATCAAACCTTACAATAGCGTTTTGCATTTTGGCCAAAAAGTTCCATTTTGGTCTCATCTGACCAGAGCACCTTCTTCCACATGTTTGCTGTGTCCCCACATGGCTTGTGGCAAACTGCAAACGGGACTTCTTATGGTTTTCTGTTAACAATGGCTTTCTTCTTGCAACTCTTCCATAAAGGCCAACTTTGTGCAGTGCACGACTAATAGTTGTCCTATGGACAGATTCCCCCACCTGAGCTGTAGATCTCTGCAGCTTGTCCAGAGTCACCATGGGCCTCTTGGCTGCATTTCTAATCAGCAGCGCTCTCCTTGTTCGGCCTGTGAGTTTAGGGGGACGGCCTTGTCTTGGTAGGTTTACAGTTATGCCATACTCCTTCCATTTCTGAATGATCGGTGGAACAGTGCTCCGTGGGATGTTCAAGGCTTTGGAAATCTTTTTGTAGCCTAAGCCTGCTTTAAATTTCTCAATAACTTTATCCCTGACCTGTCTGATGTGTTCTTTGGACTTCATGGTGTTGTTGCTCCCAATATTGTCTTAGACAACCTCTGAGGCCGTCACAGAGCAGCTGTATTTGTACTGACATTAGATTACACACAGGTGCACTCTATTTAGTCATTAGCACTCATCAGGCAATGTCTATGGGCAACTGACTGCACTCAGACCAAAGGGGGCTGAATAATTACGCACACCCCACTTTGCAGTTATTTATTTGTAAAAAATGTTTGGAATCATGTATGATTTTCGTTCCACTTCTCACGTGTACACCACTTTGTATTGGTCTTTCAAATGGAATTCCAATAAAATTGATTCATGTTTGTGGCTGTAATGTGACAAAATGTGGAAAAGTTCAAGGGGGCCGAATACTTTTGCAAGCCACTGTAAGCTAGTGCTCTTGGGGAAAAAAAAAACATTCAAAAAAAGTTAATCAGGTTTTGCCAATTTGCCTTATGCTGCTAAATGCACCAATGGTTGTGGTTTTTTTTATATGTAATTTGTACTGTATGTTCAATGCATACACCCAGCACTAAGAAATATTTTGGCTCTTTAAAAATAGGTGTAAATAATAATACTATTAGTCCCTTCACTGTTGTAGAGCATTTGGTAGGAGGAGGGTACAAGAATAACACAGGGATTCCCTAGGTGCTCTGATATTTAAGTGATAAATGTCCACCCATTCCTGCTAGGATGTAAGAAAGTTACATACTAACTGGGTTCCCCCGGACCCTCATTCTTATGGGCTGAGCTGTTAAAATTGGGACTGTCCCATGAAAATTGGAACAGTTGGGAGGTATGATATAGTTAGCAATTTTCAGGTTAAGTCAGCAGTTTGCCCTAAATCCACCTGTGGGCCTATATTAGACAGTGCCTTGAGAACATCAGAGGCAGCAAGACTTTGTGGCCAGACATATTGGGCAGGTTGGTACCTTCATGTAGACTAGAGAAATCAGTGGCAAGTGAGTTCACTCCAGGAGTGAAAGGTAGGGAGGGATAGCTAGAAAGGACAGCCTGTTGTCCTGGCAAGAAGTGTTTAGAGAGGGGTAGAGCCTCTGCGGCAAATAGTGCACAAGAGAGGGAACTGAGCATTTAGGTGTAGGTTATAGGAGAGCCTAAAGGTGAAGCGTGGGCAGAGTACATACGGTCACCACAGAGGAAGGTGTAATGGTCCTTAGTGGGCAGGGAGTGTAAAGCTAAGCTGAGATTTGAGCCAGGGACCCTTAGGTTTCTGCCTGCATGCCTCAACCACTGGGCCAGGTGAGCGACTAGCATGCTTGCTCATTACCTATCTTGTTCCTGCCCATGCTCTTGTTATGTTGTGTTCTATCCCTGCTCCTGCTGTTGCTCCAGTCCCTATGCCTGCTTCTGCCTGCTCTGACCCTTCAACCTCCCACTCCCTTCTGTTCTTGCTCCAGGTTCATTGTTCTCTCTGCTCCTCTCTTGCCTATCCCAGATCCTTCACCTGCTTCACCCTTATCCTGCCAGTCCTGTCACAGTCTTTGCCCTCTCCATGTTATCCTGTCACAGTCTTTGCCCGCTCTGTTCTGTCCTGCACACTCTTTGCCTGCTCTGTTCTGTCCGGCACAGTCTTTCCCCGCTCTGTTCTGTCCTGCACACTATTTGCCTGCTCTGTTCTGTCCGGCACAGACTTTGCCTGCTCTGTTCTGTCCTGCACAGTCTTTGCTTGCTCCTGTCCGCACATTATCAGCCCTGATTCATACCTTCCCCATTTCCTCCTCTGTGCTGCCTACATATCCCTGACAGGGAGCCCCTGGAACAGCTAATGGCACTCTGTTGGTGCATCCAAATGGGACAGGGGTCCTGGAGGCTTCAGTGAGAAACGCTGGATGTGTGTGAGAAGCAGATTGAGACAAACTATCTGCAGAAGTATTGTGCATTATATTACTATCATCCTTTGTTGGCAACCACAAAGGCCTGGGCCTAGGGCGGCACAAATTTAGGGGCGGCATGCCGCCCCGCAGCAACAAAATTTTGACATTTTGCTCCCATATGGAGCAATGGGGACTTCTCCCCACTGTTCCGTATGGGAGTTTAAATGCCCGTGCATGCGCGCTTGCGTCGACAGGCGGGTGAGAGAAATGTTTGTTCCTGCATGCGTGTGGGGGGGGGGGGAGCGAATGGGGGCTGTTGAAGGTGTTCAACAGCAAAGAGAAAACATCTTATACAACGTATTTCAAAAACCCCTCTGTCTTGTTTGTGGTCACACGCATCTACATTGTACATGTGACGTAATGCGCACCAATATCACAAGTGACGTCACGCACACACACTTCCACAGAGCGCCATGACCCCCTCAGCTGCACGGCGGAGGCTGGAGGCATATTTTATTAAATAAAAAAAAGACAGTATAGGCATGTTAAATAAGTGCCTTATTATAAATATGCCCCTGCCATCAGATGCCTTACAGCAAGATCTTGGCTCATAGTAGTCAGTCAGGATAGCACACTTCCCCCTCACTTTATTTGCAGTTAAGTAAAATTGGCCGGTGTTTCTACTGCCCCTTGCATCTTTAATCACAGGGTAAGTTGTATATATATATAAATGCAAGGAAAAGCAGACGTTGTACTATACAGTATTCCCTCAGGCGGTATAGAGGTGAGTGAGGGGACTGAGTTCAGTGCAGGCGGGACACCCCTGTAGGGCAGACCCACAGTCACCCAGTGTGCGGAAGACAGGCAAGTGGGCGGGGCCGCGGGGATTTCCAAATCCCTCAGAAACTTTTCCTCTTTGGCTGAGTAGCAGCTGTGTGGTCGCAATGTACGGACAAGGTGCTGAGCCTGGACGCGGAGGGGAGAATGGTCGCAGGTTGCACAACGGAAACCTATATGGAGCCCAGCGGAGTCATCCAGATGAAGGGAGATGGGGCACTGAAAGAATGGGGGATCGGCCAATCTCTGAACAAAGTTCCTTTGGGCAAGATGTTCAGCAGCAGTGCCAAGATACCTCCAGGGATCCGCAGTAGTAAGTGAAGCTGTGCAGAAGAGGCTAACAATGCATAGATAGTTACATACACAGATACATTAGAACTATAGCTCTTAGAGTGTGGGGAGGCAGCGTTTAGGTTAAAGGAGCTTCTTTAATAAAGTAAATGAACGCATACTGTGCAGGATCTAATAGAACCAGACAGTGGGAGCTTGAATCCCCCCGAGTGGGAACGCAGGCACCTAGCGTATCACTATGGGGAGGTCACTTTCACTTTCTCAGAACTCATTCAGTTTCGTTTCCTTGGAACTGAGCTTCAAGCGGGCGGGAGGCGGAGGCACACCATGAAGTGACAGGGGGAGGCACACCATGAAGTGACAGGGGGAGGCACACCATGAAGTGACAGGGGGAGGCACACCATGAAGTGACAGCATGAAGTGAGGCACACCATGAAGTGACAGGGGGAGGCACACCATGAAGTGACAGGGGGAGGCACACCATGAAGTGACAGGGGGAGGCACACCATGAAGTGACAGGGGGAGGCACACCATGAAGTGACAGGGGGAGGCACACCATGAAGTGCACACCATGAAGTGACAGGGGGAGGCACACCATGAAGTGACAGGGGGAGGCACACCATGAAGTGACAGGGGGAGGCACACCATGAAGTGACAGGGGGAGGCACACCATGAAGTGACAGGGGGAGGCACACCATGAAGTGACAGGGGGAGGCACACCATGAAGTGACAGGGGGAGGCACACCATGAAGTGACAGGCAGTATTACAGTGTATCACTGGGCCAGGCTTCCAATCCATCGTCTCCAACTTGGCTATAAACCTCAATATGTCATACCCCAATCCCAACTCAACACATAACACCTCTAAACAATACCTTTTGTTTTTTGTTTTTTTTTTACACTTTTTGGAGTGAGTTTAGTTGGTGTGGGGGTATGTTAGAGTCCCATGAAGTGATTCTTGCCCAGCAGGCTTGCACTTATACCCTGCCTCCTATCTACATTTGGCAAGCTAGCCAATCTCAACTATTACTAAATTAATCATCTATACCAGCTGTGATTATTTTAACCCTTCTGCTGCTGCTTCCTCAGCTACCATCCCATGTTACCTACCTGACTTAGAAAACAGTGCATGTTGTGGCTTTTAAAACCGAGTTAGGGCACAAAAGCAAATTAACAGCCTACTATGCTATTAATTACAAGTAAGACAACATGTATGGCCTTGGGTGAGTGTGCCTTTTTGACAAATTATCATGGCTCTGTGCCCATTGGCAGCACAACCCATTCCTGTCAGAGACAGCCTTTTGCAATTCTCAGTGCCAAACAGAAATTTGAGGTACCATAGAGGTAGAACAAGGAGACGCCTGTCTGCAGAGTGCTGTGAGCAATGATTTATTCCTTGTAAAACAAAACGAAAATATCCATCATTTTGATAAACAGTTTGCTAACACATATTCCTTGCAGTATCAGAGCAGCCATGGCTGCCTTCACTCATAGGAATGATCATAAATGCAGATCCAGCTCCCTAAGTATAATAACCTGTGCCCATATATCAGAGCTGTGGGATCAGAATTGGTAACACTTTTGGGTAACTGGAGTCGGTGAAAATGTACTGATTCTGACTCCTAATAAATAAATTGTAATGAAAAATAATAAAGTACTTCTGCTGTAAGAATAAAGCCCAGTGCGTAGTTGTTTTACCTTTTGTTAAAAATGTAGGTTTAAGGAATATATGTAGTTTCTTTAATAAATAAAATAAAAAGCCACATTGACATAAGCTTAGCTTAGTTATAGATTGAGACCCAAACAGGGTTTGTTCCCAAAAGAAGACACCATCTTCATATAACTTTACAACTGCTGGGGTTTAGCAGTGATGAATGCCATGTACGTTGTGTTCTTTCATTCAATATGGAAAGTAGATTAGTGTATTGAAAACTGAGAAGTTGGAGTCGAAGGATTTATGTACCAACTCCACTGCCCTGCAATATAATGCAATGAATTCTGAAGGGAATGCAACGTGCTTGTAAATCCTGCTTATACACAGGGCATGTTTTTCAAAGCTGGCCTTATATATACTGATAAAATTGTTTTGTCCTTACTAATGTATAGGTTCCATGGATATCAGTTGGTCATTAATTAGCCAGCTTGCAAAGGCTGTTGGACTATGTATGCTACTTATATGGTATTCAGCCTTTGGGCACATTGATCAGGTACTGTATGGGATCGGTGTGTATATGGCTGCCTTTGAATGCCCAGCAGTGCTTTGCTCAGATCTTATAGCTAACTGTATGTACGCACAGCAAATTAAGGATCACACAGTATATATTGTATACATACATATTTGCCTCTACTCACCCACTACCAAATGGATGCTTCACAACACAGATATTGTTTAAAATGTGCCATTATTTAGTTTATGGATAAAACTATGCAGTGGGGAGAGTCACACAGGATAGGTGTTTTTACCAGTTGGTCATACATGTTAATAAAATCACTTTATAGTAGGGATGCACTGAATCCCAGATTTGGTCCCGGCTGAACCAAATGCTAATTAGAATTCAGAAAGGGTTAAATGGGCAGTGAAATTTTTTTTTTAACCCCTTCCAATCTTAATCAGCATATGGTAATTCAGATTCGGTTCGGGATTTGGCCGAATGCTGCTGGGTGGGTTCAGGGGTTTGGCCAAACCCAAAAATGTGGGTTCGGTGCATCCCTACTTTATAGTCTTATAATATATTGCCACTTGTATGATATCTGCCTGTTTGTCCTGCAGGCAGTCAGTCAGATAATGACTAGTATCAGCCAGAGTATGCCGCCTTAAATGTGTATTCTTAGCTCAAAACTGACACAGCCCTATGTGACGTCAACCATTGTTATTATTTGTTCAGTGAGCCTTCTACCACTTTAACCAACAGATGAAAAGTGAGGAGATGACTTATCTACCTGCTGTGCTAAAGTAAAGGAAACTGGCTGTGTCACCTCATTTATATAAATCTAGAGCACCTATATCTATGTCTACAGCATTGTTTGATTATCTGTATTTTGAAAAAATGACAAAAGGTAAAGGTGATGTGTGTTTGATCTAAATAATATATGTAAATGCATTTTTACCCTGTTTTTTTTTTTATTTTGTAGCATGGGAGGCTTCAGTATGATATCACCAAATCAATCCAAAAGAGAAAAAACTCAGACAAGTAAGACCTATTTACATGTATTTACTATTTACTCACAGTAAGGGGAAATCTTTACCTGTGTTCACTATAAGCCAGGAGCAGGGTAACCTTAAAAAATACTTCCTTGGTGGGTTGCGTAAATACTGTAGCTTCAACTGTATTGCATTCACAGGAAAACTATGCACCTAGCGTGCTTCACAATTATGGTGGAATTCTGGGAAAAATGCTGCATTGTTGTTAAAAAACCATGGTGACTTTTATGTAAAATTTGCACTTTGCACATTGCGCTTCCTTTACTATGCTGTAATTATGTTGGGTTGAAAACCCCAACATACTGTTCTTCGACTTTAGCTTATTCTTCCGCTTCTTATTCTTATTCTTAGCGCCCCCCCAAACGCTACTCCTCCTACAGTTCTCCACACTTCTTTGCCCTATAGCAGAGCAGATTGCTTGTGCTTTTCTAAGCAATCCCGCCCCCTGTCTTTTTGTGGCGCCTCTCCGAACCCCCCAATTTTCCCATTGACTTTGACAGGGAAGATTTTCAAACTGCTGCCGCACTTACAGCTTTGAAGCTACACCCCCCAAACTTGAATAACATAATAATGGGGTCACCCCAAATGAAACAGCGACATTTGTTGGATGACCCCAAAGTGGGAGGGGCCAACAACAGCCAATCAAATTTCACCCATTGACTTTGATGGGGAAATTGAAACTGCTGCCAATCTTACAGCTTTGAGGCTACACTCCCCAAACTTGAATCACACAGTCATGGGGTCAGCCTGAATGAAAATATGATGATTGTTGGATGCCCAAAAGTGGGCGGAGCTGTGAACAGCCAGTCAGATTTTACCGATTGATTTGGCGGAAATCCAACCTGCTGCCATTCTCACAGTAATAACACCGGGATCCTAAAACTTTTTACACTTGGTCACTAGGAGACTGCAGTTTTAGTTTTGAAAAGTGGGCGGAGCCACCAACAGCCAATCAAATTTCACCTATTGATTTTTATTGGTTTGGTGCCAGAGTTCCCAAACTTTGCACAGTCAGTCACTGGGTGACTACGCATTCAAGTTTTTTGTTTTTTTTTAAACAGCAAAGTGGGAGGGTCACCCCAAATTAAACAGCGACATTTGTTGGATGACCCCAAAGTGGGAGGGGCCAACAACAGCTAATCAAATTTCACCCATTGACTTTGATGGGGAAATTGAAACTGCTGCCAATCTTACAGCTTTGAGGGTACACTCCCCAAACTTGAATCACATAGTCATGGGGTCAGTCTGAATGAAAATATGATGATTGTTGGATGCCCAAAAGTGGGCGGAGCTGTGAACAGCCAATCAGATTTTACCTATTGACTTGGTGGAAATCCAACCTACTGCCATTCTCACAGTAATAACACCAGGGTCCCCAAACTTTGCAGGGTTAGGCACCAGGTAACTGCAATTCAACGTAAGAAAAAGTGGGCGGAGCCACCAACAGCCAATCAGAGTTTACCTATTGACTTTCAATGGGGAAATTCAACCTGCTGCTATTCTCACAGAATTAACACCAGGGTCCCCAAACTTTTCACAGTTAGTCACTAGGGGACTGCAGTTTTAGTTTTGAAAAGTGGGCGGAGCCAACAACAACCAATCAGATTTCACCTATTGATTTTTATTGGTTTGCTGCCAGGGTTCCCAAACTTTGTATAGTCAGACACTGGGTGACTACGCATTTAAGGTTTTTTGTATTTTTGTAAGTGGGTGGAGCCAACAACAGCCAATGAGATTTCACCTATAGACTTCATATGTTTAAATTTAAACTGCTGCCATTCTTTAAATATTAATACTAAGGTCTCCAAACTTTGCAGAGCTAGTCACCAGGTAACTGCAGTTCAGAGATAGAAAAAGTGGGTGGAGCCACCAACAGCCAATCAGATGTTAACTATTGATTTTCAATGGGGAAATTCAATCTGCTGCCATTCTCACATTATTAACACCAGGGTGACTTGAGGACTGCATTTTTAGGTTTTAAAAAGTGAGGGGAGCCACCAACAGCCGATAAGACTTCACCTATTTAATTTTTTTTGTTTAAATTTAAAATGCTGCCTTTCTCACACTATTAATGTCAGGGCTCCCAAACTCTGCACAGTCAGTCACTGGCTGACTACATATTCAGGGTTAGAACAAGTGGGCGGAGCCACCAACAGCAAATCCATTTCCACCCATTAGATTTCATTGGTTTATATTTAAACTGATGCTATTATTTCAGGGTTTCCAGGGTTGTTAAAGTTTGCAGAGTTAGTCACTGGGTATTTGCCGTTCAAAGTTAGAAGAAAAAAAAAACCATTTCACCTATTTACTTTCAATGGTGAAGTGTAAAATGCTGTCAGTCTCACAATTTTTATGCCTGAGTCCCCAAACTTTGCAAAGTTGGTCACTGGGGGACTGCAGTTCAAAAATTGAAAAAGTGGGTCGGGCCACTAACAGCCAATCAGATTTCATCCATTGAATTTTATTGGTTTAAATTTAAAATGCTGTCATTCTCACTATTTAGCCAGGGTGCCCACTGTTTGTCACTGGGTGACTTTGACTCAAGGTTAAAAAAAGTGGGCAAACCCACCAACCACCAATCACAATTCACCTATTGACTTATTGGTTAAAATTTTAACTGCTGCAGTTCTTTAACTATTAATCCTAGGGTCCCTAAACTTTGCAGAGTTAGTCACTGGGTAACTGCAGTTCCAGGTTAGAAAAAGTGGGTGGAGCCACCAACCGCCAATCAGATGTCACTCGTTGACTTTCAGTGGGGAAATTTAAGTTGCTGCCATTCAGACACTATTAAAACCAGGGTCCCCAAACTTTGCACAGTGGTTTTTACTATATACCTGTGAGTCCAAGTTTAGAGAAAGTGGACAGAGTCCATTCAGTGACTTCATGTTTTTCAACCCAACATGAAGTTTGTTCTCAAACTTCCCTTTCTAGTTTTTGCAGATGTTATCTTGCATAAATCAAGGAGGCTTTAATGCTAATATGTTTTATGGCACTCTATTTTTTTTGTAGTTGCTAAGCAAGAGCTGGAAAACTGGGAGCATTTTAAACAGGGTCAGAAACATGGACCAATTAACCTAACACCAAAGAAGCTAGGTAAGTAAAGTTATGATACACAGCAAATCCTGAGCACACAGATTTCATTCCAGCCAACACTATAGCAGAAAAAAGTAACATTTTTAACTTTTGATCTTTAAACAAAACATTCTACCAAAAAGAAATAAAATTTAAGTTCGGAGCAACAACTATATTGAAATGATCCTGTTTACATTTAGAATAAGTATAATTGCTAGTAAAATTATTTTGTTTATATTTTAAAATAAGAATAATTTATGTGCACTCATTCTAATGCCATTGAACACATCTACAAAAGTATTAGCAATTTTCTTAGAAACAGTTTCAATTTCTATAAGCGAGTAACTGCCATTGTTTAGTCCCAGTTGGTAAAAAGTTCTGGGAAGATACACTCTATTTGTAATTAGGTTTACCCTCTACCAGTACTGATAATGACAAAAATAAATGGGTGAATTTTTCCATTTCCATTTTTCACCTTATTCTAGGTGGTGGAATAACACAAGGTGAAGCTAGATGGAACCAACAAGTGACGCAGTCTCAGTCCAAATACCAAAAAATGGTTTGATTTTGTTTTTTTAACATTGTATAATGATTAAAAATCACACATGCATTGGTTTGAACAGGAATCTGTTTTTAAAATTAATCTGAAAAATATCAATTGGAAACAGGTTAGAATGTGTAATAGAATGTGTAATAGAATGTGTCTCCATGAGTAATTTCAGGCCGCCTGGCCAATTTCAGGTCAGATATCGGTCGGGTGTGGTCGTCGTTTCTGCCCCTACACGGGCCGATAAGCTGCCGAATCGGTCAAAGGAACCGATATCGCCAACTACAATTGGCCCATGTATGGCCACCTTAACTCTCCTAACTGCCCCAAATATGAATAGTGGCTGGTGCAGTCAGCCCGGGGGCACACCATGGTATGAGACCTAGTATTTAGTATTAAATAGTCACACAATGTTGGTATTACACATTTTCCACATGTGAATAGCCCACTTGGAATCATGAAATGGGGTTCATTATTTTTTTTACATCTAGGAAGGTTTCTTTGTATTGTGAATACTGCATATCTATTATTTAGGGCAGTGCTCTCCAACTTATTACCTGTTGTGGGGCGATTATTTCCTCATACATCATGTTCCTGGTCCTGATTATATTAAAATAATAATGTCATACAATAAAGTATATTGAGTCCGTGAGTAGACTGGGGGCCAGAAAAATCTGTTGGAGGGCCGCATCCAGCCAGTGGGCCTTCAGTTGGACAGCCCTGACTAAGGGTATAAAACATTTCATTATGTCCTTACTGATCATTTATATGAAATATTCTTTTTGCTGTTAATCAGATTTGTTTGAATCATACTATCAAAATTAAAAGATTTTGGTCTCCTAAGAAAGCAACTGTTTCCCTTGCAGCTCAAGAGAGAAGAGTATAAGAAAAAAGTGAGAGAAGAAGAGGAAGCTCAAATACAGAAAATGAAGGACATCCAAAGACAAAAGGTATCATTCATAATTAGCACCACTAAACAAGTTTAAATTAGTAAGCATGGGTGCAATTAGGGTGTGACCACATAATTCATATAAACAGAAACATGAGATTATTTGCACTGACCCGTATATCAGTATATTAAAAGAGAACTAACCCTTAAAATGAACATGACTAGAAATGCCATATTTTATGTACTGAACGTATTGCACCAGCCTAAAGGTTTAGCATCTCTATAGTACAGGTATAGGACCCGTTATCAAGAATGCTCGGGACCAAGGGTATTCCAGATAAGGGTTCTTTCTGTAATTTGGATCTCCATACCTTAAGTCTACTAAAAAAACAATAAAATATTAATTAAACCCAATAGGATTATTTGATTAAAATGGAGTCTATGAGAGATGGCCTTTCCGTAATTTGGAGCTTTCTGGATAAAGGGTTTCCGGATAAGGGATCCCATACTTGTAGTAGTGATCCAGGGCTTCAGAGTTCTCACAGGAGCTCCCCACTTGGTAGAAGTGTCTGTGGCAGTCAAAAGTTTAATGTGCTCTGGGCAGCTGTTGCAAACATAATCAAAGGGTTTTTGCTAATCATCAAGCAGAAAACAAGGTTTGTCTGTCATAGAAGCTTATGCTACAGAGATGATTATTTACTGAAAGCTATGGGGGTAAAAGTTAATCTCTGCTTTAAGGCCATTTTTCTTGCATCCTTTTTTTCTGATTTAAATATGCACCTACTGTGGAGGTGCATACAAATATAAAGGCTAAATAAACTTTTGTTTTCATTTTTACTCAAAGGAAAACAGTCACTCTACTACTGTTCAGAGCTGATTATTAATTGCTAATCACACTGGTTTCAGAACCACCATGCACTAATAATCTGTATTAATTACTAAGCATTTATAACCTGTATATATAGTATATTGTCAGTCCCTAAGCTCAGTAACTGACAGCAGCACAGAGAATGTGCAGTGACTCTGCAGAAAAGAAGTTGGGGAGCTACTTGGAGCACACTCAGAGGCACAGATCTTCCCTGCTAAAGGGCTGTGGTTGCCTTGACATTAAAAAATTACTAGTTATCATATATTACCATTAATATATATATATAGATATATACATGTATATAAAAATGCTAATATAAAAAAAACTATTTTATTGTGGGATGATTTTAGGCTGAGAGGCTTGAAGAAAAAAATCTACAACAAGAGGCTCAGAGACAAATTGAATATGGTGAAGACAGGTACAGGTAAGATAAACAGCGATAATTCAGTTTAAGTTTATTGCCAAATATTCTGTAGAGTGTTCAGTATTTTTGCAAGTTATGCTGTTATCCTTGATGCCAATATTTGGGCGCATCAAAATTTTCCATCCTGTCCGAATGGCAAGACAACCAATATCCAAGGCTTTTACCGATATTGGTCGCCTCATCTCCCACTATACACGCACCGAATATCATACAAAACCTCATTTTGTACGATAATTAGGTGCATGTATGGCCACCTTAAGTTTTCATGTGATAAATTATTTCCTCACTAAATTGAATCTGGCCCATTGTGTATTATACACTGGATGTTTACAGATTCTGAAAGCTCCCCTGATATTAATGATAACCAAGGAGTCCCATGAACTTTTTAAAGGCTCGAGACACCAGGTGGACAGATTTCAACTGCACAATTAAACCTGTTTATGCTGCTTTGTCAGGACAAAAAGTTAATGATATAAGAATTCACTTTGTAGTCTATATGATTTATATTAACACACTCAGCCTGCAGCTTTGATACATGAAATTTTCTAGGGGCTCCTAGTACCTTTGTAATCTACAGTGTGGGCATTTCTTTATGTATTTACAACGATCTATGTTGCATGCCCTTCTGTGACAGTATGCCCATGTTAGCACTGTAGATTATATAGGATATTATATCCCCACTAACATTTACAAAAAAACGTGAAATTACCTCAGAGTCCTGTGACCTTTATAAAAGCACTATGAGACTTCTAATAGCCTTATAAATTATTTGTATAATGCACACTAAGGGGATACATTATCCTTCATACACTGTAATCAATCAAAGAAATAATCTGCTAACTACTGTAATTAAGAAAACTATTTCCTAGTGATTTGTATGATGATTTTTGTGGAAAAGCACTAGAAATTTCTCTCTGAGTTTTGTCAAAGTTTTTTTCAATATTACATTAGGCAGTATAATAACAATTAAACCTCAAAACACATACCAATTCAGAGTAAACAAGTTTTTTACATATAATGTGCTGACATGATTATATCAGAAAATCATTGACAAGCCCATAACCAAAGGCCCCAAATTTACTTAAAGTAAACGCTGACCTGGGTGTATGTATACCCCAGGTCCTCTGCTAAAAGTTTCTATGAGCCGGCACACCAACAATGAAGGTCACTTAAATGAATAGCAACTTACCGACACTGGAGTTTGGTTCGGGTGCTTGGAGCCCGAACCCGTAGCCCAAAGGAGTAAATTCAAATCTCAGAAGAAAATGCCTACGATTAAGTGCATAAACACAGGAAACGCGTCAGGCATTCTGGGTTTTAAAAGGATGTAAATAAAGTATTGAATTTTTATTCTACTCTCTGGCTGTCCGTGGTGCTTCGAGAGCCGTTTCTTCTGAGTATAATAACATTTCTCTTAATAGATGTACAGTATTGCTACAATGGGACTGTTGTTAGAGCAAATGATAACCATACTGTTTAAGCTGTACCCTGCAGGATTCATAGTGAAACACACCGACAGTAAGGTGACGGCAACATGTTAGACATGGTTGCTTATCTGATCTAGCTGGGTAAATGCTACTGTTTCCAGCTTTGGTTTTATGTTGTAGGTACTACATGATAATTGCCTTACCAGCAGTGGTTGGGAGGGGGGAATTAATGCATCTGGTTTCAGGGATAGCAGAATACTGGATGGTATTTTCAGAGACTTCATAAAATGTTTGTTTTTCTGTCCTGTCTAGTTGTAGCCTAAAAGGATCGTGCTTGCTGTTTAATTTTATTTATACCTGAAAACTCATTAATTGTGCTTTTATGACTATTCCTTCATGCATTATATTGAGGTTGTTAGATGTAAGACCCTCTCTTTTTTAAACAGAAGAAACAATGCATTTCTCAACCTCTTGTCTCAGACTGAAACCCATTATCAGAATCAGACGCGGGAGTGCCATGGAAATCCATATAAAGCTCAGGTAAGTGAATGTGGGAACTTTGTACAAAGGTTGAAGTCAGGGTCAGACTGGGCCGCCGGGACACCGGGAAAAATCCCGGTGGGCCCCGGCGGCCCAGACCCGACCCTTGCGGCGCTCCCCCTGCCCGACCGCTCCTTCCCCCGATGCTTAAATTTACTCGATCGGGGAAGGACGTCGGGTGGGGGGCCCTGCGAGGGGGGTTGGAGGGGGGAGGCAATGGGCGCAGCCATATGGGTGGGCTATGGGCGTGGGCCCTTCACCCTCCAGTCTGACCCTGGTTGAAGTGTAATCTCATGTAGCTTTCCTCTAAGTTAAACCTCATTAAAAATGCAATACTACGTTTAAGAAAAATGTCGAACAAAGCTCTGTTGGTTTTGCTGCAACATAAAAAGGAATCTAGGAAAAGGCATGAGTGAAATACTTTTGTAATTTTCAGATCCAGAGAGAAGAATACAAGAATAAACAAAGGGCAGAAGAAGAAGCTAGGATACAAGCAATGAAGGGCATTCAAAGGCAAAAGGTGGGACTTATACATAAAAAATAATTATTCATAGGTAATATTCAGGAAATTTTGTTAATCTAGAGCTATTCAGTTGTATGCCGCTAAAAATTCAATTTTAAGGGCTTTTAAACACATGCTCACACATGTGTTTGAGACAGGTTTAAGCATACTTAGACGCATCAAGGAACGGATTCCATTATATTCTGTCTGGTTGTACTCATGAGCATTCAGAGCTGCATGTATGGCATTCGTTTCATTGCGGCTTTTTAGGTGCAACATGCTACATTTTCTTGTGCTTCATGTGCAGAAGGTTGCATTTAAAAAAACTGACAAAAATGTGCTTAGGTGCATTTAAAAGCATATAAATGTATGTGTTTGTTTGGGGCAGCATGCATTTCTAAGGACGTGTGTCTTACACCGGTGTGTGAGAGTCCTTTAAGGGGTTGTTCACCTTGAAATTAACTTAAAGTATGATGTAGACATTGCTTTTCTGAGACAATTTGCAATTGGTTTTAATTTTTTATTTTTTGTAGTTTTTCATTTATTTAGCTTTTTGTTGAACAGCTCTCCAGTTTGGAATTTCAGCAGCTAACTGGTTGCTAGGGTCTTGCTTACCTTAACAAGTGCTATTGTGGACACCTCAGTGTGTCACCGAGCCATACCCTTTACTTTTAACTATTTGATATATTTTAATGGTTAATTAAAGATTAAGTTTTAACTTGGTCAGAGTCTACGAATCAATACAACTGTGGGTGGTGCAGTGTTTTGATCTTCTTTCTTTCTTCCTTAATTACCTTAACAACCAGGCAGTGGTTTGAATAGAAGAGGAACTAAATAGAAAGATAAGGAATAACAAGTATTAATATAAATAAATTTGTTGCCTCACAGAGCAATAGTTTTTTGTCTAGTGGGGTCAGTGACCCCAATGTGAAAGCTGGAAAGATGTAGACAAAAAAGGCAAATGATTAAAAACTATAACAAATAAATACACACTAAACGTTATCTTAAAGGTCAACCACCCCTATAAGACACTCAGATAAGTGGCAACCCATATTTTAAAAATAATAATAATAAGTATTGTATTGACTTGATGTTTTATGCCACTAATTTTCACCATAAACATTTCTCTCACAATTATACTTTTAGGCTGAAAAGCTAGAAGAAACAGCTCGTCAAGAAGACTTAAAGAGACAAATAAAGTGGCAAGAAGACAGGCACAAGTAAAAAACATTAACTTAATATTTGTAAAGTATATACATAGTAAATTATATTGGTTTGAATATGTTTGGTAGAATATTTAATCCGTTACATTCAAATATACCCTATTGATTGAAGGGTTTAGCTTTCATAATACTATGTGCCATACACATTATACTAGCACATTAAGGGGCTGATTTACTAACCCACGAATCCGACCCGAATTGGAAAAGTTCCGACTTGAAAACGAACATTTTGCGACTTTTTCGTATGTTTTGCGATTTTTTCGGATTCTTTACGAATTTCTCGTTACCAATACGATTTTTGCGTAAAAACGCGAGTTTTTCGTATCCATTACGAAAGTTGCGTAAAAAGTTGCGCATTTTTCGTAGCGTTAAAACTTACGTGAAAAGTTGCGCATTTTTCGCGTAAGTTTTAACGCTACGAAAAATGCGCAACTTTTTACGCAACTTTCGTAATGGATACGAAAACTCGCGTTTTTACGCAAAAATCGTATTGGTAACGAAAAATTCGTAAAGAATCCGAAAAAATCGCAAAATACCGATCATTACGAAAAAAACGCAATCGGACTCCATTCGACCCGTTCGTGGGTAAGTTAATCAGCCCCTAAGTGTAATTGATTCTGTTGCTCCCAGTGATAATATATAATTGCAATAAATCATGTACTGGAAGGAATAGTTCACCTTTGAGTTGTCTTTTAGAATATTAAAGAACATCCTACATTTTAATTGGTCTTTATTTTTTATCTTCTGTAGTTTTTTCATTATTTTCCTTCCTTTGATTTTTCTTCCTTCCAGCTTTTAGATAAGGGTCACTGACCCCGGCAGCCAAAAGCCTATTGCTCTGTGAGGCAACAATTTTGTTACTTTTTTATACTATATTTTATTCAGGGTCTCTACTATTCATCTTCCAATCTCTCATTCAAATCACTTCCTGGATGCTAGAGTACATTTTAAGCCAATCAATAATATATGTGGTGAAACTGCTTAATAAAAACCTTGGTGAAAAAGTTAAATAATTCTCTAAGATTATCACCATCTACATAATACAAAAAATCAATTAAAAGGTGAACAACTCCTTTAAACAGTTGACATATGGTTACATAGTTATTTAAGTAGAATCATGTTAATCATATTCAGAGGAAAAGAAATTTGCCACAAAAGGCAAAATGTTCTGACTCCAAAACAACTAGACCAAAGCCTAAATCAAGACTTAACTATAGTTATTAATATTGGGGGATAACTGTCCTTAAAGCATGATACTTGCTAGAAAAGGCATCCACAATTTTCACAAGACTGGCTAATGTGTCCGCTGCTACAAATTTTCCAGGGAGAGGTTTCTACATATCAATACAGTCTATACAAATATACTACTCATAAATATGGTATTTAGTGTAAGGCTTTAGTTTCCAAACTCATACTTTTTGCCAGTACAAGTCTTTCCTTTCTTTTGAGCTCAGTTTTCTCTTTTTTTCTGTAGCTTTATATAATTCTTTAATATATAGTTTCGTTTTATAAATTTCCATTTGGATCCATAAGGAAACAATTGCTTTATTGTTCAACTGAAACCTGTTTTAAGGGATATTTATGTTTCAGCAAAATGTAACATCAGCCTAAGCCGGTAACTGATAGAGATGATTAATATGAACAGAGCTTCTCCTCAAATCCTGAAGTACATAGTCACTCTGATATATTTCCCTTGTGTCAGATTCAGTTTGTAGTACTACAATTACTAATAAAGTTAGGGAAGATGTGTGCACCCCACCTATCTATATATTCTTACAGGGTTTAGAGAAGGCTTATATTTTTCTGAAATTCCAGTAAAGCTTTGCCAGAAAAAAATTATTTTTTTTGTGCGTGGCACTGCATTTCAGGGCCTAAAGATTAACAAAGAAGTAGGCTAGAAACGTTGCACATTATGCTTTAGTGTTCTGTACTAGCCCAAGGTAACCACAGCCCTGTAGCAGGGAAGATCTGTGCCTCCAAAGATGCCCCAGTAGGTCCCCATCTTCTTATCTGCTGATTCACTGTACATTCTATGTGCACTGTACTATATACTGTATATATAGGGTATAAAGGGCAAAACTTAATTAAAACTTAAAGTTTTATTATGGTTTATCACATGAAAACAGTTTTTTCCTATAGACATTAATATGATTTTTATGTGATAAACTGTGAGATATTTTTTTTTTTTATGAATTGAATTGCATCTCAAGTTGAAACTTGTCCATCAGTATTCAAATGTTCCCTCTACTGAAGATATGAGCGGATATTTATGAGCGTACCTGCAAGTGTGGGTGATCAAAAATAAACAGTGGTGAGCACATATTAACACAGTGTTTTAAGGTACTTGTGTCCACACACTTCTGCACTTCCTCATGGTTATCAATGCGGCCATCGTACCTGTTCTTATGAATGATGCACAACTTGCTGGGGAATTTTCAAGCTGCCTCCACCCCACACCTGGCAGTAGCTATTTTTGTCAGGAATTGCAATTTGCACACTGCAGTTGCATTCTTAAATTACCCTTATGACCTTTACAACTTGTTACTATTATCTCTGTGTCCTTACAGTCAGTTGCCCAGCACATAGGCCTCCCTAGTTGTGAACAATCATGTACAAGTGCAAAGCCTGAGGGGTGCCTAGAACACAGAACAGCATGATATGTAGTATTATTATAATAAAGTATGACTCTTATGGCATGTTCCAGATCTGTAGCAAAGCCAGATATTTAAATATATTAGGAATATTCCATTATATAAAGTACTGTACTTCAACAAGTTGAACCTCCATATTTAAGGTATCCTTTAGTTCAGGGGTGGGCAAACTTTTTGGCTCACGGGCCACATTTACTTACCCCCGGGCCAGGCCAGTGTTACGCCCCCTTAGTCTGTTTAATTCCGGCCCGCCAATGACACCAAGTCTCGCGTGATGAGACTTGGCGTCGTCGGCGGGCCGATTAAAAAGGCCAAGAGGCCGGATGTGGCCCGCGGGCCATAGTTTGCCCACCCCTGCTTTAGTTCATGATATAAAGGACAATGTGCAGTATTGACAGAGGTGCAGCAGGAGTCAAAATGGAAGCTTTCTACATCTTAAAGCACATAGTGGCCTATTTACAGCATCTCTAGGGCCAGATATCATCCCCCTTTAATTGCATGTCCAGGGCACTCAGTACTGTGTGTGTAGTGATGTCTTCTATCAGATTTTCATGGATACAACAGACATGGGAATGAGATAAATGCCTCTCCTGCTGTTATTTACATAGACATAGATTAATACTAAGAAACCTTTTACTTCAAGTTATCACATTGGTTATATAATAAACTAGTGCTTCATGTTCATCCACATTCTCAGTAGCGGCCTGGAATGGGCACAGCAGAACTGCACACGCTGGCTTGCACAAATTGATAATGATTTCTTACCTTGAGTTCATGGAATAATCATTGATTCTGCTGACTTGCTGTAAGACTCCATTTACTTGATATCCGTGTTCAGGTGTCCATTGGGATTGGCAGCTATTCTGAAAACATCTCTGACACCATAAAGCTGCCATTGTGCATGGCAATAATAGGCTCCCATTAGGTTTGCAACATATCTAGTCTCAGTTCGTGAAAGCACTAAGGTAATTCTCATATTATATATACTTCCAGATGTCAGCTTTTTGTGTGTTGGACTCACATACTGAATCCAGTTTATAGCTGTTTTATTCTGTAACAATCCAGTCATACACTACAGGGAATACAGTTATTTCTGATTATGGATATTTTGTATTTTTGGAAATTTGTGCTTGTATTTTATGTGACTCCAAGGGGTAAATTCATGTCATTGAATCTGTTCACACAGAACCAATAATGCATTTCTAAACCAGATGTCATGGCCTGCAGTAAGCTATGAAGACTATGAGACTTATACAAACCAAAGTTATGGAGATTTGCCTACAGCTTGGGTAATATTGTTTTCTATATACATTTTGTTTATTGACAGTATATAAATGCCAGTCACTTATAACTGTAAACTGCTCCATGTAAAGGGTCCCATTATATAGTAAAACCCTTTTCCCACATTTTCCCACAGTTTTTTTGTGGTCCCACCAGTTTATAATGTAAAATTTTCCCAATTTTACCTTTTCCCCTGGAAAACTATATATTTATTAAAATTGTCAATGGTTTTAAATTACTTTGTAAATTATAGTGCAAGGGAAAGCAGTTTATGTCTGTCCTTTTCTATGGTTTTCTCAGTTTGCCTGAGAATACTCTCTTCAAGCCAAGACTTCAGTTCCCACAATGGTTACTACATATACAGTAATGTACTATTGCTACGCACTGGTAAAAGTTGTGTGTTTGCTTCAGAAACACTACTATAGATTATATAAAAACCCTGCTTTGTAGCCATAGGGGCAGCAATTCAAGCTGGGGAAAAAAGAGAAAAGGCACAAGTTACACAGCAGATAACAGAAGTTCTGTAGACTTACAATGGGAATCTACACTGCTTATTTGTTATCTGCTATGTAACCTGTGCCTTTTCTCCATTTTTCAATATAAATGTTTGCCCCCATGGCTACAGAGCAGCATTATTTATATAAACTATAGTAGTGTTTCTGAAGCAAACACACCACTTTTACCAGTGGCGGGCAATAGCACATAATATATCAATTACTTTGATACAGTTTCATTTTTTGGTGTTACTGCTCTTTTAAGATTGAGACAGGGCAGCAATAAATAACCCCCTAACAGTTACCTATAGGTCATGGTGATCATATTTTGCTGAAAGGGCTGCTTTTTTTCCCCTAAATTTGAAATTCCTAAACCTGATTTGCCAACTGACTGTCCCTTCTCAACCTGTCAGATATAATGGAATTGTGTCTTACAGGCAGTGAGCAATGCTTACAGACAAGAACAAAAAATGCAAGAGCAAAGACAATTGCAGCAAATGAAGGAAGAGCAACGCAGAAAGGTACATTGAGTTCCACAGCTAACTTAATATTACAGGAGAATGAAGCTCAGATGCACTTACTTGGGCCTCTACATTGCTTACATTAATATAAACAGGGGTATTAAAATAGACACAAATGAATACAAGATACAGTTGCAATAAGTTAAGAGTCAAAGACACAAGAGGATGGAGGTCCCTGCCCCGTAGAGCTTACAATCTCTATGGGAGGGTAATTTA
Organism: Xenopus tropicalis; assembly: GCF_000004195.4. Taxonomy (NCBI): domain Eukaryota; kingdom Metazoa; phylum Chordata; class Amphibia; order Anura; family Pipidae; genus Xenopus; species Xenopus tropicalis. The sequence goes on along the minus strand of NC_030678.2, from coordinate 132,928,745 downwards.
CAGACACAAATAGGCATATATAAGTGCTATAGGTCACAGTGGGTGACATTACAATATAAGTGCTAGTTCCCTGGTCAGGTGCTGGGCGAGTGCTGCGCGTTAGGTGTCTATGAGATAACTATGTCTTTAAGATAGGGATACACCGAATCCACTATTTTGGGACTCGGCCGAACCCAAGTGTTTTATACTCTGATTATAACTCAAGTGTTAATAGTTAAACATGTGATACATTAGCCCAAGACAAAGTAGATGATGTATCACTCACTGATTAGTTTTAATTAGAGGGAGGTGGTGCTTGATCTATATATATATATATATATATATATATATATATACTTTTTGTATTTGTATTTCCTCTTTGGTGCCTATGATTAAGTGCTGGGTAAGCATGAAACACATTAGGCTGTCCATATGGGGTTGTTAATGCTTTTAATGGAGTGAAATAAATATTTTTTATTTATTGAGTAGTAAAGGAGTCTATAATATTTATGTCAGTGTTTATGTGACAAAAAGCCACATGATTTTAAGAATTCGGTTTGGTCAAACACATGGATTTGACCTAGATTCAGTGCATCCTTACTTTAAGATCATAACTGTGTCTTTTAATATGAGGTAATATAATAAAAGTCTCTAAGTTTCTACTCAGTTTAGTAACCCATACCAATCATATGACTTTCAAACTGAACAGAAAATGCTACCTGCTGATTGGTTGCCAGGGGTGAGTAGACCTGGCACCTACATTACTATTTTTATTATGCCCAAAGATATTGCAGATGAATAAGTTAAGGGTGTACTTTAATGTCAGCAGCTGTTACTCGTAGCAAACTAGTGCTAAGACTTTGTATGAAACACAACATCTGACTATAAATCATACCTTTGAGGCATTTTAACATTTCCTTTACAACTTTTCTTTCTTGCATATTGAAATGCATTCCCAGAGCCTGCAGTAGAGGAACTTGCCAAATAAAATTGATTAGTGTTGTTAGGTAACCTTTATTTTTCCTAGCATTTATGAATCAGTCACAGAGGTGCGATTGCATTAACCTGTCAGCCTTTTGCATTTGCCATCGATGTGCTGTAGACACTTGTTTTTTTCCCTCTGCTAAATATTGCATAAAACCTTTTCACACTTTCTTTTTCTCTGTGACATCAATCATTGTTCTTTCCTGTGATGTATCTTTTATATAGCCTTGAAACCATTTTCCTTTTATACATTATTATAATCATACCATAGAGTGAATTTCACATTTGTTAAATCACCTCCTATTCTTTTGCCCGGTACATCGATATTAGATAATCCTCTGGCTATTCCCAGAATGGCATTAGAGTTTTTTTGGCTTCTCGTTCAAGAAAGTAATTATATATTTCACTTTCTTAATGAAGTTTTGGGACATTCTAACATCTGTTTCTGCCTCATCAAGGTTTCTGAGCTCCACAGATGTAATTGCTGGTATTGGTATCTGTCTGAATAGAATAAAAGTTTGGAGATGTATTTATTTGAGGCAAAAATGTATCTTATTTAAAAAAAGATTTACTTATATTGCACAGGTATGGGATACATTATCTAGTAACTCGTAATCCAAAAAGCTCCAAATTATGTAAAGGCCACCTCCCATAGACTCTGTTTTAATTGAATAATTCCTTTTTTTCTGTAATAATAAAACTGTACCTTGTACTTTATCCCAACTTAGATATAATTAATACTTATTGGATTTAATGATCCAATGATTTAATGATTTTTTTAGCAGACTTAAAGCAGGGATCCCCAACCTTTCTTAATCATGAGCCACAGTCAAATGTAAAAAGACTTGGAGAGCAACACAAGCATTATAAAAGTTCATGGAGGTGCCAAATAAGGGCTAAGATTGGCTATTAGGTAGCCTCTATGCACACTATCAGCTTACAGGAGGCTTTATTTGGTAGTAAATCTTGCCACCAAAACTTGCCACCAAATCAGGAATTCAGAAATAACTACCTGGTTTTGGGGCACTGAAAGCAACATCCAAGGAGTTGGTGAGCAACAAGCTCACAAGCCACGGGTTGGGGATCACTGACTTAAAGTGTGGAGATCAAATTATGAAAAGACTCCTTATCTGGAAAACCCTAGGTCCCAAGCATTCTGGCTAACAGTTCTCATACCTGTATATCCATAGTAATATTGGGCAGGTTATTCTTTATAGATTGGTTTATGCATCTACATATTTGTAGACAGGAATGGAAATGTGAAATAATTGAATTCATCATGGTCTCCCTCTCAACAATCTTTCTCTCCTCATGCAGAAGTCAGGGTCAGATTTTAATGGACAGGTAGGTGTAATACATCTTTTATGGGGGGCAGCGTTTGCCTAGAAGATTAGAACTCACTAAAATAACTGACTCCAACACATACAAAATCTAACAAAATAACTGACTCTGGCACACACCCTGCATGTAGAGAAACAGAGTTTCCATCAAAGGCGGTCAGTTTGAAAGATTTAATACAATTTTTTGGCTAAAGGTGCAACCCACCCAAAGGATGTATTAGACCTGTTAATTAGAATCTGCAAAGAGTAACGTGATTATTTTATAAACAGTACAGAACTCTTATCTGATTATATTTAGAAAGTTTCTTATTTCAGTGAGATTCATTTTATATTTGTGACGTTTTCCTCGGCACAGAGTTGCAAAATTTACGCTAATCATCGAAAAATACTAAAAGTCTGAAATACTGAAATTATACAAAATTAGTATTGGATGGGTATGGGATCTCTTATCGAGGAACCTATTATCCAGTAGCTCTAAATTACAGGAAGGCCAATTCCCATAGATTCCATTAAAAAGTATATAATTCTAATTGTTCTAAATGATTTCCTTTTCTCCATAATAATAAAACAGCACCTTGTACTTGATGGTAACAAAGCTGAATATTGGTGACAAAACAATCCTATTTATTGTTTAAATTATTTTAGCAGTCTTAAGGTATGAATAATATTATAATATTGCAGATTATGGAAATTATGGAATATTGCAGATTATGGAAACATTGCTGCCCTGTAAAAACTTAGGTCCCAAGCATTCTGCATTTCCTAACCATATGCCAGCACTCCAAGGCAAATTCTTATATCCTTATATTGTTTAGTTGGGGGGGAGCTATTTTTTCTTATAAAATACAACTAATTAGTAGAAGAATTAATAAATGACAGGTGTATTAAGCTGGCCGTACACATAGTGATTTCCCTTTACTTAATGACCAATTTCAGTGCGATCCGACAAAATCGTTGAATTATCATGGTGTGCGCAAAACGATTGTACATCTCGCAATCTTTCTGACAACTTCGGTCAGAAAATTGATTGGGCAGATTTAGCAACTCTTTAAACAATAAAAAATGTCCGTTGGTGGGATTGACAAAGTGTCATCACTTTGATGAGAAAAAGATTGCAGGTACCAACCGTTCAATTCTATAAATTATAGCAGTAAATAAACATTATATATATATAATATAAATATATATTGTTAAATATATCATTACAACTATACAAAATAGTCCATAGGGTGCACACCATTTGCAGCAACAAAACCTGGGTGCTAGTACAAAAAAAAATGCACTGGAACAAGGACAGCACTCCTAGGATTTAAAGAATTGTGAGCAAAATGTAAATGCAAAAATAGAAAGGTTTGTTACTCGACGTTTTGGTCTCACACAGAAAAACACTCCAGATGAAGGTGAGACCGAAATGTTGAGTAATAAACCTTTCTATTTTTGCATTTACATTTTGCTCACAATTCTTTAAATCCTAGGAGTGCTGCCCTTGTTCCAGTATATATATTAATGTATTGTTTGCAGGACTGCGAAAAGCATACCTTGCAGGAAAACTGAATGTTTTGCAATGAAAGCTTCACACCAAATGAAGGATACACTAAAGAATGTTCGACTTGAGAACCGTATACAAAGGCATATACATCACATTGTCTTCCAGCTTGCGCTTTAACTAGATGATACCACTTGATATGGTTCATTGATGGACAAATCATACTTTTAAATGATGCTTTCCCAATAAGCTTACTTGTACAATATTGAAAAAATCTTTTAAAAATCTACATGTATATGGCCACCTTTAGTTACCGCAGCATTTTTCATTCTGTGAATCATTTCTCTCCTTTCTGTTTCATTATTGCCTCCTGTTTATAGTTTAATTTTGAATTTATGGGCTTTGTCTCTCAGGGAGAATCATTTCTTCCAGCTGTAAGACAGTGGGAGTTGGAGCTTATATATGTCACTATTAATGAATAAAGCATCCAGTATGAAACATCAGGGTTCCAAGTGCTCCTGTCAAATAGTGTTTAAACACCAAAAAAGCTAAGAAATCTAGAGGGAGAGAGCGCCAGAAAGGCAGGGCTGTGCTGTTTATAGTGAGTGCCACATGACATAAACAGGAAAATGACTTATAGATCCCTATAGCCGCAAAGGTATTGGGCTTAACAATTGCATGCATATTTACACTACATAAGGGTGATGAAAATGATTGTATTAAACTGGTCATCACTGGCAAATTCTTACAGGCATTGTAGAATATCTTGGGTGGGGACACATGGTCCTTAAATATTTAAGATGCTGGCTTAAAAAATGATGACGCATTGCAGAGAGGCTTAATAACTGATATTTATAGTTCAATTTCACACAAGTTCCTTGACTAAACAGAGGCATATGGTGGCAATTGCAGTCTATAATAGCAGCATAACTTTTGTCATATGAATGCCCTTTTATAAACACCCCTAAAAGGATTATATATGCAGCTGAGCCTCTGTGCTTTTCTTCCATGCCTGCACATCCCAGACTCACAGCAAACACTGTTCAGAGTAAGCTTTTTCAAGCTGTGGACTGAAATTTCTGTTGGTCAAGTTAACTGCACATGGATACTTACAGGGAAAGGTTATGGTAGAGCAAGATACAAGTACCTTTTTTAAGAATTTTGTAAAATACCCACTCAAAGATCCAGCTCTAGATTGAATTAAGGATTAATAAGGATTCATGATATCTTAGTTGGGATCAAATACAAGGTACTGTTTTATTATTACAGAAAAAAGGAAATCATTTTTAAAACCTGAATTTGATTAAAATGGAGTCTATGGGAGACAGCCTTTCTGTAATTCTGACCATTCTGGATAAATATGTGTGTGTGTGTGTGTGTAAAGCTGAACATATACATTATTTAATTATTCATAGTTATAGATATGCATGACTGGCATGGATTGGGCTCAGCCTACAGGTGAAATAGTACCAATTAGCTGCCTGTGTGCTGTATATTCCACTTCTGCATGGAGAAAGTCTCAGCTCAGCTAAATATGCCAGAGAGCACTGCAGGGGGACAGATAGTCAGCTTTGATCCTTTCCAGCTCTAGTAAGCGAGTATCTAAATAACGAATAACTGGTTTGAAAAAATATGTGACAGTGTTCTCTTTATTTTCAATGTGCAATTTACCAATGGCAGATTTTAATTATCATTATTTGTTCATGTCTAATTGTACTAGTTATTTACAGCACTGTAAGCAAAATGTATCTTTTAGGCACAGCAAGTCCCTGCCCTGCTATCTGAGGCTCAGAGTTCAATGAAGTAAAGGGTCAGGACACCTTGAAATTAAATATTAGTATAGTTTGGACAGTGTTGTTATACTTTATTCAGTTTTTTATATTTCTATAGTAACTGAATCATTTAGCCTTAAGTTCTGCAGTTCTCAGGTTCATCTGGTTGCTAGGGTTGCCTTTTACCCTGGTAACTAGGAAGCATTGGACTGGAATGCCAGGGGTCCACCAGAACCTTAGCTTATTGGCCCTCTCTAAACTACGTTTCCTTCACTCCTTGCGTAACCTTTTTTTCCTAGTTTTTTATCTTAACATGCTTTAATCTATTGTTCTATCTACCTAGTCTCTGTTCACATAGAGAAATAGAAATAACCAAGACATAGGCCAAATGCTTGGAAACAGGGGGTCCCACTGATACCTGGGCCCACTGGGAGTTATCCTATTATCCCAGTGTGCCAGCCTGACACTACAACTAGGCAGTGTGTAAAATGGCAAACTGGAAGATGAATGAGAGAACATCTGAATAGAAGGAAAGTGCTACCTGTCAAATAGATCTAATTTTCTTTATTTTGGGTTAGGGAAAAGCAGATTTGAAATGTATATAGTTTAAATAAAATGTTAAAAAACTACCTGAATTAAATTGGAATTAAATATTGTCTCAGAATATGACTTTTTGCACCATGCTGAAAATAAATTTTAAAATCAACTGGCAAAAAAATAGCTAAATATTATATGTAATTCTTTTTCTATTTTAGAGTGAATTACTGGATGTTACAAGAATTAAGCAAGAAAAGGAAAGTAGATTAACAGAGCAGGAAGAGCGAAGGAGGTAGGTACAGAATTATTAGAACTTTTAGATTAGATTGCTGTACTTGTTACGTATATTGTCACATTATTTTTGCTAAAATCCTCCTTATCTGTTTTCAAGGATCCACTGTCAGTCTAAGGACCATGGTCTATGGCATGTTTTGATAACCATTGCTTGTAGCCATAATCAGAATTCCAATATAAACCTCAGATGATTTCCTATTTAAAGTGCTGTATTCCCTAAACATAGCAATACATTATATTACATTTCAACTTAATCAGGCAATTTCAGATCCATCCTTTTGGGCTATCAGATCCACCAGCATATATTTGTGAATGGCCAAATCATTTAGCAGCTAACCATTCGATCTGATTGCATGACACAAAGCGATCGCTACATCTCTGTACAATGCAGTAGTGTTTGGGTTTGGCCTTGAAGGTGTGGTTATGGTCTAATATCATTGGTGGACATAAAAAAGATCTAATAATTGCAGTAACCTATCAAATAAAAGGCAAACACTACAATATGCTTGCTGTACAGAAAGACACCATTAAAATATGCTTAGTGTGAGGATTCCATTGTACAAGGAACAGTTATCCAAAGAAAATAGTTATATTAAGAAAACCTTTACCCCCATGAGTAATGAAAGGAACAACGTTTTTCCCAGGTGCAGTAACCCATATCAGACAATTAGATATTTGCCTTTAAGGGCCGTGACAGACGGGGAGATTAGTCACCTGCAACAAATCTCCCTTGTCGCGGGCAACTAATCTCCCCAAAATGACATCCCACCGGCTAAAATGTAAATCGACGGTGAGATGGCATACGTGGCACGGTGCCTTGAGAGGAAACTTCTCAATTTACATTCTGGTGGGATGGCATTTTGGGGAGATTAGTCGCCCACGACAAGGGAGATTTGTCGCGGGTGACTAATCTCCTCGTCTACCACAGCCCTAAACAGTTGACCAGCAAATGATGCCCGCTAATTGGTTGCTGTAGGCGATTACAACCTGTAGCAAACTTTTCACCTTTTATTGCGTAAACCCCCCCAAAATATCTTAGTTAACTGTAGATTTAGATTTAATGAGATTGAAGTGTTCAGTAAAGCTTGTTTATCTTATTATTGTTTCCATAAAATAATCTAATGCCACTTGTATTTTCCAGAGATATATATACATGAATGAAATATAAAGTACTATCAAATTATTTTTGTGCCTAAATAATAAAATACACAATAACATGCATATCATGACTTCACCTGTAGTCAGCACCAGGGTTTGTGTCATTTTAAAAACAGCAAAAATGTGAGGAAGGAAAAAATCATTATTTTATGAACCACATGCAGAAAAATTCCATTTCTCTGTCAAGGTTTTCTTTGTATTCGGCATTCATGAGGCATCCTGCAGCGTCTGTGTATATTTCTGTATTTCCATGACAATGTTTGATAGCGTTGACACTACAATCAGTAGAATGTCTCAAAAGTTTAACATGGTAAAATAAAACTTTTTGCAGTTTTACCTTTCCTTTATTATTTTTTTAAAGGGTAAATAACGCATTTTTAGACAGACTTCAAGGGAAGAAAAATGCATTACAATAAAGTCATTTCAGGAATACAAACACTTGGGTAAGAATTTTTTTCATTTCATTTTTATATATTTTTTAAGATAAAATTGGATTTGTAAATTAGGCTAAAGGCTTGGCAGTCCTACCCATGCATTTCCTCATGCAGTCCATCAGGTTTCAGGCATAACTGATTTTGAGTCAGACAATACTTTTCAGTTTGTTTGGTGCAGGATTAACTTAATCCCTGCCCAAAGTCAACAAGGGCCTAGCCTTTACCAGATTCCAACCAACTGATCATGGTTAGCAGAAGAGAAATAAATATACATTTCTGAAGGAAGTAAATAATTATTGCTTTATGTTTCAGTCTTAATTTTGTGTCTGAAGAGAGAAGTTGAAACAAACCACAATGACAAGCAATCAAGTACGTGAAGTGGATGATTCTTATTGCCTACTGCACCATTTCATCAAATCCAACAATGATAATTTCTTTTTATATGTACTGAATGTATTTTTCATTTTTTTTTTTTTTTTTTTTTTGGCCATGCTCACTCAGGGTACAAACTGGGATTTGTGTATCAATTTGTTTTCAATCAGTTTCTTGATCCAGTTATTAGGGACAGATGCAATATTAGCTTACTGTAGCATCATCTTCCGGCAAAGCCTTGAGTCAAACAGTAACAAAATAAAGATATTAAACTGGTATCTGCATGAGGCATTGAGGTTGTTATCAATTTCTTTGCACGGATGCTGAGCAAGCATTCAAATACCAATGAACTTTGTCCCTCTCGAAGCCCTCCCCCCTCGAGGAAATTAGAAAAATCCCTAAATATAATACAATTTTGTGGCCCTCTAGAAGAGCTATATCAGTGGACTATAAAGTATTGCATGAACGAATTGCTTATACCACTCCTAACAAGGGCCCAATAAATGGCTTCTTTATATCCCCCAACTACAAATTTCTGTTAAAATCATATCTCAGCTCTGATCCCAAAACACACTCCTTCATGCACCTTACACTCTGCTTCTGACCTTGGCCTCTCTTTTCCTCCCATGACTTTATCCCATTCACAGTTGAATGACTTCCGCCCAGTTTCCGCCTGTCTCTAAAATTCCCTTCCACATTCTATCGTACTCTCCCCGTCCCTCCAAAGCTCAAAAGCCTATTTAATTCACAGTGATTCTTCTGAAGTCATGATGCATGTTGCACCACCGTTTATAGCCAATCCATATGAAACACATGAAATAACTTGCTTTTAAAAAGATACAGTGAAGGGACTGCATTACTGTGGATATGATAAACAGTAGTTTTCTACTAGTTAAGCAAATTTTCTGCTTAATATCCAAAGCTTTTTAATATAAAGGCATGACCAGAAACAGTGAAACAAGGCTATTTCAGCAGAGCCATATTTAAGGCAATTATGCTTCAGAGTAATTTTAAGGCGATACTGCTGATAATAAACTGTATGGAAAATATAGCTCTTCTAAAGGGAGTTGATAGTTTATAAATGTAGCAAGTAGATTCTCCCAATCCAAGACTGATAATAGTTTAAAATTTTTACTAGAGTAACTTTGTGCCTGGAAAAAAGCAAGTTAATTTCCTCTCATGTACCACATATGAAAAGGATGTATGGGAGAGCGACCTTGGAATACTTCATTTTGTATCAAGGGGAAATTACGGGAGTGGTGCCTTGTTAGCTTAACATTAGGGATCAGTGGGTTTTCTACCCAGCTCTCTTCATGTGTATGCAAAAATAGACTGGATGGAAAATTTCTGGAATGAGCATAAAGATCAGTCCTAGTTATATTTCCTAATATCAGGGAAGTTGTATCCACCATTAATATGTACAGTAATTGCTTAAAGTGATACTGACACTAAAAAATGACTCCTCAAAATATGAATATACATAAAAAGTTGCCTATAGGTCATGTTGATTGATTTTCGCTGAGAGATTTGCTTTTGTAAATAATTGTTACTTGAAGTTCCTAAACCTGACTATTTTGCCAATCTGACTGTCCCTTCTCAGCCTGTCAAAAAATGAAGGTCATGCAAAGACAATGTTATGATAGATGTAAAAAAAGGTTTAATTTCTGGTGTCAGTATCTCTTTTAAGTAGGCTTACAGGGGTTCTTCCCATTCCAAATAAAGGATGTACATGTAGAATAAACTTTATTACTATTTGCCATTGTTTTCGTTAAAAGTTGAAAGTCCACATTAAGTAGAGCAACAGGTTGAAAAGCATAAACTAAGGTGGTTTTGGACCAAGATTTGGTTGAAGAAGTTTATAGAAGAATCTGCCTGGACCAGGGGATTTGTCAAGGTACAAAGATTTAATAGCTGTGGAAATTTCTTTGTAAGTGCCTTTGTTTAACAAAGCACTCTAATGTGTTGTATAATAAGTAAATGATGATTAAGATGATAGTAGCACAAAACAAAACAAGCTCTGACCTACTGTTTAATGCTCAAAAATAAAGCAGGTGTATTCCTATCTTGACTCTCCGGTTAATCATATAAAACTAATTCAGTATGTTTTGTTGTTTCTGTATTATGGGGTTTATTTGTGTCTTCTTTCAGTTCAACTATGTTGCAGTCTGTCAGTCTTTATAGTGACTAATAGTTTTTAGCTAATTCAGAGACTGTTGGTATTGAGACAAAGTGTGTATGTGGTGCATGTTCAAACCTCTTGCAGTGTTTTTAAATTTGATAAATTAAGAAAAAAATTGTGTTTTCAAGTAATTTGTAAAATGCAGTTTTTAGTGCTAAAATTGTACGATTCCTCAAAAAATTAATCTGGAAATCTGGGCCGGAAGTGAATGCAGTTTACCAGTAGACATCTGACACCGTGTTTTATGTTAACACTTTGTTAAATACAGTGGGGCAACTACTTTCTGAATCATCCTGATTAACACAAACCCTTGCAGCCACTGGTCTTCTAGTACTTTCCTCTTTTGAAAGTATATTGCCTGCAAATTACATTTTGTTGATGCAAGTTGCAGAGCAGTATTTTGTTAAGCAGTTGCAATAGGTGTCCAGATATCAATGTGCATGGTGCTCTAAAGATGCCCTGAGATCAGGAGCCTCTGGGATCAGCCTTCCCTGGAATTGTGAAACTGGATGAAACCATTGAACAGAGGATCCCTTTCCCTTGGATTAGTGATATATGGGTGGACACACCAGAAAGTGAGGTCGAGAAATCCTAAACTTGCACCTGACCCTAACCCTAACCCTACCTGACCTGGCTTCTCCCCTCTATTTATAGACCCACGCCCACCCCACAATGATGTCACAAATGGGACGGGGCATGTTGGGACCGCGCCTATAAATTAGAGAGCCGGAAGACGAAGCTGGCAGTGTTAGGTTGCGGGCAGGTGAGCGGAAGAGCTCAACCCAAACCCACAACCCAACCCGCAATTTACGTGCCGAGGTCATCCCAAACCCGTCTAACCCAGGTCCTCCAGGTATTGAGCTGACCCGCAAATCACTAACGCCCAACCCTATCCCGAACCCAACCTGGCATACACCTCTATTAATAGACCCAAGCCCACCACCCCATATCTGAAGTCCCAAAGGGAGGGAGTGGGGAGGGTGGAAGAGAGAGCTCAGCTCAAACCCACCTGAGACCCGTCAATATTGTACGAGTGTCGGCCTGAAACCGCCTGGCCCATGGGCTTCAGGCTAGCCCACACATCAATACCCTGGATCAGTTTCTGCAGTGTAAATATTTGAATTTCAAGGCAGTGTCATAGTTAACAGCTGAAGAAGTCTCTTTTCCCCAAGCAGTTACAGCTGTTCTGTTACAAGGCAGGTGACAGCCCTGCTCTTAGTTTATGATGATTAGGGTATCTCTAGTGAGAAAATCACCCAGGGGTATTTATCCTACAGATTCTCTTTTACAAATAAAACTAATAAACCAGCACAGGCATAAAATTAGATTAGACAACCTGTAACAAATGTGAATAAATGGCATGGATTCACAGCTAAGAAGTAATATAAACATATAAAAGTGGAGCCTGGGATTAACAAATAAGAAAGTGCGCTGTCTCATAACCTTCCCTTATAATGGAATTGTAATTCATAGGGAACTGTAAGTTACTGCATTGTTACGGCTGCCATTCATTCCTAAGGCCATGACATATTAAGTTCTATAGCACACGATGTGTCCAAGGATTTAGGAGAACATAACGACAGAATAAATGTTCCGGAGACATAAAGTTACATTGGGTAAAGAGGTTACTGTTCATGTGTAAATGTTATTTCTGGAGTCAGCCCTCATATAGTTGCACTTTACTACTGTAATTTCACTAAGACTTTATTTCTATGAGAAATTATTTTGAAAGGTTTGACAGGTACACTGCATATATCTGCATATTTCCTTAGTGCTTTATGTATCGTAAAGAGCAAGTTATAGGCAGCAACCTGATGCAATTGTACAGAAGTCCCATTATTTAGCAGGGTCCTCTTTGGTCATAAAAATGGTACCGACATATAAAAATGTGGTATCAACTATTCAAACATACTTATATCAAGGGCAGCAAATACATTTTTTCACCTCAAATGTACTTTATCCTTCATGATTTATGGGGCACCCTAAACCAAATGTTCACCCACAAAGATCACTACTTTACAGACAGAATGCAAACTAGCTACATCAGAATTTCTGGGGTGCAGGGTCACCATCAGAAACATTAGGGTTCCATACAAGTTAATCAATGAACACAGGCACGCAGTACTAAAAGTTTAGCACACTCCTTTTGTGTGCAATATAAACAGCTGATGTTTCGGCAAGTGTTTTTCAGCTTCCTGAAAATATACGCCATATGCATTGTGTGGCATTAGCCTTAGGGGCAATTTCACATTCATTAGTAAAACTGTAATAACACATAAAACAAGACCCCAAAACCCACAGAAATATGTTCAAACTTTACATAATCTGCCAAAAAATTTGCTGCACTATGTGTACCATTTCTTTATGTCCCTCTTTGCATTTTTCACATGTTGGGAGGTATGTCATTTACCTATATAGCGCCAGAAATTTACGCAGCACATGTATTTATATAACAAACATGTGTCTTACAATACAGTTGAGGTAAACAAATACCTTGTTCAGGACATATAGTGGACACTTTTCTGAAGTACAATTACTGGCTAGGACTGTACCATAAGACTATACCATAGAAAGCATACACAGTGGTAAACAGACAGAAATCTTTTGTAAATGTTTTTCCTGTGACTGCAGTACCTTTTATAGAGCTTATTTACAAATATTTAGGCACACTGATATATAATAATAATCATCATCCACCCCCCCCCCCATTGACTCGCACTGCAAGATTCCCCCTTGAAATGAGCATCAGAGGTTGACAGCTCTGCAAAAGGACAAAGCCAACTCACCAGGGCCACCATCAAAAAACAATGGGGCCTCATACTACTCAAAGGGCAGGGCAATACCCCCAGTCAGGGGCATACCTACAGAGGAAGCAGACCCTGTAGGCCCATCTTGGTCTGCACAAAGACAATCAGATCTGCCTCCCAAACCTTGCAACCTTGCCTACTCCCAAGAAGCTCTATCCCTTTTGGGGTCTTCAATTTTGGGCAGTAGCAGGAGTGTTGTGAAGGATATTGCTCTGTAACTTCTAGTTATACCACTGTACAGAATTATTTGCTGGGTAAACCAGTGGCATGCAAACTGAACATTTAAATGCACTCTGGTTTTATTTTCCAGTGACAATGGCACAGTAATGGTTGTGCTTTTATATGGCTTTTTTTTTTTGCAGCTCATAATTGATGACCTTTGTGTACCCCAATTCCCTGTAAAACAAGCAACTGACCATCTCACGCCATCTTTTCAGTATCGGAAGTCAGGGAAGAGCTAGTATATACTCTGGCATAAACTGCCAGCCACAAAGTTCAACCGCTGATGGAAGTTTCTTCTGTTTTCAGAGGTAAAAGTCCATTTATGTTTAGTGTATTAAATGGTTTATTCTTGGGGAAGAAAAAATACCCCTTTTAAAAGATTAACATTGCAAGGGCTCCTATGGGACATTTATGAGAAAAATGCGCAAAGACATAACATTTATTGATGATCCTACTAATTTCCTCTCCTCTGGAACATAAAAGCACAAACGAATGGGCTGCCTGACAGGATGATTTTTAACCCTGGTGGAATTAACAGCTACGGATTTTTACAAAAAGACTGTGATAAATTTAAACTAAAGCCAAAGCATTAACATTTACCAACCACTAAAACAAAGCCATAGTTTAGCTGCACTATTTATTTTACCTTTGAATATAAGCAACAAAATTGTATTTAAAAAATGAATGGCTGTTTGTGAGGTGAAACCAGTGTCAGTATTTCAGGGAATTGCCCCTCACCCCACACACTACAATTAAAGTAGAATATTTAGGAAAGTGTATAGAGTTGTAATTAAAAACACCAAATATTAGCCCACATTCATTTCAATAAGAAAAAGTTATCTCATGGTGTATCATGTGAAAACACATGGATGAGATTCAATCCAAGGAGAATAAACTTTTCTTCAAATGCAGTTCCAGTTTTTTTCCATAGACTTCAGTAGAGTTTTCACCTGATAATCCATGAGGTAAGTTTTTATGAATTGAATTGTTCTTATCTCAATTGCCCCAGGCCAAAAAAAATCATTTTTAAATGAAGGAAAATCTGATGTGTGTGTCTGCCCAAACATTTCATACAGCGGCATAGACTATAATGCCCTTTAAAGCTGCTGTATATTAACAGATATCCCAGGGCTTGTGTTGAATCAATGTTTTCTCTATATTTTTAAATACATTTAGTTAAAAGAACTAAAGAAGCATTTTTTTAGCAAGTTACTACCTCCTTCCCGTGAAAACAGTTAGTTTGACCCTTTAACAATAGATAATCTCACCAATAGGTCACCAATAGAAAATGAACATAATGCCAGCCAAAGTATATTTCACCAATGACCCACATTAGGAAATGATAATAAACTGAATTTGCCTTTCTTTCTTTCTCTCTGTATTTCTTTTAAGATGGTAGCCTCTTGCTCTTTTTATGTGTCATTATCATTTTCAGTCTCTGTCCCTGTCAATTGCAAATACTTTTTCTTTAGCAATTACAAACATAAGTTTCTTCATAATTTAAATTCCTGTTACATTTACTTGCATGTCTCTACACTTTAATAGCTTATTAATATCCTTCCTTTGGGAAAAGGGTCCTAAATAAGCAACAAAATTATATTTTCATTCCTAGAGCTAATGCCCTATTATATGCAACAGAGTCATTTATTAACTTTAGTAAACCCTGTTACTTCTTAGAGTTGCACAGTCGGTTATACACAATAGCCACCAAATCATTCTCATGTTAAGGAGGCTCCCAACAAAATACAATTTGGTACATTTCTGCCCACAAGTGCAGTGAGCAAAGTACAATTTCAAGTGCAGTCATGTTTTTTTCCCACAATGCAAGGTAATTGCACAGAGTGCAGCTATATGGAAGTTCAAGGAGCACATGTTGACATAGGTTCCATTCATTTTTGGCCCCTCAACTTATGACAGTGCTGGTGAGGAGACTATATGACCCCTTTTAACCTATTTTTAAGCTAGATCTCTATCCAATAATGAATATGTATTTCTAATTGTAATCAGTAACCTTTTGTGTGGTACTGTATGCTTTAGAAACCTGTACATAGATCAAATCCACAGCCACTTTAATATCTAGGCTTCTGCTCACCTCCTTATAGAAGGTAATTAAATTTGTCTAGCAAGATCTATTGCACATAAAAACGTGCTGGCTTAAAGGGCATGTAAACCCTACATTTTCCCACAATGTATATAAGTTGGGCACATCTCCTCCACCCAAACCACACCATTTGTACTGCATATATCCCCTCTGTCCGCCATCACATTTTCCTAAACAAAATAGCAACATTAACCTAGTGACCATTTTCCCTCTGACATCATCAGTAAAATTGACATCTGCAAACAGCACATGTGCGCTGTAAAGTACAATGATGAATGCAGGCTTACACCGGCAGAACTTACTTTGATAAAAAGTTTGGCTTGGATTGTGCCCTGTAATGGTTAAACTGAGCTTAGGACAGAAGGTTAATAGAAAAAAAACAAATTTCTCCAGAAGAGTGCACAGCTAGAGCAGAGTTTCTATGGAAACCAGCAGTGCCACCTCTTCATTGGCTGCTAGACTGAAGGGCATGTTTGCTAACCTGAGTTAAGAAGAACTGTGCCTATTCAGTAAACCAAGAGCCAGAGTCAATTCCTAAGGGAGGGGGCCGAGTGAGTTAGAGGGGAAGAAGGGATCCCATGTGATTAAGGGGATGCTGCAGCCTTAGTATTAACCCTTTAAGAGCCAGAGTGGCAGGTATTTAAAGATTTCAAAGAAGCTGTTCACTGATTAAATTTTTTGGTGGAGGGTTTACATGTCCTTTAAACTCATAATGAATTATAATGCATTCAAGTATTCATTATTAACCCCTCCAATATTTAGAACTTTCCTTATAGCACCAGGATGATCATTTACCCCTATAATGATTAATGACAGGTTTAACCCACAGTTAAAAGCAATTGATACACAAGCTGGGAAAGTGGGGAACATTGAACTAATTTCTTTAAGGAAATCCCAAATGACCTTTTAATAATCTGCCTCTATGTGAATACAAAACATATCTACTATCAAATGGGCGATCATTAAGTGTCTGTAGACATGCCCCAAGGTCTCCAGATCCTCTAGTTCTATATTATGCTATTTTTCATAAAGAAGATTTCTTTCAACTCATTTACAAGAGGAACTCAGTGCCATCTGCTGGTTTGTATAGTAACCTGCAAGGGCTGATGCTCTTAAAATGTTTTTAGTTTCTTGAGTTATTACAGAACCTTTGTTCCCCTTGATGTCTTATCATTAAAAAAAAATGTACAAACAATGATTATTAATGGACAAGTATCATTTTGTGTCATTCAAACAGACACAATATTTGTGATTGGGATCTATTAGAAGCTACAAATTGAAGTGATCTGCAGATATAATGTTGTAACAATAAAAACAATCTTCCCGCTGCATAGAACAGCTTGGGCACATCCAGATGGGCAAACCCTTATAGCCCAAGGAAACCCTTGGATGCACACTGGCAGCTCATCCATGGTCCTGTTAGTGAATGATAACCAACACAGAAGGATAAACATTAAACAGAAACCTAAGGATTATTTGGCGTTGGAACCATTGCTGTTTGAAAATGTGTATTTGTATCTCTTTTAGGTACTAATAAGATTCTTGCTATTAAGACCTTTTCCATCTATTTGTTTCCTTTTAATACGTTGCGCCAACAATTTGCAATTTTTATTTCACTTTCAGGTTGTTGGATGTCTTCTTTTTGTATCTTTTTCCTGTGTTTTTCGTCTCTTGGGGACGGGGTTTTGTTATTTGATGTTGTTTTGTCAGGGGTCCCCAAACTTTTTAGCTCTGGGCAATATTTAAATATAAAAAAGTTAGGGAGCAATAAAAACATGAAAAAAGTTCCTTGGGGTGACCAATAAGGGCTGTGATTGGTTATTTGGTAGGCCAATCGGTACTGGCAGCCTACAGGCGGCTCTTATTGGCTGTACACATGGTCTTTATGTCCCCAAAACTTGCTTCCTATTCAGAAATTCAAAAATGAGCACCTGCTTTGAGGCCACTGGGAGCAATAACAATCTTGTGACTCTATTTAGCATCTGAAATGATCTCAGAATATTTAAAAGAATACTAGACTGGCCTATCCAAATTATCCTACTGTAAATATAAAGTATATTATAAAGGGGGAATTTATTCCATAGAAAAATGAGCAACTTCAGTCGCGGTTGTCATCTCTACAAGACTGACGTCATCAAGATGGACGATTTTCACAACTGCATATGTACAACATTTCCCCACCCGTTCTTAAAGGACCATTCAGCGTAAAAATGAAACTAGGTAAAATGGATAAACTGTGCAAAATAAAAAATATTTGTAATATAGTTAGTTAGGCAAAAATGTAATCTATAGAGGCTGGAGTGAGCAGATGTCTAACATAATAGCCAGACACTACTTCCTGCTTTCAGCTCTCTAACCTCTGCGTTAGTTTGTGAGCACGCAGGTCAGATTCAAATGCAAACTAACTGAACAGTTATGTCCCATATGCCCCCCCCCCCTCAAGTCACTGACTGGGTACTGACTGCTAACAGGTTAGAGAGCTATAAAGGAGGAAGTAGTGTTGTGGCCATTATGTTAGACATCTGTTCACTACAGCCCTTATAGATTAAATTTTTGCCTAACTATTGAACTATTTTGCACAGTCTCTCTATTTTACCCAGGTTCATTTTTACACTCAACTGTTCCTTTTCAGTTTCTCGTGTGCTGTCATAGGTGATGAAACAGCAGCGCACAAGCAGCATTAGTGGGTTTGTTTTTGCACTTAAACCATTAGTGTTTTTAAAGCACTAAAAACAAACACTGATATATCTCCGCCATTGTTGTGTTTTGCTTTTCCTTGTGCTTTAAAACAGAAAAACTTGCAGCTGATGAGTGCAGCCTACTAAAGTGTAAATAACAATCACCTATTACCTCTTTAACTGCATAAATATATTCATTCAAGGTAATAAGCTAGCGTTGCAATAATTGCTCATTTTTTTCCCCATTTATTTTGCAGATCATTTTTTATCTGCAGGCAGATCAGTGGGAAGGACAAGGTGAAATAATTAAAGGGAGAAAATGCTAACAGAATTAAACTAATGAGCGCATTTGGATGTCTTTTACATATTCCCAGTCCTGTAGTATTCAGCTCATTAGGAAGTATGTACCAAGTGAAGGCACTGCCAATTTGAGCTATTTTCCTAAAGGCACACCAATAAATTTGCATCTGATCTGTGAGCAGGAAGCTTGTTATCTGAGCCGTACATCTGGTCCCGGCCAAAACAGGCTGATTGTACCTCTGGCTTCAGCAACTGAATTGATGAGGCTAAGCATAGTCATAGCAAAGGGAATATAAATATGAATTTTGGGAAATTGGTAATAGGAAAGAGCTCAAGCATTCTGCAGGACAATATTTTCCCAAGTATGGCACAGCATTATGTATGTATGTCATTTATTCTTTGTTACATTTTAACCATTTTTACTTTGATTAAAGAAACCTTAACTAAATTTGTTTTATGTATAATGATACATAAATACACTATATACCAGTGAGTCCCAACCAGTGGCTCACGAGCAACATGTCACTCACCAACCCCTTGGATGTTGCTCCCAGCTTATTTTCGAATTCCTGGCTTGGAGGCAGGTTTTGGTTATGTATGTATTTCTAATAAAATAAATACATATATATGTAGGCAAATACCATCCCACCTGGATTTATGCCAGTGACCTACATGTTCTATGCAGTCTGTTATACCTCTGTAGGTCGCTGGCATAAATTTAGGTGGGATGGTATTTGCCTACATATGTATGTATTTATGTATGTATGTATTTATCTCAGCTTCTATGAATCACTAGGAAACATTGATATTGTTAAACATTTATTTTTCAGGTAGGCATGGCTTGTTTAGCAGTTGTCAGTCTGGTCATAGGTGCTCAGAGTATAAAATCCCCAGTTCTGAGCTAACTCATTGCCTGTTAAAGGCCTAGTTTGCTTGTTCCTGGGTGCTCTGATCCCTGCTACCGCTGTTTCCTGGTTCCCACTTTCCTGGTCCTGTACCTTGTGTTGACTCCTTGGTTTTGACCCTGGGTTCTTACTGACGGCTCCATCCCTTCCAGTTCCTTCCATACAGTATATGTTTGGCTCTCTTGCCTGCCTCTTTGGGAATTGCTGGATTCTTGTGTGGTAAGTGACCACACGAGAAGCAGCACCCAAGGGCCAGGTCCAGAGTCAAAGGTTGCTGTTATAGGCAGAGAAGCACAGTTAGACAGAAATCCAGATACTTCGCTGGTGTTTGGATTTGCCATACGCGACAAAATTGTAGGCAAGGTGTATAAGTACCTGCAGATCTCAGGTAAAGATCCCAGAAACACTTCTGTAAAGGATATTAAGGTCATTTGTGCTCCTGAATCATTAACCTAAAGCCAACATAAACTGTAAAAGAGTAAGAGGCTAAAAGTACAATAAATTTGCATCTCAATTACCCATTCCACCATTTGCTATTGGGAAAAAGTGTTGTTCTGATGGACCAGACTGTATAAAAGGTTAGTGAGAAAGAGGATGATAAACCATTGCCTGTGACAAAAACTGCTAGCTTGGCAGGCTGTGTTTTAGCTAAATATGAAGTACTACAATATCTAAATATCAATCATTCCTATTTTTGTTTCTGTGTATTCACATCGGGAGCTGATTTCACATAGCGTATATATGCAAAACTCTGTGCCTCACACAAACTAAAGTACTTTAGCAGGGCAAAGTTCAATATTTTCACAAGGTATTATATTTCCAACATCCGCAAGAAATGCTTAAAAAAGCAATGCATTAGACAGATAGCAGACAACCTATCCTCATGTCATCTTTACTTGTTTTATTGTCAGTTTGTTATTCTTGTTTTAAGAGGGAGTAAAGTAAGTAAATCTTCTTAAAGCTGCAAGTAAAAGGATCCAATTAACTGCTTATATTGCTGGCATGTCCAAGCCAAATCTGAATCTGGACAGCTGAATGCAAAACTTTTTGTTCACAACTGATATAATTCTTAACTCTATGGGACCGATTCACAAAAGGTTGATAAAACAAGCGCTATTTATAGCGTTAAAAATGTTATTGCTTCTTATTTTTTGCGACTTAACGCTCGATTCACTAAAAGGACACTTGTCATAATTAAGATGCAATGTTCTTTGCGTTATTTAACACGGTAAATTTCGCCACGTGCTATATAAGCGCATGATTTTACACACTTAAAGGAGAAGGAAAGGCTAAGTCACTTGGGGGTGCCAAAATGTTAGGCACCCCCAAGTGACTTAGAGCGCCTACCTTGTACCCCGGGCTGGTGCCCCTGTACGGAGGGAACAGCACCAGCCCGGGGTAGCTGCCGGCGCTTCCTCCTTCCTCCTCGCTTGCGCGCGCATGCGCAGTAGAGTGAAAAGCCGAACTTAAACATTAAAGTCGGCTTTTCACTCTACTGCGCATGCGCCGGCCGGCGGATTTCGCCGGCAGCGCGCAAAGGAAGGAGGAAGCGGTGTCTACAGGTGCCCCGGGCTGGTGCTGTTCCCTCCGTACAGGGGCACCAGCCCGGGGTACAAGGTAGGCGCTCTAAGTCACTTGGGGGTGCCTAACATTTTGGCACCCCCAAGTGACTTAGCCTTTCCTTCTCCTTTAACCATTAATTTTGGAAAACTACTGTTCAGAAAATGACCATTTCCCTGAAAAGTGGAGGATGCATCACTCTAGGGCCAACACACACTTAAAAAAATCCCACTGCAAAGTCCATGTTGTGTTGCCAAAAGCTCACGAACCACAATTTTCTTTAAGTACCGCCTGCCCCAAGTAGGTGTTAATATTCGCACAGACTAATGCGATATTTAGCGCCTTTAGCGTTTCATATGTGTTTGTGAATCATGCGTAAGTATTATTTCTATTCGCTAATTAACGCAATGTGAGGTAAATAATGCATTGCGATAGTGCATTTTTTGCGTTGCATTTATCCATCTTTGCTTTCAAAATGCATGTATCTATTTCACCACTTTTCCTATATGCAAAGAACCAATGGGCAAAACCTAGCATTTATCACAGATTTATCTAGGTGTTGGGTAGGGCCGCCATTTGCCCAGGGCCCACCTGCACAGGGAGGACCACCATCAACCATTTAATCTGCAACAACCTTTAAAGATAGCATCAAAGAGAAATGGCAATGCTCTTTTGCATGGACCTTGTTAGCACGATTTCTTTATAAAGCATTTACTCTTTTCTCCACCACAAATATATCCTTGCATTTCAGTTCCTTCGTGTACCTGAATTCATAACATTGGTGTTTGTATGGACAGCAATGTAAGTGCTGATAGCCCAATATGTATCCCCAATAAAAGGTTACATTGTGTAAGATACAAAGATCAAATCTGTGTGTGTGTATAGCGGGCTAGACTGGTCACAGTGTCACCAAATGAATATCCTATATCTGACTCTTGATTTCATTGACATGAAAAGGAACTCTATATAGAGACAATGTGGACATGCTTTCTATGCATAAAGCACATTAGCCAGATTGCCATATCTCCCCCCCCCCCCCCCCATTTCTGGTCTGTAGATCTGATAGTATTGCATCCCCTGAGACTAAAAATATTTCTCCATTTTATTAATACAGGAAAAAAAGACAAACATATGTCTTATTATGCCACTTGGCATCTACAGTTATGCCAGAGCATTTGTTACCTTGTGAGCAATTTGAACCCATAAACACTTGCTTCCAGCTTAGCCAGGTTCCCTCTTACAATGGGATCTACAATGCATAGAATATACAGGAAGATTTTCCACTGGAATATTGTTGTGTGGCGCTGTAACTTTTCAGAAGGATAGCCACGTATAATGTACATAAAAATGTATTATTTTTATCAACATTTTAAAGTTTATGAATAAGGAGTGCAAACAATAACAAAAATCTTGTATGTGATGAATAATGATTCCCCTGTAGCTAACTTTATTTACTTGAAAAAGTTTTTTCTTTGTTAATATTTATGATTAACTACAGTCTGTCATACAGACAGTGTTTCTTGCTGAAAAAAAACATATTTCTTCTGCATTACAGTGTGTGGCCAGTAGATGGCATGCAATACAACATTAACTAACTGCATTTGTAGCAGCTCAGCTCTTTCATTCAGAGCTTTGCTCAGGCATCTCTTTACTCTACTTATTGGACTAGTAAACCTAGGAGCTGATTGCTTGTTGGCTACAATTAGTTACTTACCTTATTCATGTTTTTTGCATAGCTCCAAGGCTGTTTATACAGGGGGATCATTTACCCCCTGTTGAAAAATATAGGGATATCAGAAGTCCAACCAAATATTACAACCAAATAAAAGCACAAGGTCGCAAGGTTTTATTTTATACTGGTCAAGGAACTCTGAGGTGACTTCTAACATGGTACATTATTTTTTCAGTTGTGCGACAGTAGATATAGGACATATTTACAGGTTCTTGAGTATTTAACATACATGTACATGTGAGGATTCAGGTGTCACAGAATCAGTATCTTTTGCAGTTTTGGGCCCCCTTTAGGGGAAATCGAAGCGCCGCGTATGCCATCCCACCGGCGATCTACATTCTCGCCGGTGGGATGGCATTTCGGGGAAATTAGTCGCCCGCGACAAGGGAGATTTGTTGTGGGCTACTAATCTCCCCGTGTGCCAGAGGGACACAGGGGACAGTTTATCGGAGCACAGGTCACATGGCTGTGGCACCCTGGGAAATGAAGAATAAGGCTAATTTTAAAAAATCTGTTTGTGTTTTTAAAAAATGAATTTCAGTGCAGGATTCTGCAGGAGAAGCTCTATTAACTAACGTGTTTTGAAAAAAAACATGTTTTCCCATGACTGTATTCCTTTAAGGAATTTTACTCTCTCTTGTGTCAGAGTAAGATTTAAAGCCTCAGAGTTTTCATAATTTATAGATAGACATGAAACTGCTCTGAATCACCCCAATAAACTGGTCAGATTAGATAGAGAAGTCACTGGTTGGGAGACCAGCAAGGTGAACATAGATATTTTATGATGCACATTGTTAATCCATAGACAATGTATGTTGGGGTTAGATCTGATGAGGGCTGAAAAAGGGCTCTATAGCAAGATCAAATAATATAGGCGAAAGATTACATCCTCGGCGGGTGCTTCACTGTAAGGTAAAGGTAGAAGATTGAAATCCTATTGACATCACATACTGTATGCAGTAGGAGATCAATATAGAGCTTTGAGCCAGATTTAAATCTTGAACCCTGGCCCCACTTACACATTATATAATGCAGTTATTACCAAGCGAGAAATCAAATGCTTTATGGATATCAAGCTTTAGTACCATGGCTTTAGTGGAAGTGGTCCGACACTTATGTATTAATGGCAACCCATATACATATTTCTATATAATATTAATATATATATTTATATATTCCTATTATCTCAATTTTGGGTACATTCCAAGAAGAAAGTGCTGACGTACTTTAAAGCAACTATTTTGGTTATACCAGTGAATTATATGCTAAAGGGATTTCCTTTAAAGCCATTTAGCACCTTAGCAGAAATCAGAGCTGTTAACCACTGGGGAATTCTGACATATGGTGGAGACCGGATGAGAGGGTGCTGAGAAGCAATGTAGTTCTCAGAGGAGAAGACAATTTCTGAAGTTAAAGAAATGCTTTTTAAATGTTTTTGGGTTCAAATAGCACCTTTTGTTGACCAACATTTCATTAGTGCGTCCTTCCTTTAAAGTCGCTTTGTATAACTTACTTATGAAATAACAGGTGTTCTTAAGTTTACCTTATAAGAAATGTAACCCTATCCACCAAATGGCACTTAAATATAGTTCAACCACGTTCGCTGCATTTATTTGTCATATTCCGCGAGGGCTTTCATTGGCCAAAATGATATGAGTGGGTCAGTCAGCTTGGGTAAGTGTTCTGAAATGACTAATTTAAGTAATTTAAAAAGTGCATCCCTATGGCAGTCACCCCCAGACAGCAAGCCACAAAGGCCTTTTTGTGACGCTGATAAGGACAAATGTAAACTGTTAATAAATGGTAACGCAAAAGCAAAGGGAATGGCATTTCCAGGAGATTTGTCACCTGCGGTACCACATTTTTAAAGCAGGTGACAAATCTTTCCATGTGTGTTAGTTTTCTTAAAGATTAAAGGGCTTTATAATAAATGCATGTCTGAATTAATATGTGCAATAACATGCCAATTGCCATGATTTTTACCCACAGTGCAGCATTTTCCTCAGATTTACAGATTAATAGCACCACAATATGTGCGCATTTACCAATGCACTTGTGAAATTAGAATTAGAATGGAGAGCTGGGAGGCAGCTGAAATGAAAGTCAGCTTTCACCCAATATAAAATATCCTAAAGTCAAGGCCTCTGAGATACCGGTTTCCACTTTGAAGCAGTACTGAGATTTGCATTCTGCAAGCTACATAATAGCTACATAATTTAAACGTTCCCGTAAAATATACTTTATCTGCCAGGGCAAAATATAACAATAATGCAACAGAAGTTAGTAAAAACAGAATATTTCTATGTTCTCTGAAATGTATGTATTGATTAATGTTTTCTGTGGTTTCCTGCTACCTTTGAACATGCTCATGGCTAGAGGTAAACCACATTCACTTGCTCTTTCACTTACCCTAACTATACACAGCAGGATGCACACGTGATTAAACAAGAAAGGAAATGTGGCAAGCAGCAAAAGTATGCGTGTGAGCTGCTTTTAATCTTATCTTTTACTTTTTACCAGAATCTTAGCTATATAAAATCCTGTTGAATAGCTGTGTCGAAAAGTAATGCCCACCCACCCACCAAAACCTATACTTAATTTTCTGGTAACATTATAGCAAGCAATCAAAATACCAAGAAATAAAGTGTGTGCTGGTAAGCCATTTAGTTACCTGGGAAAGTAAGGGGGGGGACAACCCTGAAGTAAATAAGTAAAAAGAACATTCTTACACTACATGTGTTCTTAGCTTATCTGTAATCATTTGGAGAAGTGATTCAGTGCATTAATATTATTGTCAACAGTACTGTGCTAAGAAATAAACTTGGAGTGGTGGGCCCTTTGATAGTGTTTTCCAGTGGGCCCCACCTCCCCCAGTGTGACACTGTGGCCATGTAACACACATATAGCTGGAAGCAGCATGGTGCTGGAAAACTTCTCAGCAGAGTCTATCACTAGCCTTCAAGAAACACCCAAGGACATTTTAGCATGGAAAATTCCATAGCCAACCACTGGGAGACTTATTTGTGGTAGGTTCCGCCATTATCAAGCCATGGATGCGCTGGCTTCTTTTTGTGTGCAAACTTAATCTTAAGGTCCCCATACACGGGCCGATTCTAGCTGCCGATATGCACTACCAACCGTCCTGCCTGACCGATATCTGGCCTTAAATCGGGCAGATCTCGATCAGGCAGGTTAAAAAATCTAGTTGGATCGGGGACCGCATCGGCTCGTTGATGCGGTCCCCGGACCGACTTTTCCTATACCCGTCGTTATAATGCGATCTTTGGGCCCCAGGGACAAACAATCGAATTAGCCTGGATTCTCCCGATATCACCCACCCGTAGGTCGGCCCGTGTGTGGGGACCTTTAGTGATCCTAACCATCTTGGTACCATTCAGGAAAAGGTCTATATGTATAAAGAAACATATGTCAGTATGCACTTCTCCTTTATGTTCCAAATACTGGAGCAAATTTGTTGTTCTTAATGGTATAGGAATTTTAAATGGCAAAGCCTTACTGTTTATTCATGTACCTTTTATTATACCTGTGCAATGACATTGAAGCTGTTAAACCCAAAGCAGTATATACTTCATGTTAACACTTAAAAAATTGTATCTCTGGTTCTTATAATAAAAGGGTGTAGCCTACTTCCCCTTTCAGAAGATCCCTGTGTTTAGCCTGTATATCTGTCTTGGGTAGAAGACAGGAAATGTTACAATCTGGGGTCATGCTGTAACCTATTTAATAAAAATGCTTGCAATACAGGTAAATTAAATACAAATAGGGTTTAAATGATAATCATGGGAACATTACCTCAGCACAGCTTACTTTTTTGCCAAATTATCTTTCTGTAAACGTAAGAGAGAGATTATCTAATCTGTATTGGGATGTTTTACCTATGCCTAACAAACCACATGGTCATTTAGTTAGGCAATTAACCTTTTTTATAGCAGTAAATCACTTTTACATGCAGGTTTTCATTTTGATTTGATTTCAAAATATAATTTCCCCATGGACAACATATGATCACCCTGGGAGCCCAGACCTCAGTTAATCTATCTGGCTGATTTTCCACTCTTCATGCTTTAGCAGAAACTAGATTCAACTCACTGGGAAGGGTGTTAAATAGTTAAATGAACCATGTCGGCCCAATCATGAAGCTGCATAATCCCAAGGGTGATAAACCATGTCACAGAGCAAAGGTGGGAAGAGAAGGAACAAGAGAAGCAAGGCGTGCTAGTTTTTCACTTTACATGGGGTTTGAGTTAATACTGTTTGACCAGCTTTAGTTTGGGCCTATATTTTATATTATACAAAAACATAGTTGAAGCCATGCCTTTAAGTAATAATCATAGAGCACAAATGGCCTCTTTGACTGGTGCATGTCCGAAATGCCCTGTCTAAGAAGCATATTGTATTTTTGTTGAGCCAAGTAGGCCAATAATATTGTTCATTTCCCAAATAATCCAAGGTACAATCTATTTTTGTTTCCAGTCATGTAGTTTCTTCTGCTTCTCTGTGGGTCACAAGGTTTACACCAACAAGAAGTTTGATTCCCATTCGACTGTCCTATTTATATAAGTGAACCAAAAAAACTCTGAGTCCAGTTTTAGGAGCAAAACATTGGCTTGTGATACCTCAGAACATGGCTGTATACAAGGCTGGAAAAATCAGTGGTTTGACTGTGTGTTATTTTCACAGTCTAGTTTGTTGAAATTTCTCTCTCAAAACATAGCTTGGAATGATATTAATACCACACATCTGACTGGATACGTCAATGAAAACAGTTAAATTAAGCCACCTACGTTGGTGATATGATAAGAGATCAGATACAAGGGGATACTATAGTAGAATAAGCAAGTTTGCTTTAGTGTAGTAACCTGTTGAAATGAATCAGCTATCTGAAAAAAAAACCAAAGTGCTTACTGGTGGTTTGATGCTTAGGGTTACTAGACCATGAAAAACTTTGCACTGTGTTACTAAAAACCTGATAGCTACTATGGAACAGGCATTTTATATTATATTTTTTAAAGGTAAAACAGTTCACATTAATCAATCTTTGCCACATACATACAAATGTTCAGCTGAAGAGATATTCAACAGAATTATCCCACTGCTGATCCTTCACTTCTGCATAGACCTTGTGCTGGGGATTGGGGGTCAGTGACCCCTATAAACACTTCAGTTGTTTTTTTTACTTCCTTACATGATCTCATGCATAGTATTGTCAGCAGACTTAACTCCTATTGGCTGTGTCTCCTGTCAGTCTGACATTGCTTCCTGTGCCTATGACAGAGTGCTGCAAATCTAACATATCAGTATGGTAGATTTGTGATATGCTGAGTCTGTTTGCCTATGCCATTGTAAGGCAGAAATTAACCAATGACCTTTCAGTTTATACAACTGGTTAGAGTGCAGAAGCAACCAATGGAATTAGTCCAGTTGAAAAAAAGGGGCAAAGCCTGGATGTGATGATGTAAGCCTATAGGAAGTTCTCAGTGTGTCAGGTTCAAAATAAGCCACTCCCATTCCTTCAGAAAACTGATCAGAGAGACAGAAAGAGGACTGATTTAACAGGTATAAAAATTAGCATTGTTGGTGGTTTAGTAAGATTTGGATATTAAAGATGAACAACCCCTTTAATGTATAAATAAAATCATTTTACCTGGCTGTTTTAATTACAGGCGTGCTTAATCTAAGGTTACTTGAATTATTCTATTTTCCTGGAGTCAGCTACATTTATTTGAAGTGCCAATACCTTTATCTTGGCATGCAAACAGAATAATTGAGATTATTAGACTGTTTTTGGTTCAGGCCCCACTTTGCAATTAAACATTTGGTTGGGTGCATTGTACCCTATAACAAGGTTATAGAAACATGATTGAAACATTCAGTCTCCTATAGTTCCAGTGTTATCCAAGACTGTAAATAAGCATTTACCTACAAATTTCACCCTAACTGGCCTTCGTGATGGACCATGTGTCAAAAAAACATGCTATGCCATAGAATAATTAAATAATTAATACATTATTAATACATAAATAGTTATTCATAATTACTTTAAATATATCTTATTAAGCTACAATGGAATTAGAACTGTGGTTACAAGCAGATGTCTCTACTATGAGAGCCACAAATAAACAGGTTTTAGGGTCGGTTATGCCCTTACTAAGATCTTCTCCTGGACTTGGCGAAACCAACTGCAGCCGACAGTTAAGCACCTGGTAAATATTTTTTACATCATCACACAGTGGAACCCCAAGGATGGCATTAAAGTAACCTTGGAGGTGGAAGAACATTGCTTTGGGTCTTTTTGGAGAAAGCAACAGAATGCCTATCCATCCATTAATTGCAAGGGATAGGTGCCCCTCTGTACTTTTTACTTGTTAGCTTCTTTTGAGAACATAGGTTAATGGTCAGTCGCTGAAGGTAAATTATACAACTGACGTACTAGATAGGGCCATAGGGTTTCTACCAATTCACCAAACAGGCGACCAGAGCTTAGCTGCATCAGGAACTTACTGCACTTTCTTTTAAGTTGTTACCCTAAATGGAGAAGGCTCTTAAAATATATACAAAATGGAAGGCCAAACCCCTTTTTGATACATCAAAAATACTTCAATCCAATAAGAGATGCAGAACTCACCTTGTAGGTCAGTGCCCTTCTTATATAAGCAGGTACAGTAATGACTTCCTTTCAGCTGCCTCTAGGACACCACACAAAGAAGGCTAAACAGCACTTAAAGTATTACTGCTCAGGTTATTGATCAGGCTGCCACAGGGTTCATTTCTTCCTCAGGATTATTCAATCCATCATAAAGATTAAATAGAATGGAGTCCAGTGACGTAGCAGTCTATCATTACCCAGGCAGTTCCAATGACACATGTTCAATAGCAATGCATTCTTGCAAATCATTTGGGCTAACATTTACTTTATAAAATGTTGAAGTATTTCATTTTTAAAACACCAATTTCACATAGACTAATTGTAGATCTTGTATTACCCTCATGTTTCTAACAATGTAACCCAGTGATCCCCAACCAGTGGCTCATAAGCAACATGTTGCTCACCACCCCCTTTTGATGTTGCTCCCAGTGGCCTCAAAGTAGGTTCCCATTTATACATTTCTGGAATGGAGGCAAGTTTTGGAAACACAGAGACAGTTTCACTCTAAGCAGAGCCTCCTGCAGGCTAGCAGTTCACATGGGGCTAGCAAATAGCCAATCACAGTCCTTATTTGGTATACCTGAACTTTTGTCCAAGCTTGTGTGGCTCACCAACACTTTTTACATCAGAATGTGGCTCACATGTAAAAAAAACATTGGGGATCACTGGTGTAACCTCATCTTTGTAACTTTGTTGTTAGTGTTCTTACAGATGCACATTTCCCCATCTCCCGATTTCGGAAAAATGAATCAATGTGTAGGCCTTTCCACCAGCAATTCCCTTTAATGCCAGTGGAAAGGCCTTTTCGGGGGACATTACCTTTAAGCGGGGCTTGGATGATTTCTTGAACAAGCATATTATCCATGGCTATTGTGATACTGAAATCTACAACTACAACAGATTTGTGTATATTTAGTTCATATGTTTATATATGCGAGTGTATAGATAGGTTGGTAAGAATGCGTGTATATATGTGCACTGGGGTTCAGTTGGAGGGGTTCAGCTTCATGGACATGGTCTTTTTTGCAACCCAACCTAACTATGTAACTACATTCAACAGTTAAATTAAAGCTTTTGCAAGCTGATCCAAGGGGAAATAACATCAAGGCAGCTGCTAGTTTAGCCTAAATTAGGGGGACTTGTTTCTCGTCCAAAATGCCAATCTACTGGAATTATTACTATCTAAAAACAACATTCTCTTTTTGAGCAAAAAGGTATATCCAAGCAATTGTTGAACTCAACAACGTACCACTCATTAGCGCATCTTTTGTTCTAAATAAACTTATGTAAAAGATCAAAAGTCCCTTTCCTCTAATTTTATTTAAAGACTATTTTTTCTTTACCTGTTCTGTCATATGTAAGCACTGCATTAGCTACACTGTATATATTGGTACAATATATATTTGCATGATGCCGTCTGTTTTAGTAATCTAGCTGCATTTATTATTTTCACAGATGGATGCCCAGACTTTTACTGCATACTCATGGTGTGGTCTAATCAGTGATTTATTTATAGGGAGACATATGTTGGTATCCTTTGCATAAAATACCATCCTTATGCTCAATGATAATATGCTTTTGGCTTCTCTAAATTTTGTATTGCCCCAAGTGCTACAACAAATTTTATTATTTTCTGTTTCTCATTACAATTTTGGTTAAACATACACATTTTAATCTATAATTACATTCTTCTTACAGCTGCCTACATGACTGACTTTGCATTAATTAGCACTGAATCTCATTTACCATATCTCTGGCCAGTCTGTCTTAGCATCCGAGTACTTTGTATTGGGCAAATGTAAAGACCTTTTCCACTAATTTACAATACTTTATGCATTTATAAATGCAGAAGGTATTTAAGTGCTACCTGCTATATCCAGTATATTGTATTACTACATAAAACCAAAAATGAGTAAATAATACTTTATTCTATGAATGTTACTAACCAGTATACCATTTGGTGAATTGTTTCTAAAACCCCTTTGCGCACCTGTATTTGTTATACCTGCAAGAGAGTTTTATATCAGTTAATATACAGGTGTAATATGCAGGTGTAGCAGGTGTTAATCTAGTAAATACAGTGCACTTGGCACATCAGTGGTGAAATAGAGATTTTTAAAAGTCCACTTGCGGTGACTAATCACCACTGCTAAAGTAACAGCAGGTGAATTTCACACTTTTATATTTTAGCTACTTCTATATTTATGCGTGGAGTACCGTTGCAGAGATTAGTTGTCGTGACTGGGTATTTAGTCACAGCAACTGGGTTTTTAAAATATTTCCGCGACCAATCGCCCCTTCTGTCTTCACCCTAGAGGCGAAGACAAACGGAGCTACTTAGTAGAAGCTACTTGTCACAGCTACTAAACTCCAGAAAATATCCTGCCATAGACGATACTGAGAACTGCCTCTGCTAAAACACAATCAGTAAATGATCAGCATTGTCTTTAGTAGCTGTGACAAGTAGCTGCTACTAGTAGCTCTGTGTGTCTTCACCCTAAGAAAGAAGGTTTGATTAGAAGCTGGACGAGATATGAGATCAACATTCAATACTTTCAGGGTATCCCCAAATCCAGAGATAGCTTCAGCCAACCAATGTTTTTAGAAGAGTGAAAAAAAAACCTAATAAGCCACTCTTAACAAGACTTTACAAGAAATGGTCTCTTGTCTTTCTACCTAGCTGACTTTTCAAATCTGCCCAGTTTAGAAGTTTCCCAGCAGGGTCAACGAAATCTTGATAAGCAAGGGTTGGCTCTTTTTTGAGAAGAATAATAACCAGGTCGCAAGTATATGATTAAAACCATGTCTGGAAAACATGAATTTCCAGGTATAAACTAAGTCTTGGAATGAGGGGTTAGTTTTATTTTCATGAGTTAAACCACTTCATTTCAAGTGTTAAATATTCAAAATAATGTAAATGAGGTTCAGGTAAGATTTCAATTTTGGGATTTGTGAATTTGTCACCTCCAAATACCCAAATATCTAGTGATAGATGCAAGGTTGAAAATCCTAAAATCAGGAAATAAACCCCCCAGCTTGTGTGGGCCCCTAATTTTGGGTTTCTTATTACACCAAATACAGTTATTCAGTGATGAATCTAGTTTCTTGACATAAGAGTGCTTAATTAAAAGCAGGATTAAACAGTGAAACTATTATTGAAAAGTGCTGTCTTACTATCTTCTCTTTTAAGTTTAAAGGAACATGCATCTATTTATGGCAAACAGACAGAACTTTATTAATGGCTGGAGTAATAAAGATTTCTCAGGTCTTTAGGAACAATAAACCCTAAGTATTTAAATCTGTTTTAGAAGTATTAAGTATCAGCTTCTTTAATAGGGAGCTAGAAATAGTAGCCTTTATGTTTCAGTCTTGTTAGTGTTATCCTTGCACCCCGAAAATGAACCAAAGTGTTGAAGTAAATTAAACATGTAAAATGTAATTAGAATATAATGTACTGTTGCTCTGCACTGGTACAGCTGGTGTGTTTGCCTCAGAAAGTTTATAGCAGATAACAGATAAATCACTATTGTATTCTACAGAGGTTATCTGTTATCTTCTATGTAACCTGTGCCTTTTTTCCCAGCTTGAATGGCTGTCCCTGTGGCTACACAGCAGGGTTTTTATATAATCTATAGTAACGTTACTGTAGCAAACACACAACTTTTACCAGTGCAGGACAACAGTACATTATATTTTAATTACGTTAAAAACCTTCATTTTGCTTCCGTTAAGACATTTTCCCTATTCCATCAGTCTATTTGTAAATAGGGTGTGTAATTGCTCTTTTGTGTTGTGCCCCCTATTTATAGAGGCTTGCTCCCTGTACAGTTTGTCAGGACATCAGAGAGAAAGGGATTGAAGGTTGGTGTGGCAAAAAAAGGCTTACTCTGTCTTGAAGAGTAAAATCCCTACAACTTGGTTTGCCAAGAGATACTTCTTTTGATAAATGTTGCCACTCCTTTGTTTAAAGGAATTGAGTAGGAAGAAAAGAAGAACGCCAGCAGTAACTGCAGTGAATTTTTTGGGAGTAGCAGTTACACAACATGTGTCAGTTTGATGCCCTTGTAGGCATTTAAAATAAACTGCAATCATTTTTTAGACGTGTCCCTGAATTTTCAAGTGATCTGGTCTTCCTATAACTAGCTTTATCATAGTCATAGTTATCAAAAAAGCAGATGAGCTGCCAGTCCATGGGAATATTCAGTTTTACCCAAATAACAGTGTTTCAAGTATCCAGGTATTAAGGGTGATCCCAGCATATGTACAAAGAGTTTAAAATGTCTGCTATGAACAAGTAAATATAATGGCATTCTGTTGCTTCCACGTTTCACGGCAGACCACCGATTACTCTGCTGGGTGATTTATTGTCCTTAACTACAGACTTTCCTGGTTTTAGTTTAGTTGATGTGGTCAGAAAACAAGTACAATGCTTGTACAAGTTGCACTGATCCAGGGTGAAGGATCAAGGCCTGACCGCTTTGCAAATGCCTTTGCTTTTCCTTGGTCCTGAGTATTACAAGTCTGAAATGGACACAATATTTATATTTAACGGGTAGTTGCACTGCCTTTTAAAGTATGCGGTTTTACCAGGATAGAAGGAGCAAAGAATCTGCAAAAAATCTGTTCTTTAATGTCTTATAGTTTACCTTTAGCAGATTTCTGGTACCTTGAACAAGGACCTCCATGCTGAACCAGTAATTATTATTATTACTATTAATGTGTATTTATAAAGCGCAACATATAATGTAATTTAAGCACAAAATCTTTAAGCTTTTCAGGGTGAGAAGCATTTTGGCTTTGTATCTTGAAAGCCCTGTTCATTTTCCATTAGTCTTGAGGAATCTGAGGGGAATCTGAGAGAAGAGGTCTGCTAAAACGGTTGCAGTTCAGATTGTGATACTGTGTTAAGCAGTCCCTGTCATTTTCCAATATTTTAGCTTAAATAATTTGCAAACCTCACACTTCATGGCATATTGCACCTGGTTATGCACTTTGCACCCTGCCTTCCATATCATAAATTACCCCTAATTTAATTTCTATTCTGTGCTTGGACTGGACAGAGAAAAGCAAATCCTGCAGCCAATCAGACCATTAAATGGTAGACCAAGCAGTAGCTACTCATCCATTCACAATGCAAACATTTGAAAAGACAGTAAACTGCAAAAGAGCAACAAAATATAATTTTGAATAATATATCTGAAATGAATTCTAATTTTAATTCTAAACATATTTTAGTTGATTCAGTAACACTAAATTGTATTTGTATTTTATTAAACTGCATTAAGATTATTTGGCATAGGAATCTGATTCTTTTAAACCGGTGACTTAATGCTTTATCCTGAATATATTATTTTAGCCCTTGGGTTGTATGCTAACTGTGACCCAGGGGAATGTGTGGGAGGTAAGGCTGTGGTTCTTCAAGTGCATTCCCTTGTGCTTAAGCCAAAACACCCAAACCTCGAGACTGAAAAAGTACAGTAACTGTGGTCTAGAGGTCTACGTCAGCCAGACATTAATGACTTGGAAATTCATCCTAATCCAGAGACACAACATGCATAATCTGGGAGAAGAAATAATCAAACAAAAACATTTCTTTTGAAAAAAAAAGACCAAGAATCCAGCTGCAATAACTGCATCTATGTATAAATAAAACATGCTGCAAATTAAATTTTTAGGGGTGCACTGCAGGTATATCTGGCCCTGTTCAAGCCTTCTGCTGTTCATCTACTAATCTGCCATTCAAACCACTGGCTGGTTGCTAGGATAGCCAGGACCCCAGATAACAGTTTGAATTCCAAATCAGAGAGCTTCAGAAATGGTTTTATAATCTAAAAACAAAAACAATAAAAGGTGACATTCCCTTGCAAATTTGATTGTACAGGTATGGGATCCCTTATCCGGAAACCCGTTATCCAGAAAGCTCCGAATTACGGAATGCCCACCTCCCATATACTCCATTTTAATCAAATAATTCAGAATTTTAAAACTGATTTCCTTTCTCTCTGTAGAAATAAAACAGAACCTTGTAATTGATCCCAACTAAGATATAATTAATCCTTATTGGATGCAAAACAGTCCTATTGGGTTTAATTAATGTTTTATTGATTTTTAGTAGACTTAAGGTATGGAGATCCAAATTACGGAAAGACCCCTTATCCGGAATACCCTTGGTCCCGAGCATTCTGGATAACGGGTCCTATACCTGTACCTTAAAAATGGAAGCAGAATCTATGTTTTTATTTGCACAGTGTAAAACATTTTCCAATAAGGCACTAAAAACATAACAGACATGCTTTAATGGAGTTTTGTTTGAAAAAAAAAATTGCATAGAATGCATTTTAATCAATCTGTTGCTTTTTTTTGGTTTCTTATATTATTTCTGTTTAATATTAGAATTTGTGTAAAAATACAGTTTTTGTGCACTTTAAATACTAAGAAAACAATGTGCCTCGAAAGAGTAAAAATAATTTAAACAGTGCCTAAAATATTTTATGTAACACCATGTAGGCACCAAAAGAAACACAATAAGATCTGCGCTATTTCTGTTCAATAGCAATAGCCTGTAAACTAATGATGGGCAACCTATGGTTCTCTGCATGGTCTGAAGTAACCTACCAGTGCCACCCAACAGCTTTTCTTCTGTTGGTGGGAATGTGGAAGTTATATTTCTACAACATCTAAAGAGCCACAGGCTGTCTGGCCCTTAGTACTTAAAGTGTAATTTTTTTATTTAGAATTATTCAATGACACATACTACTAACAAAGTATGTTTTTATTAAAATGCTTTAATTAGATAAAGCGGCGGGGTTGTTTTATGCAATATATTTCTATAGGGACCTATATTGTTCAGTGTATAGTTTTTTTTTAATAAGGGGAAAAATGGGAAGAAAAAGTAGGCAGGGTGGAATGCCAGAAAGAGGGTAGCAGTAGAAGTATAGATATAAAATGACAAGGGTTTGAACGAGGGTCTTAGTGATATCTGGCTATGGTGAGGCTATAATTTTCCTTTGTTGCATGGGTTGGAACTAGACAATATATAGGAATAGGGAGAAGGAAGGAAACATATCCTGAACGATGATTTGCAAATATTATGTTTTAGACTGTTAATGAGGACATGGGGAAAGGAAAGATTTTTTCACAAGAAGCAAAGGGATAGAGAGATAGGAAGCACCCAGAAAATGAAAACAAGCCAAAAAAGTGTAAATAGAGAGAAGTGGAGGACATGGACTGAACCTTGAGGTGCAATGACAACAAGGTAAACAGTTAATGCCTACAGCAGGGGTGGGGCCAAGTGACCGTCCAGTTTCTAGACTGAAATGACTCAAGTATTGTCAGTCTGTTCGATCAGATAAACAAAATAGCCATGGTGCTGCGAGACCAGGCCATCAAGTGCAGCAAGTTTACCAAACCACAAACATTTGTTTTCTTGGAAATGTCTTCAGTTGACAGATCGATTGCCCTGAAGAAGTTTAATTATATTTCATACTGAAAATAACATTTGTGGAACTTTCTTGCAAACATTACGCCCTCTTGTAATAGTTTGACTCCCCCATGGTTTAAAAAAAACGAACTATATTTATTATTCAGAGAAACTGAATTCAATGGTTCTAGGATTTTAGGTCACTTGTCCCCACTCTGTTATAAAAACAAAACTCTTCGAAAGGTCTTGTAAATACAGACAAGCAAGAATTCCTGCCAAAGGCTGTAGGAAAATACAGACTTGCATTGTGCACATTATTAATGGCAGTATCCGTATGAATGTAACTTTCAAAACCATTGTTTACAACTTTGTGGTTAAATGTCACTTGTTTTGTGCTTATGGTAGACCAGAAGCTTGTAAAGGAGTGCAAAACATTATATTGTTCCATTAAGCATAACGGAAAATGACATTGTATAAACAATGCAGTTATCAGCTTTCAAAATATTTACAGTATATTTAAGTTCAGTAAAACAAATATTATTAAAATAGAATTATGGTTATACAATATAGAAGTCCTGCACACTACAAAGATTTAGTGCTCAGCTTTTTTCCAACTGATTAAATGTATTCCTATAAAAGTAATGGTGGTACAGTAAGTGGTACAGTATATAAAATAAAGACATTATGTAAATTATTTTAAACTATTCTGGGAAAATAAAAAACCTTATGGGAGATTTACCCTTTGACACAATACAAAAGACAGCAGCAAAATGCAATGTTTGCCAAGTTTAAAGAGGTAATTTACAACCACAAGCAGGGCTGGACTAGGGGCAGGCAGAAGAGGCACCTGCCTAGGGCACAACAGTGAGGAGGCACTGGGCAGATACCTCTGTTGCCACCCCTAGTCCAGGATCTCTTACCTCTACATTAGAGGTCCCTGCGCTCCCTACCTGCACGGCATCTGCGAGCTGAGGGAGAATCAGTGGGGGCGATGTGGCCGACCGGATCGCCTAGGGTGCCTGGCCGACTTGACTCAGCTCTGACCACAAGCACAATTATGTTAATGCAAATTTTCCTGCAGTCAGTTATATGTAAAACCCCATTCATTAAAAGTAGTTGCATTAAAATGCACTCCTTGCACTTAGTTATATTTGCACTTACATTCCTCCTGTCTCCTGTTGCAAATCAAGTACTACTCTGCCTACTGATGTACTGGAAGCCTGGAACTACCACCATCTTTGGACCATGTGGTCGTTCCACGGTTCCCCTCCATCCTGCACCAATAGGTACAGCACACTTGTGTCTTAAGAATCATGCCACATGTCACTTTCACATTGCATCTAGAATGTGCTGTGCAGTTTTGGTTTCCAGTGCTTAAATGGGATATTATTTAACTAAGCTGGTAAAGGGTATGGAAAGTCTTAGTTACAAAGAAAGACTGGTCAAGTTGTTTACACTGCAGAAGAGGTGCCTTCCAGCTGACATGAGGGCACCCACTCCGTTTAGAAGAAAGAAGGTTCCGTTGAAATATTCGGAAAGGATTTTTTACTGTGAGAGCTGTGAAGTTGTGGAATTCCCTCCCTGAACCAGTTGTGCTGGCTGATACATTATATACAGTGGAGGAAATAATTATTTGACCCCTCACTGATTTTGTAAGTTTGTCCAATGACAAAGAAATGAAAAGTCTCAGAACAGTATCATTTCAATGGTAGGTTTATTTTAACAGTGGCAGATAGCACATCAAAAGGAAAATCGAAAAAATAACTTTAAATAAAAGGTAGCAACTGATTTGCATTTCATTGAGTGAAATAAGTTTTTGAACCCTCTAACAAAAAAAGACTTAATACTTAGTGGAAAAACCCTTGTTTGCAAGCACAGAGGTCAAACGTTTCTTGTAATTGATGAGCAAGTTTGCGCACATTTTAGGAGGAATGTTGGTCCCACTCCTCTTTGCAGATCATCTCTAAATCCCTAAGGTTTCGAGGCTGTCTCTGTGCAACTCTGAGCTTGAGCTCCCTCCATAGGTTTTCTATTGGATTAAGGTCCGGAGACTGACTAGGCCACTCCATGACCTTAATGTGCTTCTTCTTGAGCCACTCCTTTGTTGCCTTTGCTGTATGTTTTGGGTCATTGTCGTGCTGGAACACCCATCCACGACCCATTTTCAGTTTCCTGGCAGAGGGAAGGAGTTTGTCGTTCAGGATTTCACGATACATGGCTCCGTCCATTTTCCCGTTAATGCAAATAAGTTGTCCTGTGCCCTTAGCAGAAAAACACCCCCAAAGCAAAATGTTTCCACCCCCATGCTTGACGGTGGGGACGGTGTTTTGGGGGTCATAGGCAGCATTTT